>NC_041393.1:95831763-95871067 GCF_002162155.2 Triticum dicoccoides
ACTCCTTCCTCTTCCACGACTCCTACCCCCTCCTCAACCAGCACCAGTATTTCCTCCTCCTTTCCCAGCTGCATTCGACCACGAACCACCCCTGCCTCCTTTAGCATCACTTGCACCCTCAGAGTCATTACTCCAATGTAACCAATCCCCCCACTCACAGACATCCGGGTCATGTACCCCATCTCCACACTCCTCCACAACATGGCCCATGCAGCCACAGTAATAACAGAAATTCGGCAGTTTCTCATACCTTACTGGGTACTTTTTCCTCTCTTTCAATATGATCGGCACAAACCTCACCAGTGGCTGGTTTACATTTACGAAAACCCTCACTCTTAGAAAGTTTGAGGGGTTAATCCTCCCTTCATTAACCACCACTGTAAATGGTGGATCACCGACCTTCTTCGCGACCTTCTCTGCTAGTTCCTTCTTCCTCGTGAGACCATCTGGCAAGCCTTTAATTCTCGCCCACAGCGGATACATATTAAGAGCACAGTCCGCCACATTGGTGAAGCCATCATACTCCACTAGCACCACTGGATCACGACGAAACTGCCACGGTCCTCCCTCCATCATCCTCTTCCAATCTCCCAAACAGTGACATCGGGCAAGGAACAAATTTGGCCCTTTAATATTGAAGGTTACACCTTGCGCACATGTCCACGCGTTCCTCATAGAATTCAACAGCGCCGCGTGGCTGAACGGACGCAGAGTATGAACCCTAAAAAGGGCAAGCCAATGAACCTCACTGATCAATTCCTCCACCTCTCCCGAAAGATCCAGATCCTCTTCCTCCTCTCAATGTAAATTCAGACCTTCAAAGGCGTCTTCTAGATCAGGGTTTGGGCCATAGTGATCCCATCCAAGCTCTTCTTCCTCCTCACTACCTGTGTCGTCTTCCTTCACCTCCTGATCATCCTCTCTACTTCCTTCCAGAAGAACCCTCGTTTTGCCGGCGAGATCTGGCAATTTGGCGAAGAACCCTCATGGACTCTGGCGGCGCCGCCAGAGGAAAAGGTGGACTCTAGGAAACCCTAGAGGAAAAGGTAATCCAATGAACTACTACTTCGTATATGGAAGCAACCGAACGAGTACTTGTTACACGAACCATCCAAACAAGTCACAACATCTAAACAATCATATGATAAGCAACTAAGCGAATAATAAGTAAATTAAAGTTCAGAAAAGTCTGCCATCGCCTAGTCGCTTGCAGGTGGGCCAACTAGTAGCAGAAAATACCTCCATGACCACGACCTTCCCCTGTTGCCATCACTTCTCTAAACTCAGCTCTTTGCAATGGCGCCCATGATCGTGGTAAGCCACCGCATTTGATCACCTGATTTAGACGATAGAGAACTTTCTTGTCAAAGTTAACATCGTTCTGATGGCCATATAAACCAATATATATATAGCTAGAATAGTGTGTGTGAACATAATCCCTTCTCAAACCCTTGTAGCTAATTTTCCATCATATGAGAATCCTAAGGTGGGAGGCAAAAGGGCTGGATGACAGCGTTTTACTAGTCTCGTCTTTCATCACAAAAACCAGAAGCTCACAAGCCAGAAGCTATAATCTCTAATCTCCCACTACTTCCTTTTAACGGGGACCGTTGATTTGACGTTGAGATCCATGCAAGATTTAATATTTTTAAAAATTGAAGTTTGGACAAACGTTGAAATTTTGTGCACTAGTTGAACGATCGTATCTGTAAAATTTACTGAAAACTTAACTCTCAATCAGATAAGATAATATTACACTTTTTGTACTATACAAACAAATCTTTATAAGACAGTGAACATCATTTTAGATTTGTATATGTATGAACAAGTTTAGAAAACTGACTGAGAGATGGTTAATTATGAGCTAACTGAGACATAGGCGCTACTTTCTTTCTTATAATTATAGTTTCTTTAGTGAGAACAATCCCGCTCAGAAGACAGCACAAAAAGAAAGTTATCCTTCAGGGTACTTTTATTTTCAAAATATGTTTATGCCGAAAATAAATATGATAACTCATAAGGGACCGATGCATAGATTGAACCAAGAAACAGAAGGGTTTCTAGTTGTTGTCATAACCCGATAGTTTCCACCTGTTCGACCAAGCTTGTTCCAAGTTAGGCCCAACCCAAATGATTGCTCGCCGGAATGACAATTTGCTACCCGCAACACTATATAGGAGGATGGGATCATGGGATATTTGACAAAATGGTTCAATATCAGCCCAAGTATCCTCCCCAAAGTAGTGAACTTGCGTGACATACTGGAGGTGGAACTGACCTGGCAGTAGCAGCAAAAGGAAATGCTTTGCACGCATAAACCCAGACCAAAAACTGAGAATACCCGCTACTAAATTCCACTTGAGAAACAATCTTGTTTCAGTCAAACCCCTTCCTCGTATAAATGAGCCTAAAAGCAGCTTGCCGAGCAAAGAAATGTTATTCATCTCTATTTCTTGGTACTCAAACTCCCTTGATCTTTCAGTCTACATAAAATATCCTATGGCAAGCCTATAAATTTCTCTTATGGCTGGAAAGAAAATCTCCGAGATTTATAATATCAAAAAATTATGACCTATGGCATTTGTGTCATTTATGCTGGTTCCACTTCAACCATCTTCTTCTTTTCTTTCCATGAACACCTCTTCTAGCTTCATAGCAACCACGTAAATTGCACTCCATCGCCCCCCACAAAAAAAAGATTGCACTCAACAAAGGAACAAGATTCTGTGACGTTTTTTATCCGGTTGGCATGACCAGTGCACGAGTGTAAATTCTGATGGCAAGAGGACAAAGAGAACCAATTTTTTACGAAGGCAGTATGATAACAAACCCAACCATGGCACAGTTCTAATCATGTTTTCTCTTTCATGATTGCAATCTTGTACAGAAAAATAATTCATATGGAGCTAAATCTTCCAAAGAAGATATAGCACCATACTTTTGTCAGTCTTTCTTCTTTCTGAACCTGATGTTTGTAAATCCAGAAACAGGAAACAAATAAATAATATATTTCTAGAGTACAATGGCAAAAAAATCACAGCCATATTTATCACTTGACCTTGAAAATTTTCCTTACAGAGCTAACCGTGAATTAATTATTAAGAGAAAAAAAAAGCTCAGGCAGCGGCTTAATATAGTTGATAGGCTGGCCATCACAGCATTTCAAGTGAGAAAATATGTGTGCTCAAACTCCGTGCTATCACTGCACAACAAAACTACGCTGATACCTCATTGATATGTTGGTTGAGGCTCTTTCCAGGTGGTATGAAGATTAAGTCATCCCAACCAGAATTTCTGTCGTTAATCTGTAGAATCAAGAGTTTTAGGATGTTAGTAGTCAAGTAAGGTACAAGCAGTCCTGAGTCTATCTTATGTTTCTGTCACCATCCTACCTCCATTTTCTTCAAGACATCCTCCAAACTACCAACCTGAAGAAACCAGATGGCCAAGTTTTCATGAGAGCTTAGGACAGCAATAAGAAACATATAAAATCACATACCATAATTCGCTTAGATAAGGCTGATCCTTTCGAAGATTTAGACGCCTTTCTAAGCTCTCTTTCTATGTCCTCCTGAACCAGGAAGGAAGTTGTGAAGACTTAACCAGACTGGGTAAGGTAAGTGAAAGGAAATGGAGCCTGACAAACCTTTTGAAAGTATACTGGACAATAGCGCTTCTTCTGTTTCTTAACGACCAATAGATCTGACTGCACATGCAAATCAGTTATTTTCATCATAGCAAAGGACAGTTCATCCAATGTCTGTTATTCCAAAGAAAGTTTGGCTTATGATACATAGCTATAAGTATTAAGACCAGGTAATAGGGGGAAAGAGGTTGGTCACATGGGGGTGGGGGGTGTCTTGCTAACAAACAAATATGCACACAAAAAACTTATAAAATCTTTCGGTTTTGTCTGAGCACCGACAATTTAAGACATACAACATTACAAGATGAGACACCCTGGTGATACTGGGAGATCATGAAAGGACCTGTATGGGCAAGTAACTAATGGGGGCACCACAGGTGAACAGCTTCAGCTTTCGCAATGTGTTCAAGCCCACCTCAGCCATATAACTCATGGAAATAAACTACTCCCTCCGATCTGAATTAATTGACGCGGCCTCTATAAATGTATAGAGGCCGCGTCAATTAATTCGCATCGGAGGGAGTATGTTATTCTGTTAGAAGTTAACATATTAATCAACAAATCAACCAGTCCACATGCTAACAGATCCATTACCGTTATTGATCAACAGATCTATAACATTTGTTATTTGTCAACTGCAGAGGTATAGTTCACTCTTACCAGGAGTGTTATTGATCAACTGATGTAGGGTTCCAAACAGATTGTTAATTTTTTCTTCTGAATTCCCGATCTTGGGGAAAGATGGAAGTGACATTTTACCGTTGGTCTGTAGAGGGAATTTTTCTCCACTCGCCTTACCTAAACATTGTTGCTTAATTTTTCTTAAAATATATTCAGGTGGGGAGTCTTTCCCGCCCGGTGACAGTTTAAAAAAAAAGACATTTTACTGTTGGCATGCTAGTGGTAATTAATGAGAGAGTTTTAGAAACCAAAACTGGCCCAAAAAAGCAACAAGCCATTTGTGGAACCCTGGTTAGAAATGCATGTAACTGAACTTAACACATTGAAAGAGATCCCATAATGTCCAACTGTCAATGAGCATCTAAAATCTAACTGCTTTTGATAAGAATATACTATTTCATAGTACAGCAATGCGACCATGAATTACCTGAAAAACGGGGACACCATCAAAACCAGTTAAGCCAGATTTCAACTGAAAAGCCAAAGAGTAATATTCATCATTAAGCTGAAATTTTTTCATTCACATTGGTTATATTAGATGCAGAAGACTACAGTAACCCGCATATACTATTGGTTAAGACATCAAACTTTATATAGTCATCAGCAACAAAGTACAGACCAACAGGCAAGAGTACACAAAGAAAGGCTTTACCCTCATGGAGAATCACCTTATTTGAGCCAATCCAGCCCATAAAAAAACCCGGAAATATTGGCATAGGCTACATTGAAAATAACACCGACCATACAAAGTCAGGTGGTGTTCCACCGTATAGGGCAAAGTGGTAGATCTCCAAAAATTAATTCATGTGCCACTGCAATAGGCCTCTAACTTTTCCTTGCTCAAATTAAGTGTTCCTTGGAACATATGTTGTCTTTGAAGATGGAAAATATATGTTATCTAACAAACATGAATAATGAAGATGCATTCTAAGGATTCAAAAACACATCTTGATAATACACTGGACTGATCGGCGCTATCTAACCCTTATACGCCTGATGCAGAAAAAGAAGTCAATATTAAAAACTTTGAGTGGTGACAAATAACGCAATATTGGGCAACATGCTACCCCTAGGTCATATGGATGTTTTTGGTGAAATATCAAAACCATGGTGACAGATTAAGTTGGTACAAATGGCAGTCCAGTGGAATCTTGTAACTTGTACTTGCTGCATTACTGCTTTGAAGAGCAGTTTAGTTACATAATGAATTTGACTGTACTTATTCATAAGAGACAGAAAAGGCTAGGGGTGCTAAAAAATGGTACACATTTAGATAAGATAATAGAATAATAAGAAACAGTTCCATCAAGAATCAAACCTGCAGTGCATTCTTTATTTGAAGTGGATCAGGTAAGAAGCGGAATGCGATACCTTCGGCCTTCAACATATAAACCTGCATTCGAAGGGCAGCATAAGAAATATTTACATTGCAAAACATTAAACAATATCAGTATGGTTCAAGATATACAATTACACACATTCGCTTAATTAGAGGCTCATTATCTGCACAAGTCACTTGCAGTTGTGGTAAGGCACAAAAAAGTATGCTCATCCACTTAACTAGTGGTTCACTTGCACATTGTGCTTAGTCCTTACAACCGTGGCAACTGGCAAAGTAGGGTTGGTGTGGGCTCGCAGACCCATGCAACTTGCATCCGTGGATGGAGTAGAATGATAAGTTGTATCAGGGCTAGCCTAATGACACAAACCTAAGCTAGACTAGATAAATTGGCAACAGTGTGACTTATGAGAAACGATTCCTTTCCTCACATACCTCCTTCTAAGGAATCTAGTTCATTTTGCCAGTGGTTGAGATGTCATTGAGTTCCTAATTTTGTATTGTATCACTTTTGTACTTCTGCCGCAGCATAAACTCGCTACTTAAGTCAGCATAAACCTCAATTCACCATAAACTCTCTTGCAGGATTGCTCCAACAGTCGCTCCTGGCGTGATCTATCACATGAGATACCAATTTAAGCTCACCTGATCTAGCGTAATCGGCACCACTTTGGCCCCCTTCCCTAACACCGGCTGCCGCGTCCTCACCTACACCACGCAACCTCCAGAACCGTCAGTAAAAGCATGAAACCACGCATCAAAACCAGCAGGTGTCGACAGAAGGGCGCGGAGGGGGATACATGGGAGAGGAGGGCGTCGGCGTCCTCGGAGCGGAAGCAGAGGAGGCCGAGGGAGCGGAGTCCGGTGGCGGGGTCGGAGACGAGCACGAACTCGTTGCTGGAGTTGCAGACGGTGAAGACGGGCGTGCCGGTGAGCGCGCGCGCGACCTCGTCGGGCCCGAGCGCGAGGGGCTGGGCGGCGGCGCCGTGGGGCCCCGGCGGGCGCGCCGCGGCGAGCGCGGGCCGCGGGGCGGCGAAGCGTGAGGCGAGGCTGGAGAGGTGGTGCTGGAGGAAGGAGGAGGCGGCGGCGAGGGGGTTGGGGGGCGGGGAGGGGGAGGGGTCGGACATGGGGGCGGCGGCGAGCGGGAGGGAGGAGCTGGGCGGCGGCATCGGGTTCGGCTGCCCGCTCTCGGTCGCGTCGGCTTCCGTTTACGGGCGCTCTGGTCTGGTGGAGTGCAGCGCGAGGTTGCTGCGTCGCCGAGGAGTTGGGCCCGTTTCGTTTTTCATTTTTTTATTTATAACAGATTTAAAAGAAAAGAAACCATGAAAAGGGGAGTAACTTACTTGTCGCCGAACATGATGTATCTACACATATTTCAGTGCTACATATATCCGTTTGAGCCCCAAGAAATATTACCTCTCTCTCCTCCCTGACGGCTGGAATCCTAGCCGCCGCGAGGAGAGGCCATCTTTCAGCGCCATCCTCCTGCGGCTCCCCTCCGCCGGCGACCTCGGTCGTCGGTGGTGAGGGTGATCGCCGGATCCATGCGCGTGGGTCGTTTTTACTCTCTTGTAGTCTGGGTTTTTAGGCTGATCATCGTCTTGGCTTCGGCGGCGTCGATGACGGTACTGAATAAAGATTCTTTGGATCCTTCCCTGACGAGGCCATCGGTCCTATGGTTGGGGATGAATTTAAAAACCAGTCTGTTCAAGCAAGGATGGCGTGGCGGCGCGGCATCCTCGTGGTGGATCTGTGTCCTCGGGCTCCGCCGTTATGCAGATTGTGGTCTGTATCGACGACATCTGAAAGACGAATGTGTGCTGGGTTCGTGGTTCGTGGATGGCAGGTATCGTTTCTTTCTTCGGCGTCTTAGTCATGGTGGGGTGCCAGATCTGAAGTTCGATGGCGTGTCCGGGGTGTTGCCCCGGTCTGATGCGTTCAACGACAATGGCTTCACTTTTGATGAGCCACCTTGGAGGTCCGCAAAGCTGCTTGTCAGCGATGGAGCCGCATCGAGCTCGGGTGAGGAGGTTATCTGCCATTCTTTTTTTTCGGTGGCTGTTGTGGTGGTGTCGGAGGCAGGTGACGGGCGTTGATACGTCTCCGTCGTATCTATAAAATTTTTATTGTTTCATGCCAATATTATTCAAATTTCACATACTTTTGGCAACTTTTTATATGATTTATTTGGACCAACTTACTTATCCAGTGCCCAGTGTCAGTTCCTGTTTGTTGCATGTTTTTGTATCGCGGAAAATCCATATCAAACGAAGTCCAAACGTGATGAAACTCTACGGAGAATTATTTTAGAATATTTGTGAATTTTAGGAGGTGGAATCAACGTAAACGGAGGCCGGAGGCCACCACAACCCACCAGGGCACGCCACCAGGCCCAGGCGCGCCCTGGTGTGTCGTGCCCTCCTCGAACGTCGGTTGGAGCTATACTTCTGGCGCAACAAAGATAATTTATGGAAAAATCATGGAAAAAGAATAGCGCAACTGGAGTTACGGATCTCCAGAAATTTAAGAAACCGTGAAGGGCCGGATCTGGGGGGCGCGAAACAGAAGAGAACAGAGAGGGAGATCCAAACTCGGAGGGGCTCCTGCCCCTCCGCCGCCATGGAGGCCATGGACCAGAGGGGGAACCCTCCTCCCATCTAGGAGGGAGCCAAGGAATACAAAGAAGAAGGAGGCTCTCTCCCCCTCTCTCCCGGTGGTGCCGGAGTGCCGCCGGGGTTAGGATCGTGACGGCGATCTACATCAACAATCTTGCTACCATCATCATCAACTCTCTCCCCCTCTATGCAGCGGTGTAACACACCTTCTCCCCGCTGTAATCTCTACTTAAACATGATGCTCAACTCCATATATTATTTCCCAATGATATATGGTTATCCTATGATATCTGAGTAGATCTGTTTTGTCCTATGGGTTAATCATGATCTTAGTTGGTATGATTGTATATTTTATTTATGGTATTGTCCTACGATGCCCTCCGTTCTCACGCAAACATGAGGGGGGCCCCCGATGTAGGGTGTTGCAATATGTTCATGGTTTGCTTATTGTCAGTGTTGCGGGGGATGACAACAGCCTAAACGCGGATAAGTGGGTCATGGCGTATGGGAGTAAAGAGGACTTGATACTTAATGCTATGGTTGGTTTTCACGACCTTAATGATCTTTAGTAGTTGCGGGTGCTTGCGAGAGTACCAATCATAAGTGCATATGATCCAAGTAGAGAAAGTATGTTAGCTCATGCCTCTCCATCATATAAAATTGCAAGAATGATTACCTGTACTTGTTATTGATTGCCTAGGGACAAATGACTTTCTTGTTGACAAAAGCTATCCACTTTTATTACCTTGCAATTTATTTGTAGTTTTATTCTCACAAAGTACTCGTAGTTTTATTCTTGCAAAATAGTTTCATACTTGTTTTAGGTAAAGCAAATGTTAAGTGTGCGTAGAGTTGTATCAGTGGTCGATAGAACTTGAGGGAATATTTATTCTGCCTTTAGCTCCTAGTTGGGTTCGGCACTCTTATTTATCGAAGAAGGCTACAAACAATCCCATATACTTGTGGGTTATCAAGACCTTTTTCTGGCGCCGTTGCCGGGGAGCAATAGCGTGGGGTGAATATTCTCGTGTGTGCTTGTTTGCTTTATCACTAAGTAGTTTTAATTTTCAGTTCTAAGTTGTTCTCTATCTTTAGTTATGGATATGGAACACGAAACACCAAAAATATTAGTGGTACTTGCTACTCATAGAGACGCGGAACCTCCTAAAACCCTCGATGCTCGTTATGTGAAAAATATTATGCATTACTTTGATAATCCTGAGAAAACCCCATTCAACTTGATAATGGAAGTAACGTTGGATCAACGTGAATACTTTAGGGATTATCGCTTGACACAAAAAGGGAAACTTTTATGGGATCAAATTTATATGTTGCATTGGTATGCTCGGGATTTATGCTTGAGATATGATTTTACTTGTTGCTCTAGGATGAATGCTCCACACCTTCCCTTTTCATGCAAATTTCATGATAATGAAACCTTGGCTTCTTATGCCAATGGTATATATGATTATTATGATGTGGAACGAATAGAAGAATTTGTTGCTTTTAAGGGTGCTTATGAAATTGAATCTTTGTTTTTAAAGTATGAAGCTTTTGATGATGATGTTTATAGACCTGAAAATTTTGCTATCCTTAAATATTACTATGATAATTATAAATACAATTCTGATATTGATGCATTTATTGAGAAAATCTCTGCTGTCCAAGAGGAGAATAATATTTTGCAGGAGTCTATGGAAGAAGGAATTGATGAAACTGTGAGCTCATTGGATGAAAAAGATGATGAGGAGAGTGAAGAACAGAAGGACTAGCTACCCGTGCCCACCTTCTAATGAGAGTAACTCTTCAACTCATACATTGTTTAATGTCCCTTCGTTCTTACTGAAGGATGAAAGCTATGATAATTTCTATGATCCCATTGATTCGTTTGAAATATCCCTTTTTGATGATGCTTGCTATGCTTGTGGCCAAGATGCCAATATGAATTATCCTATTGGAGATGAAATTGTTATTATTCCTTATGTTAAACATGAAATTGTTGCTATTGCACCCACACATGATAGTCCTATTATCTTTTTGAATTCTCCAAACTACAATATATCGGAGAAATTTGTTCTTATTAAGGATTATATTTATGGGTTGTCTTTTTCCATTGCACATGATGATTTTGATGAATACAATATGCATGTGCTTGCTTCCCCTACTTGCAATTATTATGAGAGGGGAACTACATCTCCACCTCTCTATGTTTCCAACATGAAAAAATTGCAAGAAACTACTTATGCTATGTATTGTCCTTTACTTGATGTGCATGAATTGTTCTTGTATGACATGCCAATGCATAGGAAGAGAGTTAGACTTCGTCATTGCATGATATATGTTGCTTTGTGCTCACTACTAAATGTCAAATCATTGCTAATTCAAATTGGCTTTGATATACCTTGGGATCCGGGTGGATCCATTACTTGAGCACTTTATGCCTAGCTTAATGGCTTTAAAGAAAGCGTTGCCAGGGAGACAACCCGGAAGTTTTAGAGAGTAATTTATTTCTGTTCAGTGCTTTTATAAAGTTTAAAAACAAAAAAATATAGAGGGGAACTTAAAACTTTTCGACAAAAGAGAAGCGATTGAAAGGTGATGCATTGCGGAAGTGAGGGTCGACCTTGAACACTTGTGTTCATGCTCATGGAAACAATGTAGAATTTTTCAAGAAGATTCTCACAAAAATAATTATCCCCTTGTAAAATTCCATTGTATTATAAAAATAACGTGCCAATATTTGCCTTGAGGATGGGTAGATTGCTTGTTGGTATGTGCGGTGCAGAAACAAAAACTTTGGCTGTAGCGCGCGATTTTACATTTTTTACTGGAACGTCAAACGTTTCTGAAACTTTTGCACAATCTTGCTATACAAATTGTTTATTTTTTTCATAAGTTTTTCAGAATTTTTGGAGTACCAGAAGTATGGTAGATGTTCAGATTACTACAGACTGTCCTATTTAAGACATATTCTGTTTTTGATGCATTGTTTTGCTTGTTTTGATGAAACTATCGATTTTTATCGGTGGTATGAGCCATGGAAAAGTTATATTACAGTAGTTACAATGCAAAAAACAAAATATGAATTGGTTTGCAATAGTACTTAGAGTAGTTATTTTCTTTATTATACTAACGGATATTACCGAGCTTTCTGTTGAATTTTGTGTGGATGAAGTGATCAACGATCGAGGAGGTCTCAATATGAGGAGAAGGAGGAGAGGCAAGAGCTCAAGCTTGGGGATGCCCAAGGCACTCCAAGTAAATATTCAAGGAGACTCAAGCGTCTAAGCTTGGGGATGCCCTGGAAGGCATCCCATCTTTCTTCAACAAGTATCGGTATGTTTTCATATTTGTTTCGTTTATGTGATATGTGCAAATCTTGGAGCGTCTTTTGCATTTAGTTCTCATTTTTCTTTTATTCACCATGATGGTATGAGATAGTCCATGGTTGATTTATAGAATGCTCATTGCACTTCACTTATATCTTTTGAGTATGGCTTTATAGAATGCTTCATGTGCTTCACTTATATCATTTGAAGTTTGGATTGCCTGTTTCTCTTCACATAGAAAACCGATGTTCGTAGAATGCTCTTTTGCTTCACTTATATTTGTTAGAGCATGATTTTTTGTAGAAAGAATTGAACTCTCATGCTTCACTTATATCTATTTAGAGAGACAAATGGAATTGGTCAATTGCATGGTTAGTCACAAAATCCTACATAAAACTTATGGATCACTGAATATGGTATGTTTGATTCCTTGCAATAGTTTTGCGATATAGAGATGGAATATGTGGGAATTACTAGTAAACGGTTGTGGTTAGTAAGAATATTGGTGTTAAGGTTTGTGATTCCTGAAGCATGCATGTATAGTCTCTCGTTATGCTATGAAAGTTGGAGCATGATTTATTATTGATTGTATTCCTTATGAGTGGTGGTCGGGGACGAGCGATGGTCTTTTCCTACCAATCTATCCCCCTAGGGGCATGTGTAGTAGTACTTTGCTTCGAGGGCTAATAAACTTTTGCAATAAGTATATGAGTTCTTTATGACTAATGTGAGTCCATGGATTATACACACTCTTACCTTTCCGCAATTTGCTAGCCTATACGGTACCATGCATTGCCCTTTCTCACCTCGAGAGTCGGTGCAAACTTTGCAGGTGCATCCAAACCCCGTGATATGGTACGCTCTATCACACATAAGCCTTATTATATCTTCCTCAAAACAAACACCATACCTACCTATTATGGCTTTTCCACGACCATTCCGAGATATATTGTCATGCAACTTCCACCGCTTCCGTTCGATGACTTGAGCATTCATTGTCATATTGCTTTGCATGATCATATAGCTGGCATAGTAGTTGTGGCTCAGCCACCGTTCATCATTTTTCATACATGTTATGCTAGATAATTGCACATCCTGATACATTGCTAGAGGCATTCATATAGAGTCATACTTTGTCATAGGTATCGACTTGTAACTTTTATTTCTTTTGAGTTATAAGTAAATAGAAGTGTGATGATCATCATTATTCATTTTTAGAGTAGTGCCCCAGTGAGGAAAGGATGATGGAGACTATGATTCCCCCACAGGTCGGGATGAGACTCCGGACGATGAGAGAAAAAAGAGACAAAAAAAGGAAAACAAAAAAAAGAAAAAAGAAGAAAAAAAAGAAAAAAAGAAACAAAGAGAGAAGGGGCATTGTTAGTATCCTTTACCACACTTGTGCTTCAAAGTAGCACCGTGTTTTTCATATGGAGAGTCTCATATGTTCTCACTTTCATATACTAGTGGGAATATTTCATTATAGGATTAGATGCACACCCACTTAGTTTTCATATGGAGCTTTCATACACTTATAGCTCTTAGTGCATTCGTTGCATGTCAATCCCTACTCCTCGCATTGATATCGATTGATGGGCATCTCCATAGCCCGTTGGTTAGCCACGTCGATGCGAGACTTTATTACCTTTTGTCTTCTCTATATTTGTCCCCATCATCATACTTGACAACAGATTTTGGCATGGTCAAAAACATAAGTGAGAAGGCCTCAAATGGAGAGGTGCTCAAAATGATAAAGTTCCGTATCTTCAAAAGGAGAAACTTTGATATTTGGACCGTAGCCATCCGATCTCATCTTTAAGGCCGAAGTTGTGTTTTGAGTATTCAGATTTTGTATTCAGAACACTATTCAGCTGATTACGCCCCCAAGATGGCCTCATATGAGAAAAGTTTCTACACGGATTGTCTTCGTCTCGTCGAAGCGATGGATTTTGATATAAGAAACGCCTAAATCGGAATTCGTATGCAAAAGTTAGAGCCAAAACAATGTGCTGCATAAGTCTGCCTGGAAGTTCCGGGCAAAACTTCCGGGGAGGTTCCGGGCTAAACCGAAAGTTTGCACGCGGAGCACCCCGAAAACTGGAATTTTAACACTATTTGCAGATTTGCGGGGCCAGTTTCGACATCAAAATGACCTCGGATGAAAAAGTGTTCAACTAACGAATTTTTCTACATTGCAAGGTCTACAACTTTGCTTTTGGGACCATCGCGATCCGAAGCAATATGCGACCTGCAGGAGATGTGCAAGAGGTCAACTTGATGTAATTTTAGCCCGGAAGTTCCGGGCTGACCGGAAGTTCCGGCCCTCGTAGTCCGAGTTAGGTTATTTTTTGATGTTTTGGATGGGATTTGAGTCCTTTTCTTGTATGGAAAGTCCAGCCGCCTCATATATATGTAAGAGGTGACGGCCAATTGAATAATAACACACAATCGATCTATCAATCTATCATATTTTACCTTTATCTTTATCTCTCTCCCTCGTTCTTCTTCTTCCTCGTTCTTCGTTCGTTCTTCTAGTTGCAGGGCGGCGATCCATGAGGCCCTAGGAGCGATCAGGTCGACCTAGGGCAACCCATAGCCGCCGCGTGCCCTGACGGGGTCCCTCCCGGGCGTGTGGGGTTTCGGGTCCTGAAAAGCGCCCGCCGGATTGTCCTGCGTACCGCGCTTCCGGACGGGTCTCCTTCGACGTGAGCTGCGGTGCATCACCCCCGGCGTCGAGGGTACACGGTGACGTGTTCGTGTGCGAACACACTTTTTGGCGACTCCGCTGGGGACGAAGCTTTGAACGGTCTCCGGCCCGTTCTTGCTAGGAAGAGATCGTCATCTAGGGTTTGCAATCTACAAAGGTAATATGAACACCCAATTTCCCTTTGTAGATGCAAATAATTCATATGTTGTTGCTAGGTCGCCTAATGAGCATAATGTATCGGCTAGCCCTAGTTTTATCAATCATGCATCTAATTATGTGCAAGGACCGATGCAAAATAATCTTCATGCTTCAAATTCTAATGATTTTAGCAACATACAACATATGTATCCAAACTCTCATGCATCGGCAACCCCACAAATCCATATGCCGATGAGCAACATGATGAGTTCGATTAATCAACTTGAAACACCCCAAGTTAGAATTTCCAATACCATACAAGAAAGTGTTTCACCTTTTTATTCATCGGCAACTAATTTGCAATATGTGAATCCAACCTCGTCGATGGATGGGAGAATTGGCCATGCTACTACTAGTTATTCGGCCAGTTACTCTCAACCGTCATATGCTATACCTCATGTTAGTAATTTTTCGGCACCATACACAACTGTAGATGCTCATAATTCGGCTTCACACCTTCCTGGTTATAGCCGAATAAATGTAAATTTTACAGGAGCGGTTGTGCCCAATATTGTAGAAGATGAGGTAGTGGTGGCTGCATTGAAGAGTTTAGCCCAAAATAAGAGAATTAGCGCTCTTTGCCTTGAACAACATGAAAAGGGGTTATTTCTTGATTATGCCGCAATAAAAGCTAGAGTTTTACAAGAAGATGAATCTTTGCCAATTGATAAAATTGGCGAGCAAAAGTATGGTCTTACAACGATGCATATGCCTTCACCTAGTACTACATCATATTATACACCCCCTACACAATTGCAAAATTTTGGCAACACCCGTGTGTCATTGCCGAAAGAATCTAAGAGCATTGGGGGGCAATCATATCCGGAGTGGGCTGAAATTGAGAAAAAGCTTAAAGCTAATTTTGCCGCTCGCCGCCAGAAACAAATAGAAAAAGAATTGGCTCAGATAAAAGAAGCATTGCCAATTGGTAGTATCAATGAAAAGAAGGATGATTCAGAACATGAAAGTGCTTCAGTTGAAAAAGTCGAATCAAGTAGTATATATGCTGAATTCATCAAATCCAACGAGGCAAGCATTATTGAGAAAGGGCATGGCAAGCATAGGAAAACAACCATGCTTGATTTTTCTGAAGTCAATGGAACCTACTTCCTGCCCTATGAGTTCCGTGCCGTAGAAATTGACAAGCCTCAAGCACAAGAGCAAGTAGCCGAACAAAGTTCGGCTGATAAGGATCTTCAAGGTAATGATGCACGGAATAAAGAAAAAGATGATGAAAAGGCGCTGGAGAGTCATCTAAAGACAAAGCTAGATATTGTTCAAGTCACACCACCATCATGCTCTCCCAACGTATTTGAAGAGGTATGCATAGCGAGTAATTTACCTATTTTCAGATTTGGTCGCAACTTCATTATTGAAGCATCTATAAGAAATATTCTCATAAGTAATTTTGAAAGACCAATGAAGAAGGGTAATTTACTTGTTAGCAATAAAATTGTTATGGAACATATCGGTCAACCCATTGCGCCATTTATAAAGACCGATAATGACTTATGTTATAGCCAAAGCTTTCCCCGTTGCTTTATCTAAAGTTCATATCTAGTTGGGTAGCTTTGCTTATTTCGTACTTGGCTTGCACTTGGTCTCAACTGAGGCATGTATGTTCTAAATACTTCGTTTCAGAAATTTAAAGCCAAGGTTAAATTCTATTGAGAAAACTGATGCTAATATAATATCATATCCAAAGACATCGGAGATAGAGTGGAAACCACAATGCATAGCCGAATGGGGAGATTCCAAATCTGAACCATTCGTTTGCTTATCTCCAAAGCCGTTCAAACAGCAAGATCGGCTAGGAAACAAGAAGTATACCTTCAATTCAAGCATGTGTGATAAAATATTTGATTTGTTGCTGAAAAATAATTACATTACAATTCTTGATCACCATGTTAAGCCATCAATCCAAGGACGAATGTATTGTAAGTTGCTTGATTCATCCAAGCATAATTTTGAGGATTGCAACGTGTTTCATCAAATAGTTAAATCGGCCATTGAAAAAGGACGATTGAAGTTTGTTGAAACACCAAGAGATGACCAGTCTATTCCGATTGGTCTCGATGGCAAAAAGTTTTTACATCGGCTGCTTCAAGCCGATCCATTTAAAAAGAATGTAAAAGCTGCAGGTGATGGGATCAAGCTTTCAAGTAAACAAGTTGTTGAAGAGCATAATGAACATAATCTTGAGGGCAAGAATTCCATCGAAGCTACAATGGAGACGCCAAGGACTGGGGGGCAGCAAGCAAATCCAATGATCGATGAAAGCAAACTAAAAGAAAACAAAGGCCGGAATAAGCGCAAGTGTAAGAGATCAAAAATCACCTTTGCTGAACTATTGGATAAATATCAAAAGAAGAGTGAAGACAAGAATTCTTATCGGCCAAATCATGCAAAGAAACCAAGATCACCCCCAAGGCGCAAATATGAGGATCAGTATTGGCAAAGTGATAATTTTAATGCAACATATTCATATCCTTATTTTGGGCCGCCAATGCCAATGCCGTGGATACCTCCCTATGCTCATATAGATACGTATTCATCATGGGACAGGTATGGTACAAGGGCACATTCTCCATCTTATTCTAGACCATCTCACCAATACTATGTAGCTCCAAGAAGATCAACATTTGAACAATCACGCGTCAAAGACCGTTTCAATCATAAGGAATCGGTCCAGAGCTCAAGGAAGAAGGAAGAGATGGTAAAGCAAGTTTACCACGCGAAAAGAGATGGTCGTAAGTGTGCTACTTCAGATTTGATCTCAAATAACAAAGAGCCAATTAAAGTGTTGACATTGGCTACAAAAGGCAAAGAAGTGAAGCAACCAATTGATAAAAATCAGAGTGCCAAATCTGAAGAAAAGAAGTTGAGGGTGCACAAGGCCCAAAAAGAATTGCCATTGGTTGAAACAAAACCAAAGTCGAGGTGCTCACTCGGCTTATCGTATTGGCAAAAGAAGGAATTACAAAATCTTAGTGCATAAGAGCTTAGAAAGAGGAACATGGCATGGGTTCCCAAGAGGATCAATCAAAACAAAAATGATGTGCATGCTTCAATTGCAACAAGTACAATAAAAATGAAGAAAGAGAAGGATGGAAGCAACAAACAATTAAGCCGAAGGTGTGCATCACAACATCAAAATCTTCGGTTAGCACATCATCCATTTTCTTCAACAATGCCATTGATGCCTTTGCCATGGAATTCATCCACAGGTATGATCAGTTACCCTCCATGGACTTATTTTGATCCATGGATGCAACATAATTTTCTATATGGTGACAGGGTATTACCAAATCACTATACATTTGGTTAGTTACATTTTTGTTGATAAGACAAAGGGGCCAAAATATTTTATTGCTATTTTATTTGTTTATTTCGGCTATACATATTTTAATGGATGAATTCTACATGAACCTCATGGTAATGGCCGATACTTAACTATCGTCCTAAGAAACTATCTGATCATGGCCGGTGTGGAATTCTAACATCGTCCTTAGTTCAATTGGAACTGAGACAAGGTACATGTTAAGTGATATTAGCCTTGTCTCTCTAGTACTATGGAGATTATATTTTGATGGTTCAATTTGTAGCAATGGCCAAAGTGTTGGTGTTGTTTATTTGTCTCCATATGGAGCTAGTTTGTGAAGCCTCATGCCGCTTAAGATATTTTTGCACAATGATCAAAGCCGAATATGCATTGTTATTCGGATTGGAGCTTTGCCTTGCTATAGGTGCTATACATATTGAGGCTTCCGGTGATTCGTTATTAGTAGTGCAACAAATATCTAAGGGTTATGAATGTTTTGACGAATCACTTATAGTTTATCTTGAGGTATGTCTAGATGCAAGATTAATCTTGGGTTGCTTTAAAATTGTTCATATATCTAGACATGACAATTCGAAAGAGTTGGCACAACAAGCATCTGGCTACTATGTTAACCATGGTGTATTGTATTTCTATCAATAGCCGATGCTAGGTCTTGTCAACATAGGTAAGGCCGAATCGAAGCCCACCGCTTCGGCCACTAATGGAACTTTTATGCAGGCGAAGTAAGGATTGGAGGAAGTTTATTCTTGATTATCTACGATATCTTAGCGAAAGGGTGAACATTATGGTTCGGAGGATGGTTTTGATCTACGGAACCTTACCATCAGATTGTTATAAAAGCTGATAAGTTTTCACCCAAGTTTGCATCAAGAGGTTCAAACAAGCAATGGCCGATATATAATTATCGCCCTAAGAACATGCAAAATAGCCGATGGAGTGTTGACATCGTCCTTATAACAAGCTATGCGGAAATTATTTTTCGGCACACAAGCTTTGCCGAAAAATAGGGGGGCATGTGTTGACAACAGATTTTGGCATGGTCAAAAACATAAGTGAGAAGGCCTCAAATGGAGATGTGCTCAAAATGATAAAGTTCCGTATCTTCAAAAGGAGAAACTTTGATATTTGGACCGTAGCCATCCGATCTCATCTTTAAGGCCGAAGTTGTGTTTTGAGTATTCAGATTTTGTATTCAGAACACTATTCAGCTGATTACGCCCCCAAGATGGCCTCATATGAGAAAAGTTTCTACATAGATTGTCTTCATCTCGTCGAGGCAATGGATTTTGATATAAGAAACGCCTAAATCAGAGTTCGTATGCAAAAGTTAGAGCCAAAACAATGTGCTGCATAAGTCTGCCCGGAAGTTCCGGGCAAAACTTCCGGGAAGGTTCCGGGCTAAACCGAAAGTTTGCACGCGGAGCACCCCGAAAACTGGAATTTTAACACTATTTGCAGATTTGCGGGGCCAGTTTCGACATCAAGATGACCTCGATGAAAAAGTGTTCAACTAACGAATTTTTCTACATTGCAAGGTCTACAACTTTGCTTTTGGGACCATCACGATCCGAAGCAATGTGCTTTCATACACTTATAGCTCTTAGTGCATTCGTTGCATGGCAATCCCTACTCCTCGCATTGATATCGATTGATGGGCATCTCCATAGCCCGTTGGTTAGCCGCATCGATGCGAGACTTTATTACCTTTTGTCTTCTCTATATTTGTCCCCATCATCATACTCTATTCCACCCATAGTGTTATATCCATGGCTTGCGCTCGCGTATAGTGATATGTCTCCAACGTATCTATAATTTTTTATTGTTCCATGCTATTATATTATCTGTTTTGGATGTTTAATGGGCTTTAATATGCTCTTTTATATTATTTTTGGGACTAACCTATTAACCGAAGACCCAGTGCCAATTTCTATTTTTTTGCCTATTTTAGAGTTTTGCAAAAAAGGAATACCAAACGGAGTCCAAACGGAATGAAATCTTCGCAGTGATCTTTCTTGGACCAGAAGCAAACCAGAAGACTTAGAGTAGAAGTCAGAGACGCAACGAGGCATCCACAAGGCAGGAGGGTGCACGCAGGGGGTGTAGGCGTGCCCCACCCTTGTGGGCCCCTCGTAGCTCCACCGACCTAGTTCTTTCGCCTATATATACTCTTATACCCTAAAAACATCAGGGGGCCACGAAACCACTTTTCCACTGCCGCAACCTGCTGTACCCGTGAGATCCCATCTTGGGGCCTTTTCCGGCGATCTGCCGGAGGGGGAATCCATCATGGAGGGCTTTTACATCAACACATTGCCTCTCCGATGAAGCGTGAGTAGTTTACCACAGACCTTCGGGTCCATAGTTATTAGCTAGATGGCTTCTTCTCTCTCTTTGATTCTCAATACAAAGTTCGCATCGATGTTCTTGGAGATCTATTCGATGTAATACCCTTTTACGGTGTGTTTGCCGAAATCCGATGAATTGTGGATTTATGATCAAGATTATCTATGAATATTATTTGGTTCTTCTCTGAATTCTTATATGCATGATTTGATATCTTTGCAAGTCTCTTCGAATTATCGGTTTAGTTTGGCCTACTAGATTGATATTTCTTGCCATGGGAGAAGTGCTTAGCTTTGGGTTCAATCTTGCGGTGTCCTTTCCCAGTTACAGTAGGGACAGCAAGGCACGTATTGTATTGTTGCCATCGAGGATGAAAAGATGGGGTTTATATCATATTGCTTGAGTTTATCCCTCTACATAATGTCATCTTGCTTAATGCGTTACTCTGTTCTTATGAACTTAATACTCTAGATGCATGATGGATAGCGGTCGATGTATGGAGTAATAGTAGTAGATGCAGGCAGGAGTCGCTCTACTTGACACAAACGTGATGCCTATGTTCATGATCACTGCCTTAGATGTCATCATAATTATGCGCTTTTCTATCAATTGCTCGGCAGTAATGTGTTCACCCACCGTAATACATGCTATCTTGAGAGAAGCCACTAGTGAAACCTATGTCCCCCGGGTCTCTTTTCCATTATATTGAATATCTTTTCCATTATATTGAATCTCGTTTACATCTTGCTAGTTTCCGATCTACTATTTTGCAATATTTACTCTCCAATCTATACAACAAAAATACCAAAAATATTTACTTTATTATCTCTATCAGATCTCACTTTTGCGAGTGACCGTGAAGGGATTGACAACCCCTTTATCGTGTTGGTTGCAAGTTCTCGATTGTTTGTGCAGGTATTCGGTGACTTGTGCGTCATCTCCTACTGGATTGATACCTTGGTTCTCAAAACCGAGGGAAATACTTACGCTACTTTGCTGCATCAACCTTTCCTCTTCAAGGGAAAAACCAACGCAAGCTCAAGAGGTAGCAAGAAGGATTTTTGGCGCCGTTGCCGGGGAGATCTATGCCAAGTCAATTCATACCAAGTACCCATCATACAATCTTCTCCCTTGCATTACATTATTTGCCATTCGCCTCTCGTTTTCCTCTCCCCCACTTCTAAAATGATTTTCAAAAACCTTTGCCTTTTCTTCGCCCCTCTCCTGTATGTCTTTTTGTTTGTGTTTCCATGTGCCTTCTATTTGCTTGCATATTTTCTTGCTAAAACTCTATTGACATGGATCCACTTAAAGTGTTCTACTTGGATCATCTTCGATCCATATGCGCTCGTGATGAAATCCCAACTAGCCTAGTTGATGGGAAATCTTTAGATGAGCATGCTCATTATGTGCGTCACCGTTTGTCCGAAAATGGGAGAATCTTCTGGGATCAAATAAATAGATTGCTATGTTATGCTTTGGAATCTTTGTGAAATTTATGATTTTACTTGTTGCTCTAAGAACCCTAAAAAACACCTTTGCTACCTATGTGAGTTTAATGATAATGAAATCTTATCTCCTTATGCAAAGGGTGTTTATAGTTACTATGATATCGAACAAATTGAAGAATTTGTTGCTTTTAAGGGTGCTTATGAAGTTGCTTCTTTGATTGAAAAGTATGATATTACTCTCTATGAATCTGAAAATTTTGACATACTTAAATATTGCTATGAAAACTATGCTCATAATGTCTATGTCAAAGAATTTATTGAGAGAATGACTGTTGCTTTGGAAGAAAATAATGATATGCATGAATCTATAGATAATGATGATTACAATGATTTGATTGAAATATCCCTTGATGAACATGATGCTTTCTATTCTTTTGGCCATGATGCCAATATTTATGAAGATGAATTTGCTATAGTTCCTTATGTTAAACATGAGATCGTTGCTATTGCACCCATACTTGATAGTTCTTTTGATGAAAAGCATGATCGCAATAAACTTATTATAACTTATCTTAATGTCAATTCTATTAATGATATGCAAAACCTCAAGCTTGGGGATGCTAGTTTTGCTATGACTACTATTTGTTGCAATGATCATGATTGGGGTGATTCTTCTTATGATCTTGAAAATTTATTGAAGCCCCATGATGAATATGAGATTGATAATAGTGTTTGCAATATTATTGAAAGTGGGTTTGGAAGAGTGTCAACTTTAGATCCCCACATATTTGGAGAATGTTCAATCTTATGAAATTTTTGATAAAAGTGGATTTGGAGAGGTCATGACTTTAGTTAATGTTAATCCCACTATTTTGGAAGAGTGTCAACTTCGCATGCATGTGGATCGTGTTGAAAACATTTTATGTGATAGCTATTTTGTTGAATTTGCTTATGATCCCACATGTAATTATTATGAGAGAGGAAAATATGGTTGTAGAAATTTTCATGTTACTAAATTACCTCTCGTTATGTTGAGATTGCTATTGTTTCTTTCTGCTTGCTCGCATATGCTAGTTTCTTCTTGCTATGATAATTTGTTTGCCTATAAGATGCCTATGCATAGGAAGTATGTTAGACTTAGATGTTTTTGTCACGTGCTTCATGATGCTCTCTTTGCGCTTCAATTCTTGTCTTTCATGTGAGCATCATCGAAATCTCAATGCCCAGCTAGGGGCGTTAAATGATAGCGCTTGTTGGGAGGCAACCCAATTTTATTTTTTGTTCTTTAATTTTTGCACCTGTTTAGTAACAAATAATTCATCTAGCCTCTGGTTAGATATGGATTTATGTCTTAATTAGTGTTTGTGCCAAGTATAACCTTTGGGAAGACTTGGGTGAAGTCTTTGCGATCTTGCTGTAAAAAACAGAAACTTTTGCACTCACGAGAATAGCTGTCATTTTTTACGGAAGAGTGATTTTAGGTTGATTCTTTTTGAAGAAGATTAATAGAAAAATTCCTAAGGTCCACCAATTTATTTCAGAATTTTTGGAGTTACGGAAGTATTCGTAAGTTACAGATTGCTACAGACTGTTCTGTTTTTGACAGATCCTGTTTTTCGTGTGTTGTTTGCTTATTTTGATGAATCTATGAGTAGTATCGGGGGGTATGAACCATAAAGAAGTTGAAATACAGTAGGTTTAACACAAATATAAATAAATAATGAGTTCATTACAGTACCTTAAATTGGTGGTTTATTTTCTTATACTAACGGAGCTCATGAGATTTTCTGTTGAAGTTTTGTGTTGTGAAGTTTTCAAGTTTTGGGTATGGATTTGATGGATTTTGGAATAAGGAGTGGCAAGATCCTAAGCTTGGGGATTCCAAAGGCACCCCAAGATAAAATTCAAGGACAACCAAAAGCCTAAGCTTGGGAATGCCCCGGAAGGCATCCCCTCTTTCGCCTTCGTCTATCGGTAACTTTACTTGAGGCTATATTTTTATTCACCACATGATATGTGTTTTGCTTGGAGCGTCTTGTATGATTTGAGTCTTTGCTTTTAAGTTTACCACAATCATCCTTCCTGTACACACCTTTTGGGAGAGACACACATGATTCGAAATTTATTAGAATACTCTATGTGCTTCACTTATATCTTTTGAGCTAGACAATATTGCTCTAGTGCTTCACTTATATCTTTTTAGAGCACGCGGTGGTTTTATTTTATGGAAATTGTTGATCTCTCATGCTTCACTTGTATTATTTTAGAGTCTTTTAGAACAGCATGGTAATTTGCTTTGGTTATAAAATTAGTCCTAATATGATAGGCATCCAAGATGGGTATAATAAAAACATATAAAGTGCATTGAATACCATGAGAAGTTTGATTCTTTATGATTGTTTTGAGATATGAAGATGGTGATATTAGAGTCATGCTAGTAGAGTAGCTGTGTCGGGTTGTTGGTGCGACATATGCCAAAGGATGGCTAATCATAGTGGGAGCTAGTAAGACGTCATCGGTGCCTGGAAACGGGATAAGGCGGAGACATGCACGCCGACGCATCTTACCCAGGTTCGGGGCTCTCCTAGGAGATAACACCCCTAATCCTGCTCTACGGGGTCTCCGCATGATCACTAGATCAACAAGTAGCTACAAGCTTGCTCCTTGAGCTATTCGGCTAGAGGAGGAAGAAGGGCAAGTCTAGCTCTACTCCTCTCTTTATGTGTGTGTGTGTAGTCTCTAAAAGCTGAACCCTTTGCATGGGTGCCCTGGGGGTTTATATAGGCCTACCCCCAGGGGTACAATGGTAATCCGGCTGGGTGTAGTCCCGGGCCATCAGTGTCCGTGGTCGCGGGCTTCTCCGTCGGCAGCTGGGGCTCGCCGCCTGGTGGGGCCCGCCGCCTGGTGGGTCCCACCGGCTGCCGGGCTCTCGGCCGACAGGTAGGGCCCACCACCTGTGGGTCCTATCGGCTGCTCATCACTGTAGCCTTGCCTCTGATGACGAGGGTTTGGTCGGGGAGAGCGTGGCTACAGACCGCCGCCTGGGGGGCGTTCACCGTAGCCACTCCCCGTCTTATCTGGTTAATGACGCACAAGCATCAAGGGAAGGGGAGGGCCGCCTGCTGGGAGTCGGGATCCTCCTACGCCGCCTGGTCTCTTTCGAACAGGTAGGGCCCATCGCATGCGGGTCGTACGGACAACCCGTCGTGGGAGCATGGACTCCTCTGCCATGGATGATGTCACGAGCATCGTGGCAATAGTGCCGCGCCGGACTGGGGATGGCCGCCTGGTACGAGGCACTGTGGCCACGTTCAGCCCGGGATTCAGGGGTGGGTGGCTATACTGTTGCCACGCCCCGTCTCGTCACCGTTATGTGGGTGCAAACTTTGAGGGCGCATGAGTGGCTGCCTGCTAGGAGTCGGCTGCTCTGGTGACCGCCTGTCAGGAGTCGGCCGCACTAGTGGCCGCGTGCTTGGAGTCGGCCCGCGCTGGGGCCGCTCTTCGGGCCTTGCCGCCTTCCTGTAGCCGGCCGCTTCGACCAGCCGGCCATAAGAGGCGGTCCTTTGTCTTTGATGCTTGAGGGGCGTGCTACCTCTTGAGCATGCATTGGTTTTTCCCTTGAAGAGGAAAGGGTGATGCAGCAAAGTAGCGTAAGTATTTCCCTCACTTTTGAGAACCAAAGTATCAATCCAGTAGGAGGCTCCTCACAAGTCCCACGCTCCTACACAAACAAACAAGAACCTCGCAATCAACGCGATAAAGGGGTTGCCGATCCCTTCACGACCACTTGCGAAAGTGAGATCTGATAGAGATAATATGAGAAGATAAATATTTTTGGTATTTTTATGATATAGATTGAAAAGTAAAGATTGAAAAATAAAGTAGATTGGAAACTTATATGATAGAGAATAGACCCGGGGGCCATAGGTTTCACTAGTGGCTTCTCTCAAGATAGCATAATTATTACGGTGGGTGAACAAATTACTGTCGAGCAATTGATAGAAAAGTGCATAGTTATGAGAATATCTAGGCACGATCATGTATATAGGCATCACATCCGCAACAAGTAGACCGACTCCTGCGTGCATCTACTACTATTACTCCACACATCGACCGGTATCCAGCATGCATCTAGAGTATTAAGTTCATAAGAACAGAGTAAGGCATTAAACAAGATGACATGATGTAGAGGGATAAACTCAAGCAATATGATACAAACCCCATCTTTTTATCCTCGATGGCAACAATACAATACATGCCTTGCAGCCCCTGCTATCACTGGGAAAGGACACCGCAAGATTGAACCCAAAGCTAAGCACTTCTCTCATTGCAAGAAAGATCAATCTAGTAGGCCAAACAAAACTGATAATTCGAAGAGACTTGCAAAGATAACCAATCATACATAAAAGAATTCAGAGGAGATTCAAATATTTCTCATAGATAAACTTGATCATAAACCCGCAATTCATCGGATCTCGACAAACACACCGCAAAAAGAGTTACATCAGATAGATCTCTTAGAAGATCAAGGGGAACTTTGTATTGAGATTCAAAGAGAGAGAAGAAGCCATATAGCTAATAACTATGGACCCGAAAGTCTGTGGTAAACTATGCACAAGTCATCGGAGAGGCCTTGGTGATGATGTAGAGGCCCTCCATGGTCGATTCCCCCTCCGACGGAGCACTGGCAAAGGCTCCAAGATGGGAGCTCGCGGATACAGAAGGTTGTGGCGGTGGAAATAGTTTTTCGTGGTGCCCCTGGATGGTTTCAGGGTACGAAGATATATATAGGCAAAGGAGGTAGGTCAGGGGAGCCACGAGGGGCCCACGAGGCAGGGGGCGCCCCCCCTGGGGCGCGCCTAGCACCCTCATGGCCGCCTCAGCTGCTTCTTGACGTCCACTCCAAGTTTCCTGGATTGCGTGTGTTCCAAAAAGATCGCCCCCGAAGGTTTCGTTCCGTTTGATATTCCTTTTTTGCGAAACACTAAAATAGGCAAAAAAACAGCAATTCAGGCTGGGCATCCGGTTAGTGGGTTAGTACCAAAAATGATATAAAAGTGTATAGTAAAGCCCATAAACATCCAAAATAGGTAATATAATAGTATGGAACAATCAAAAGTTAAAGATACGTTGGAGCGTATCAAGCATCCCCAAGCTTAATTCCTGCTCGTCCTCGAGTAGTTAAATGATAGA
Organism: Triticum dicoccoides; assembly: GCF_002162155.2. Lineage (NCBI taxonomy): Eukaryota > Viridiplantae > Streptophyta > Magnoliopsida > Poales > Poaceae > Triticum > Triticum dicoccoides. The sequence goes on from NC_041393.1 coordinate 95,858,609, forward strand.
AACAGAATTTTTGATGTGGAATGCTACCTAGCATATTTCTCAATGTATTTCTCTTTATTGTGGCATGAATGTTTAGATCCAAATGATTCAAAATAAAAGTTCATATTGACAAAAGAATAATAATACTTCAAGCATACTAACAAAGCAATCATGTCTTCTCAAAATAGCATAGCTAAAGAAAGCTATCCCTACAAAACCATATAGTCTGGCTATGCTCTATCTTCATCACACAAAATATTTAAATCCTGCACAACCCCGATGACAAGCCAAGCAATTGTTTCATACTTTAATGTTCTCAAACTTTTTCAACTTTCGTGCAATACATGAGCGTGAGCCATGGACATAGCGCTATATGTGGAATAGAATGGTGGTTGTGGAGAAGACAAAAAGAAGAAGATAGTCTCACATCAACTCGGCGTATCAACGGGCTATGGAGATGCCCATTAATAGATATTAATGTGAGTGAGTAGGTATTGCCATGCAACAGATGCACTAGAGCTATAAGTGTATGAAAGCTCAAAAAGAAACTAAGTGGGTGTACATCCAACTTGCTTGCTCACGAAGACCTAGGGCATTTTGAGGAAGCCCATCATTGGAATATACAAGCCAAGTTCTATAATGTAAAATTCCCACTAGTATATGAAAGTGACAACATAGGAGACTCTCTATCATGTAGATCATGGTGCTACTTTGAAGCACAAGTGTGGAAAGGGATAGTAACATTGTCCCTTCTCTCATTTTTTTATTTTGGTGGGCTTCTTTGGCCTCTTTTTTTATTTGGGCTTCTTTGGCCTCTTTTATTTTTCATAAAGTCCGAAGTCTCAGCCCGTCTTGTGAGGGAATCATAGTCTCGATCATCCTTTCCTCACTTGGGACAATGCTCTAATAATGAATATCATCACACTTTTATTTACTTACAACTCAAGAATTACAACAAAATATGACTCTATGTAGATGCCTCCGGCGGTGTACCGGGATATGTAATGAATCAAGAGTGACATGTATGAAAGAATTATCAAGGTGGCTTTGCCACAAATACAATGTCAACTACATGATCATGCAAAAGCAATATGACAATGATGGAGCGTGTCATAATAAACGGAACGGTGGAAAGTTGCATGGAAATATATCTCGGAATGGCTATGGAAATGCCATAATAGGTAGGTATGGTGGCTGTTTTGAGGAAGGTATATGGTGGGTGTATGGTACCGGCGGAAATTGCGCGGCACAAGAGAGGCTAGCAATAGTGGAAGGGTGAGAGTGCATATAATCCATGGACTCAACATTAGTCATAAAGAACTTATATACTTATTGCAAAAATCTACAAGTTATTGAAACAAAGTACTACGTGCATGCTCCTAGGGGGATATATTGGTAGGAAAAGACCATCACTCGTCCCCGACCGCCACTCATAAGGAAGACAATCAAAAAATAAATCATGCTCCAACTTCATCACATAATGGTTCACCATACGTGTATGCTACAGGAATCACAAACTTCAACACAAGTATTCCTAAAATTCACAGTTGCTCCACTAGCATGTCTCTAATATTACCACCTTTATATCTCAAAACAATTATCAAGCATCAAGTTGATCATAGTATTCAATTCACTTCCTATGATAGTTTTTATTATACCCAACTTGGATGCCCATCATTCTAGGACCAATTTTATAAGCATAGAAAATACCATGCTGTTCTAAAATACTTTCAAAATTATATAAGTGAAGCATGAGATATCAATAATTTCTACAAAATAAAACCACCACCGTGCTCTAAAAAGATATAAGTGAAGCACTAGAGCAAAATTGTCTAGCTCAAAAGATATAAGTGAAGCACATAGAGTATTCTAATAAATTCCGAATCATGTGTGTCTTTCCCAAAAGGTGTGTACAGAAAGGATGATTGTGGTAAACTAAAAATCAAAGACTCATATCATACAAGACGCTCCAAGCAAAACACATATCATGTGGTAAAAAAAATATAGCTCCAAGTAAAGTTACCGATAGACGAAGACGAAAGAGGGGATGCCTTCCGGGGCATCCCCAAGCTTAGGCTTTTGGTTGTCCTTGAATATCTTGGGGTGCCATGGGCATCCCCAAGCTTAGGCTCTTGCCACTCCTTATTCCATAGTCTATCAAATCTTTACCCATAACTTGAAAACTTCACAACACAAAACTCAACAGGAAATCTCATGAGCTCCGTTAGTGCAAGAAAGAAAAAACACCACTTAAGGTACTATAATTAACTCATTATTTATTTATATTAGTGTTAAACCTATCGTATTCTAACTTATCTATGGTTCATACCCCCTGATACTAGCGATAGATTCATCAAAATAAGCAAACAACACACAAAAAACAGAATCTGTCAAAAACAGAACAGTGTGTAGCAATCTATAACTTTCGAATACTTATGGAACTTTAAAAGTCGTATCAAAATAGGAAGTCCTAGTTAATTTGTATATTGATCTACTGCAAAAATAATCAACTCAAAATCACGTTTCTGTGATTCATTAGATTTTTTCTCGTAAGCGCAAAAGTTTCTGTTTTTCAGCAAGATCAAATTAACTTTCACCCAAGATGATCCTATAGGTTCTACTTGGCACAGACACTAAATTAAACATAAAAATACATCTAACCAGAGTCTAGATGAATTATTTATTACTAAACATGAACAAAAAGCAAGAAAAAAAATAAAATTGGGTTGCCTCCCAACAAGCGCTATCGTTTAACGCCCCTAGCTAGGCATAAAAGCGAGGATAGATCTAAGTATTGCCATCTTTCGCATTCAATTCATAAGTGGCTCGCATAATAGATTCATAAGGTAATTTAATTTTCTTTGTAGGAAAGTGTTCCATGCCTTTACTTAACAGAAATTGGAATCTAATATTTCCTTCCTTCATATTAATAATTGCACCAATCATTCTAAGGAAAGGCCTACCAAGAATAATAGGACATGAAAGATTGCAATCTATATCAAGAACGATAAAATCTATGGGCACATAATTCCTATTTGCAACAATAAGAACATCATTAATCCTTCCCATAGGTTTCTTAATTGTGGAATCCGCAAGGTGCAAGTTTAAAGAGCAATCATCAAATTCACGGAAACCTAGCACCCAAATCACACAAAGCATAGCATTCATGATCTTTTATTTTAATTTTTATAGTAGGTTCCCACTCATCATAAAGTTTTCTAGGGATAGAAACTTCTAATTCAAGTTTTTCTTCATAAGATTGCATCAAAGCATCAACGATATGTTTAGTAAAAGCTTTATTTTGGCTATAAGCATGAGGAGAATTCAACACGGATTGCAACAAGGAAATACAATCTATTAAAGAAAAATTATCATAATTAAATTCCTTGAAATCCAAAGTAGTGGGTTCATTGCTATGTAAAGTTTTAATCTCTCCAATCCTACTTTTACCAATTTTAGCATCAAGATCAAAATACTCCAAATCATTGGAACGCCTTTTAAGTAAAGTTGATTCATCTCCAGTCCCATCATTATTAAGATTCATATTGCAAAACAGGGATTTAATAGGAGACACATCAATAACTTTTAGATCTTCATCATTATTTCATGAAAACTAGAAGAACACGCTCTTACAAGCAATATTTCTTAGCACGCATCCTAGCGGTTCTTTCTTTGTACTCATCAATGGAAATTCTCATGGCTTTGAGAGACTCATTGATATCATGCTTAGGTGGAATAGATCTAAGTTTCAAATCAACACCAAGAGAAATTCTATCCACGTTCCTAGCCAATTCATCAACTTTAAGTAATTTTTCTTCAAGCAAAGCATTGAAATTCTTTTGAGAATTCATAAATTATTTAACACTAATCTCAAAATCAGAGGGCATCTTATTAAAATTTCCATAAGAATTGTTGTAGGAATTACCATAACTATTAGAGGAACTACTAGGAAACGACCTAGTATTAAAGTTTCCTCTATACGCGTTGTTACCAAAATTATTCCTACCAACAAAATTCACATCCATAGATTCCTTATTATTCTCAATCAAAGTAGACAAAGGCATATCATTAGGATCAATAGGGGCACTTTTAGTAGCAAACAATTTCATAAGTTCATCCATCTTTCCACTCAAAACTTTCTTCTATATCATGAACCTTTTTACTAGTAGATCTTTCAGTGTGGCATTGAGAATAATTAACCATAATATTATTTAGGAGTTTAGTAGCTTCTCCTAAAGTGATTAACATAAAATTGCCTCCCGCGGCCGAATCTAAAAGATTTCTAGAAGCAAAATTCATTCCGGCATAAATTTTTTGTATGATCATCCATAAATTCAAACCATGTGTAGGGCAATTACGTATCATTAATTTCATCCTCTCCCAAGATTGTGCAACATGCTCATGATCAAGTTGCTTAAAATTCATAATATCGTTTCTAGGAGAGATGATCTTAGCGGGAGGAAAATACTTAGAGATAAAAGCATCTTTGCACTTATTCCACGAATCAATACTATTTTTAGGCAAAGACGAAAACCAAGTTTTAGCATGCTCTCTAAGTGAAAACGGAAATAACTTCAATTTAACAATATCGTTATCCATGTCTTTCTTCTTTTGCATATCTCACAAATCAACGTAGTTGTTTAGATGAGTAGTGGCATCTTCACTAGGAATGCCGGAGAATTGATCTTTCATAACAAGATTCAACAAGGCAACATTGATTTCACAAGATTCAACATCATTAAGAGGAGCAATCAGAGTGCTAAGGAAATCATTATTATTGGTATTGGAAAAATCACACAATTTAGTATTATCTTGAGCCATTGTGACAAGCAATCCAACACACAAGCACACAAGAGGCAAGCGAAAAAGAGAGGCGAACGAAAAAAGAGAGGGCGAATAAAACGGCAAGGGTGAAGTGGGGGAGAGGAAAACGAGAGGCAAATGGAAAATAATGTACTGCGAGGGACATGAGTTTGTGATGGGTACTTGGTATGTCTTGACTTGAGCGAAGACCTCCCCGGCAATGGCGCCAGAAATCCTTCTTGCTACCTCTTGAGCATGCATTGGTTTTTCCCTTGAAGAGGAAAGGGTGATGTAGCAAAGTAGCGTAAGTATTTCCCTCAGTTTTGAGAACCAAGGTATCAATCCAGTAGGAGGCTCCTCACAAGTCCCACGCGCCTACACAAACAAACAAGAACCTCGCAACCAACGCGATAAAGGGGTTGTCAATCCCTTCACGGCCACTTGCAAAAGTGAGATCTGATAGAGATAATATGATATGATAAATATTTTTGGTATTTTTATGATATAGATTGAAAAGTAAAGATTGCAAAATAAAGTAGATTGGAAACTTATATGATAGAGAATAGACCCGGGGGCCATAGGTTTCACTAGTGGCTTCTCTCAAGATAGCATAATTGTTATGGTGGGTGAACAAATTACTATCGAGCAATCGATAGAAAAGTGCATAGTTATGAGAATATCTAGGCATGATCATGTATATAGGCATAACGTCCGCAACAAGTAGACCGACTCCTGCCTGCATCTACAACTATTACTCCACACATCGACTGCTATCCAGCATGCATCTAGAGTATTAAGTTCATAAGAATAGAGTAACGCATTAAACAAGATGACATGATGTAGAGGGATAAACTCAAGCAATATGATATAAACCCCATATTTTTATCCTCGATGGCAACAATACAATACGTGCCTTGCTGCCCCTGCTACCACTGGGAAAGGACACCGCAAGATTGAACCCAAAGCTAAGCACTTCTCTCATTGCAAGAAAGATCAATCTAGTAGGCCAAACCAAACTACTAATTCGAAGAGACTTGCAAAGATAACCAATCATACATAAAAGAATTCAGAGGAGATTCAAATATTTCTCATAGATAAACTTGATCATAAACCCACAATTCATCGGATTTCGACAAACACACCGCAAAAAGAGTTACATCGAATGGATATCCAAGAAGGTCAAGGAGAACTTTGTATTGAGATTCAAAGAGAGAGAAGAAGCCATCTAGCTAATAACTATGGACCCGAAGGTCTGTGGTAAACTACTCACAACTCATCGGAGAGGCCTTGGTGATGATGTAGAGGCCCTCCATGGTTGATTCCCCCTCCCGCGGAGCACCGGCGAAGGCTCCAAGATGGGATCTCGCAGATACAGAAGGTTGTAGCGGTGGAAATAGTTTTTCGTGGTGCTCCTGGATGGTTTCGGGGTAAGAAGATATATATAGGAGAAGGAGGTAGGTCAGGGGAGCCACGATGGGCCCACGAGGCAGGGGGCGCCCCCCCTGGGGCGTGCCTAGCACCCGCATGGCTGCCTCGATTGCTTCTTGACGTCCACTCCAAGTTTCCTGGATTGCGTTTGTTCCAAGAAGATCGCCCCCGAAGGTTTCATTCTGTTTGGACTCCGTTTGATATTCCTTTTCTGCGAAACACTGAAATAGGAAAAAAAAACAACAATTCGGGCTAGGCCTCCGGTTAGTAGGTTAGTCCAAAATGATATAAAAGTGTATATTAAAGCCCATAAACATCCAAAACAGGTAATATAATAGCATGGAACAATCAAAAATTATAGATACGTTGGAGACGTATCAGGGCACAGCCGGCCCTGATGTCTTGAAATACCAGGGGGAGCAGATCGGGATACCCATGGTCATTTACTCTTAAAGTAGTCCCCGAAGCTGGTGGGGCACCGCGGCTGATCAGGCGAGAGGCCTCAACAGCTTCCTACTTTGAAGAGCCGACAGCTAGGAGTTGGCCGCGATCAGGCACTCCGTCTGATGATTTCGAAATGCGAAGGCAGGAGCTAGGTGGCGCGCTCGCCGGGTGCCAAGCCCACCGCGCGCCACGCGGCACCAGCCGGCGAGATCAGCCTGCCAGCCCATGCACGCGATGGGACGTCGTCGCAGGCTGGGCCCCGCCACCGCCAGGCCTCGGCACGCGTGCGGATCCGCTGCGGCCGAGGCGGACGGTTGGTGTTCCGGGGCGTGGTAAAAGCACGCCATTACTACGCGGCAAACACAGGGTCGTGGGGTCGTGGGCGCAGTTAATCCCACGATCCCCATGCCCCACCCCCTCGGCTCCGGCGCCCGGGGCTATAAGCAGGGGAGGAGGGGAGCGGCAGACGCACGCGCGCCCTCCGCCTCCTACGCCATCTCCTTCTTCCTCTCTCTGTGGCTGCCGCAGCTCGTCATCATCGTCTCCAGCCATCCTGCATCGCCGTTGCTCCACCGCAGGCTCATGCACTCGTCACCGCACCGCGCCTTCGCCAACTTTCACGTGCTCATGGCGCGCGAGCGGCCGAACTCCGGGGCTTGGGACGGCTCCGACGTCCACGAGGATCACCTTGCGTTCCTCCGCCAAATGCGGCGACTGCCCGGTGAGGATTTCGTAAAGGTACGCCTGGCGCCCGAGAGGCAGATCTCACCGGCGCCGGAGGAATGCGAGCGCATCATATTTCAGTCGCACTACCTACACATCTTCGGTCTGCCGGCGAGCGGCTTCCTCCGCTCCTTCCTCGAGTTCTAAGGACTCCAGCCGCACCACCTCATGCGAACACGGTGGTGCTGCTGCCGCCCTTCGTCACCCTCTGCGAAGGCTACCTCGGCATCCTCCCCACCTCGAGCTCTGGGGGGAGTTCTTCTACACCAAGCTCGACACCTACACCAAGGGGAAAGTCCGGGTGCCGACAACTGCTTCCCGTCCATCATCTTGACACAGTCGGTCAAGCTGTGGCAGAAGTCTTATTTCTATGTCAAGAACATCCACTCGGCAGTCGACTTTGTCAGCCTACGGGCATATGCAGCCGGCCCGCCAGCTGAACCCTGCTTCAACTGGACGTACCGCCCAAAGATGATGTCGCCCGCCTCTACCACTGGCGTTGCGCGGCTCAAGGTGATGACGAACATGGAAGGCCTCAAGGGGTCGGACCTGCTGACCGCCTTCGTGGTGCGCCGGGTGCTCCCCCTCCAAGGCCGACCTCATATGATCTGCAAGATGAGCGGGCATCGAGCCCCGTGCCGGATGTGCACCAAAGAGATGCCGCGCGCAGAGGTGGCACATCTGGTGAACTACATCTCGAACTGCAAGCTCCCGGAGGAGGAGTGGCAGTTTGGCAAGGAGCCGTATTCCCGCGCGTACCCGCTGCCTATGGTGAGTCCTTAACTTTTCCTCTTTTCTTTTTAGTTGGCGGGTTCTCCTTTGGTGTCTGACTAGTCGACCATGAAACAAATCTTCACCACCGATTCGGCAGCCGACGCCGTGGAGCAGGGCCACGAATATCTCCCGGACCGAGCGGTGAGTGACGTGAACGACCCCGACTTGGGGGTGGCCGCCTTGGAAGAAGACGACGCTACAGGTGGTGGTGGCGGAGCATGCGGCTTCGGAGGTGGAGGCGGCCTCGAGGACTGGCCAGATGATGATGAGGAGAACGCGCCACGCCGCCAGCCGGCCACCGACTAGGCATGCGTGAGCTGATCAGCCGCGTCGACTGCCCCAGGCGACGCATTAAAGCGCCGAGCCACACCATCGATGTTTGGCAGTTGGCCGAAGAATCCCAGGAGCACAACATCGGCGACCAAGTGTGAGGAGGCCACCGCGAAGGCGACCCGCTTTAAGAAGACCATGAAGTAGCCCCTGATGGTGTCTGCGTAAGTGCTTACTTCTCTTGCGTTCTTTCTTCCTTTTTCCTTGCAAACATCAATCTGAGCTCTCTTTTACTTTGCTTGATCAGGGCCCCGCTCTCTCTTGAGCGGTCTGGCGCCGCCTCCATGGTCGGGATGACGGAGGGATCCGCCAATACCCACCACGTGGACTCGCTTGCCGAGCTCCAGGGGACGACGGAGAGGAACCCGTGGGAGGCGCGCGAGGAGCGGGAGGAGGTGGCGGTGGCCAAGGCGGCGTAGGAGGAGGCGGACGCGGCCGCGAAGGCCCAGCCCGACGCCACGACCAAGTCCCAAGCGGACGCCGCGGTCAAGGCGCAAGCGGAAGAGGCCGCACGCAGCCGGACTCCGCAACTCATCATCCCACTTTGCACCGCGGCACCTGCGCCTGAGATCTCGGTGCCGTCTGGAGGAGCCGGCCGCGGCCATCCAGCCACAGAGAGGGAAGGGGGTGACACCGTCACCCTGGGTTCGGAGATGCCTCTGCCAGCGCCGACCGTCAAGGACCAAGGTGGCCAGCCTGACACACCATCGATGCCGCCGGCTGGTGGCGAGCTGGCGGCGAGAGCGGCCGTCGTGGACCGCTCTCCGGCACGCCGGCGTGCGGCAAAGGCGGGCTCGGCGCCACGGTCGCAGGAGGCCGGGACCGCAAGCTGGTCGGCCCTGGACGTGGAGGCCACTAGCATTGGGTCGCTGGAGTGGACGCCTGGGGGCGGGACGGCCGTTCTAAACGTGGCCGCGCAGGACGTCTGGGCCCGGCTCCAGGCTCAAGCCATCGCTCTCCAAAATTACACGCAAGAGTTCCTGGCGTCGCGAGCAGTCATCCGGGTACGTTTCTTGTTGATTCTCGTACTCTTCCGTGGGGGAGCGTCAGCGCACCCACTGGGTGTAGTCCCCGAGTTCCGGGCTGGCTGCTGAGCAGGCGGCCTAGAACTTTCAAGCAGGCTCGAGCGCTGACTCGCCTTCTTTTCTTTGTGTTTGTTGCAGTATTATCACAACCTCCGCGCGGCCGCCTTCAACTCCCTGGTCCGGGAGCTGGCCCAGCGGACCATTGACTTGTCCGAGAGCCGGAGTAAGCACTCCGCCTTCTCTCTCGCGCGGGGTCGCATCAGCGCACCCGCTGGGTGTAGTCCCCGAGATTCGGGCCGACTGCTGAGCAGTCGGGCCGGATCTCTCTGGCAACTTCTTGTCTTCTTTCTTGATTTTTGACCGTCTTTCTTTTCTTGTTTTGTGAGAGCCAACGCTACCTTGCAGTAGCAGCTGGGCGATGCCTAAACCGCACTGCGTGCCAAGGAGGAGGAATGCAACAAGGTGGCCTAGGAGCGCGACCGTCTGGTCAAGGAGCTGCCTGACCAGGCGGACCTTCACAAGGCGGCCCTTCAGAAGGCGAAGGACAGTGAGGCCGCTCTCCAAGCCAAGTTTGAGACTCAGTGCTCAAACTGGGCCGATACGGAGATGGCGCTGAATGATGGCTACGGCCGGATCGAGGACATGATCGATGGTCAGCTGCCTTCCTCTTTCCTTCATGTGTCGTCTGTTATACGATCCAACTTCTGACTTCATGTTTCTTTTTCTTTTTGCGCAGAATACTTCCCTGGCTACGCCGTTGCTGCCAGCCAAGCCATCGAAGCTCACCATGAAGAGAGAAGGCAGGCTGGTGTGGAGATCACGCCGAACACCCGCCGGTCGCTCGAAGAGCAGCTCCTTGCCATCCAGGCTCGTCTCCAGCCGGCTCATCGGATGCTCCGCCGTCTGCAGCGTGTCGGAGCCCAGGTGACCTCCACCCTCTGGCCAGACGCTCAAGCTCCACGCACCCCCAGTCGGACTGCCGACTGGCTGGACGTGGTTGTCGGCCACTTCGAGGCGTGGAAGGGCTCCTCGGCCCGGGCAGGCGCACAGCGGGCCCTGGAGTTTGTCAAGGCGTGGTACCCTATGATGGATCTAGCCCAGTTGGCCATGTTTTGATAGGAGGCCAACAAGGAGATGGTGGCGGTGAGGGGTGCTCTCATTCATCGCGCCGTGGCGATCGCCGAGTACACCGACACCGACATCTTCGTCCCCGAGCTGAACGAAGAGGTGGCGTCGGACTTGTTCAGGCTGAACTTAGATGATGGCGAGGACTCGGTGGAGGAGATCGCCTCCAGCGACGAGGGCGAAGACAAGGAGAGCGAGGATTGTGAAGACGCCGCGCTGGAGGACGGAGCGGACGGCCAGCCTCAACCGGACCATGCCTCAAGCAACAAGCCGCGTGCGAGCACGCCGACTGCTGCTGGGGACGACCAAGCTGAGGCTCACCAGCCGACCACTCCACCAGCCGGCGCCGCCGACTCCACCAACCTGCCAGACCAGCCTGCTGCTTCCTTGGCCTAGGCGGCTAACTTTTTATCTTATCTCCTCCTGCCTAGTAGTCTTTTGAACAATACTGTTAAATTCGCATAGTTCCACCCGCTGGGGGTGTATTCAAACTTTGTTGAATTTTGGCCCGAAAACCTTGCTGCGTAAATATTTTCCCGCACGTATTGTGCTTGTGCCAAATTTTGTCTTTTCTTGCTTTTTGATCCTTTTTGGCTTTTCCTTTGCCGCCATCCATTGGTTGCTGCCTTGCCAGCGAGGCAGCTGCTCTGCGGGCTGTGGCTGAGACAAATGCTTAACCGTTAGGGAGGACAAGTACTTTGGCCGCTTAGGATGTAGCAAGGTAAGTGAGAAGCCGGCCAGCCGGCTGCTTAGTAGCCGATCGGCGAGGCGGGAAGCTGGCCTTTCTTATGCAAATGTTTTTGTCCTTAGCCATTTTTGTGTGGGCATCGTTTCCTGCCTTCGACTCTTCCCAGCCGGACAGCCGCTCTATGAGCTGCGGCTTGTGGCAAGAGCGGGCTTAGATGCCGGCACATTACTTGTCCGACTGTAGGTAGCATTGACATAATACAAGGCGGCAAGCCCCCCGGGCCAACTGGTCGAGCCCGGTGCCAGGCAGAAAAAATGAAGTGACACATTCATAGGCATGAAACTTATCATATAGATAAAAAAGGGTAGTGCCGTGTGCTCCTTGGGGGGGCTGATGTCTTGTACTTAATACAAAAGGTAGCATGGTACATACTGCATCAACTGTAAAATCTTCCAAGGAGGTTTGCATTCCATGGGCATTCTGATTCCTTGCCGGAGTCGTCCCTCTTGCGCGCCCTGGGCTTCTGTGCATCCATTAGGTAGTAGGAGTCGTTGCCCAATGCTTTGTTGATGATGAAGGGGCCTTCCTAAGGGGTCGAGAGCTTGTGTTGGTCGCTGTTCGCTGGATCAGCCGGAGCACAAGGTCTCCCTCTTGGAAGGATCTTGGCTTGACCTTCCGACAAATTGGGGAACGTAGTAATTTCAAAAAAATTCCTACGCACACGCAAGATCATGGTGATGCATAGAAAAGAGCGGGGAGAGTGTTGTCTATGTACCCTCGTAGACCGAAAGCGTAAGCGTTAGCACAACGCAGTTGATGTAGTCGTACGTCTTCATGATCCGACCGATCAAGTACCGAACGTACGGCACCTCCGAGTTCAACACACGTTCAGCCCAATGATGTCCCTCGAACTCCGATCCAGCCGAGTGTTGAGGGAGAGTTTCGTCAGCACGATGGCATGGTGACGATGATGATGTTCTACCGACGCAGGGCTTCGCCTAAGCACTGCTATAGTATTATCAAGGTGGACTATGGTGGAGGGGGGCACCGCACATGGCTAAAAGATCAAACGATCAATTGTTGTGTCTCTAGGGTGCCCCTGCCCCCGTATATAAAGGAGCAAGGGGGGGGGGTGCGGCC
>NC_041393.1:95871548-95873653 GCF_002162155.2 Triticum dicoccoides
CGCAGCCCAGCCCTGGCCGCCTCTCCTTTTCTCCGTAAAGGCCCACTAAGGCCCATTAACCTCCCGGGGGGTTCCGGTAACCTCCCGGTACTCCGGTAAAATCCAGATTTCACCCGGAACACTCCTGATATCCAAACATAGGCTTCCAATATATCAATATTCATGTCTCGACCATTTCGAGACTCCTCGTCATGTCCGTGATCACATCCGGGACACCGAACAACCTTCAGTACATCAAAACATATAAACTTATAATAACTGTCATCGTAACGTTAAGCATGCGGACCCTACGGGTTCGAGAACTATGTAGACATGACCGAGACACGTCTCCAATCAATAACCAATAGCGGAACCTGGATGCTCATATTGGCTCCTACATATTCTACGGAGATCTTTATCGGTCAAACCGCATAACAACATACGTTGTTCCCTTTGTCATCGGTATGTTACTTGCCCGAGATTTGATCGTCGGTATCCAATACCTAGTTCAATCTCGTTACCGGTAAGTCTCTTTACTCGTTCCGTAATACATCATCCCGCAACTAACTAATTACTTGCAATGCTTGCAAGGCTTATAGTGATGTGCATTACCGAGTGGGCCCAGAGATACCTCTCCAACAATCGGAGTGACAAATCCTAATCTCGAAATACGCCAACCCAACAAGTACCTTCAGAGACACCTATAGAGCACCTTTATAATCACCCAGTTACGTTGTGACGTTTGGTAGCACACAAAGTGTTCCTCCAGTAAACGGGAGTTGCATAATCTCATAGTTATAGGAACATGTATAAGTCATGAAGAAAGCAATAGCAACATACGAAAGATCAAGTGCTAAGCTAACGGAATGGGTCAAGTCAATCACATCATTCTCCTAATGATGTGATCCCGTTAGTCAAATGAAAACTCTTCTGTCCATGGCTAGGAAACATAACCATCTTTGATTCACGAGCTAGTCAAGTAGAGGCATACTAGTGACGCTATGTTTGTCTATGTATTCACACATGTATCATGTTTCCGATTAATACAATTCTAGCATGAATTATAAACATTTATCATGATATAAGGAAATAAATAATAAATTTATTATTGCCTCTAGGGCATATTTCCTTCAGTCTCCCACTTGCACTAGAGTCAATAATCTAGTTCACCTCGCCATGTGATTTAACACTAATATTCACATCTGTATGTGATTAATAACCATAGTTCACATCGTCATGTGATCAACACCCAAAGGGTTTACTAGAGTCAATAATCTAGTTCACATCGCTATGTGATTAACACCCAAAGAGTACTAAGGTATGATCATGTTTTGCTCGTGAGATAAGTTTAGTCAACGGGTCTGTCATATTCAGAGCCGTATGTATTTTGCAAATATTCTATGTCTACAATGCTTTGCACGGAACTACTCTAGCTAATTGCTCCCACTTTCAATATGTATCCAGATTGAGACTTAGAGTCATCTGGATCGGTGTAAAAGCTTGCATCGATGTAACTCTTTACGACGAACTCTTTTATCACCTCCATAATCGAGAAATATTTCCTCAGTCCTCACTAAGGATATTCTTGACCGCTGTCTAGTGATCTACTCTTAGATCAAAATTGTACTCCTTTGCCAAACTCAAAGCAAGGTATACAATAGGTTCGGTACACAGCATAGCATACTTTATAGAACCTATGACTGAGGCATAGGGAATGACTTTTCATTCTCTTTCTATTTTCTTCCATGGTCGGGTTTTTACACTACTGGAATCAGCTACTTTGCCATCAGCCAGATCTTTGCCGTCAGCTAGCTGACGGCAAAGAAGCTCTTTGACATCAGCTATCGTAAAGCAGATGGCAAAGAAATGGAGGACGGCAAAGAACCTCTTTGCCATGAGCCGTTTCTTTGCCGTCAGCTAGCTGACGGCAAAGAGAGAGGTGGCCCCCACCCACCCGCCCGTTTTAAAAAAAACTTAACACCCCCACCTCTTTGCCATCCGCTAGCGGACGGCAAAGAGAGAGAATGACAGACGGCAAAGAGTTGCGGACGACAAAGAGCCAAGTAACTAACGGCCGCCACCCCCCGCCCGTTACTCTCCCTTCTCTTCCTCTCTCCTCCCCGACG
>NC_041393.1:95874192-95874995 GCF_002162155.2 Triticum dicoccoides
CCGACACCCCGACCCGGACACCACACCCCGACAACGACACGACACCCAGACACCCCGACACCCGACCCCCCGAGGCCGACAGGGTCTTATATTTGTGAATTATTAGTTAGGTCATATTTTTCGATTTTGTTATGAAAAACATCATATATAATTGTGTTGATCGGGTTGATTTAAATGTGCAGTTGTTTCACCGCTGCGAGGTTTGGTGTTCGACGACCTCGCCGTGCGTTTGACGAGCTCTGCCCCTTCGTTCGTGGGTGAGCACAAATGACATGTCCTCCTCCCCCATTAATTATTTGCTCTGTTCCGGTGTTCGTGCCGATGAAACTTGATAGCTAGCTATATATGTGTCTTGAATCATCAGTATGCGTAACCAATATGTGTGTCCCGTTCGAAAGTGTCATAGTTATAAATATGCATGCATTTGCATATTTATAACCTTGATTCTTTCAAATTTTCCAACGCTATCCATGGACAGCCCGAGTATGTGTAGATTGGGTTCATTTTCCCATATGCTTTGCTCCGGATCCGACGCATAAATTTCGTCAGTGCCTCCCCTGTTGTTCTCCGGGTACACATCCTCTCTGTTTATTGCAGAGACGTGTATCAGGAGAACAGCGGGGAGGTGCTGCTGAAATTTTGCGTCGGATCCGGAGCATAGCATGGGAAAATGAACCCAATCTACACATACTCGGGTGGGATTAGGACCTATCATTACCTATTAGAGTGTAGGTTGCATGGACATAATAAAATTGACAAAGTAGATCAACTGATGAATATATACATGGTGAATTATATATATA
>NC_041393.1:95875005-95891892 GCF_002162155.2 Triticum dicoccoides
CCGAAATTTTGCGTCGGATCCGGAGCATAGCTTGGGAAAATGAACCCAATCTACACATACTCGGGTGGGATTAGGACCTATCATTACCTATTAGAGTGTAGGTTGCATGGACGTAATAAAATTGACAAAGTAGATCAACTGATGAATATATACATGGTGAATTATATATATAATTGTTGTGTGTCCAGTAGCTCTGAAAGTCAAGATGAGTGATCGTGCGTGGATGTATACCGGTCACACTGGTCAGAACAAATGGAGCGCTGAATGGTTCACAAAAACCAAGGGGTTTGTGCAAGCCGCATTTGCAAATGGCTAGAGGAAAACTTGGTGCCCCTGTTTCCGATGCGGCAATTGGGAAAAGAGGACAGAGTCTGAAATGGGTAAACACCTGCAGAAGAATGGTTTTACGCCCGATTATACGGTGTGGACATTTCATGGTGAGTCTGCCCAACGTGACCGAGCTGAGGTGGATCATCGTCGCACCGACGAGCATGATACCGGGATGGAAAACATGGTGCAAGACTATGATGATGCTCGGGATTCGGACGAGGAGATGGAGGAATCTGCAAAGGCCTTCAACGAAATGTTGGAGTCTTCAAAACATCCGCTCCACGAGCACACTGAGCTTTGTCAGTTGGATGCCATCTCACAAGTAATGGCTTTGAAGGCTCAGTTCAACTTGGGCAGAGAATGCTATGACGCAATTATGACAGTATTTGGACGCTTTCTACCCAAAGGCCATGTAATGCCTGCAAACCTGTACCAGTCGGACAAAATCCTCCATGCACTGAAGATGCCCTATGAGAAGATACATGCCTGTGAGAAAGGATGTGCCTTATTTAGGCTTGACTATGCGGACTTGAACTATTGTCCCATTTGCAAGTCTTCCAGGTATATTGTGGTAGACAACGGTATGGGTGAGAAGACACAGACCAAAATCCCTGTTAGTGTTCTTCCGTATATGCCAATCGTACCAAGACTTCAACGTCTTTTAATGGTCGGAGAGACGGCCAGACAGATGACATGGCACAAAACAGGCAAAAGAACCGAACTAGATGCAGATGGGAATCTGATGATGGTACACACATCGGATGGTGTTGCGTGGAAAAAGTTTGATGAATTACATGCTGACAAAGCGACAGATCCGAGGCATCCTCGAGTCGGCATCAGCACCGATGGGTTCAGTGTGTTTGGTATGGCGGCAGCCCAATACAGTTGTTGGCCTGTATTTGTCTTTCCACTCAATCTCCCCCCCGGACAGATTATGCAAAGAAAGAACATTTTCCTGACATTGATAATTCCAGGGCCCAACTATCCGGGGAAAAATATGAATGTGTACATGCAGCCGCTTAAGGACGAATTGCAAGAAGCCTGTGATAATGGGTTCAAGACATACAACGCCTATAGAAAACGAAACTTCATAATGCGTGTCTGGTACATGTACTCAACGCATGACTTGCCGGCGTATGCGCTATTCGTTGGCTGGTGTGTGCATGGAAGGTTCCCGTGCCCCACATGCAAGGGATCTCTTTTTCGTTGGCTTCAGGCCCGTCGCAAGTTTTCTTGCTTCGACATGCATAGACAGTTCCTGGATCCTCGCCATAAGTTCAGGAAAGACAAGAAGAACTTCATCAGAGGTAGAGTTGTAAAAAACTCTGCACCACCTGCGTTGACAGGCCAACAGACCCTGGATCAGTTAAACGCTCTCGAGACAGATCCAGAGCGTCCAGGGTACTTCAAGTGGTATAATTCTGAGCATGCCTGGACTCACAAAACATGCTTATGGGATCTGCCTTACTTCAAAGACCTCCTTTGCCCACACAACATCAACGTGATGCACACTGAGAAGAATATCGCTGAGGCACTTTTTGGTACATTGTTTGGCATAGATGGGAAGTCAAAGGATAATACTAAGGCTAGAGTCGATCTGGAGGCGCTATGTGATAGGCTGTTACAAACATGAAAGAACCAAAAGGAAAGCAGAACTGGACGAAGCCAAAGGCATGGTTCAATCTTGGAAGGCTAGCTATGAAGGAAATTATCTTGTGGGTGAAAATGCAGTTGATGTTCCCCGATGGGTATGCAGCGAATCTAAAGAGGGGAGCGAGTCTTGATAAATTGAAGATATTTGGTCTCAAGAGTCATGATTGGCACATATGGATTGAGCGGGTAATGCCGGTGATGTTGCGTGGCTTCAGCCCTGAGGATGAATGGCTAGTACTGGCAGAACTCAGCTATTTCTTCCGTGTTCTTTGTGCGAAAGAACTATCGCCTGGCGTGCTAGAAGAAATGGAAGAGTTGGCGCCAGAGTTGATATGCAAGTTAGAGAAGATCTTTCCACCGGGCTTCTTTAATCCAATGCAGCATTTGATTTTGCATCTCCCGACCGAGGCAAGATTATGGGGGCCCGTGCAAAATCGTTGGTGCTACCCAACTGAGAGGATGCAGAAGACGCTTCGAGAAAAATGTAAAAATAAACATAGAATTGAAGCGTCTATGGCTGAGGCATTCATCACTGAGGCGGCGAAAAACTTCATGACAGCACACTACGAAACCAAAAATCGTCATTTGCATAATCCGAAGCCTCGGTACAATGCTGACGAGCCTAAAAAGGGTGGATCCAACCTCAGCCTATTCAAAGGGAATCTCGCACCAGCCAGTGTTTCAAATCCAGTATCTTTGGATAACGAAGAATGGCGTACCATTTCGTTGTATATCTTCAACAACCTGATAGAAGTGCGGCCGTACATCGAGTAAGTTCTCGGTACATTGTTTCGCAACTTCTATTTCCGTTTGAACTGCTCTTATTCCGGGATATTTCATACAGTCGATACATCGCCCTATTCTCGTATGGAGCGGTGATCCAAAAGGATTCCGTCGAAGAGTATGAGCTTCTCACAAAGCAAGGAGGCGGCTATCCCGGTTTCATCTCTTGGTTCAAACAAACGGTAAATTCTATTAGACAATTTCATTTCATTCGCTAATTTGTGTGTAATGCAACAATCCTTTCTTATTAAACTTGTAGGCTAATTCAGAGTCTATGGATGCCGAATTGAGACAAGTCGCTAATGGTTTTGACTATAAGGTCCGTTCATTTGACAAATACGACATCAACGGGTATCGTTTTCGTACCTATGGCAAAGAGCTATCTATGGCCGACTGAAAGTCTACAAATTGTTGTGTATCTGCTATCGGCGAAGGAGGCACCGAGTATTATGGGAGAGTTGAAGCAATTTATGAAATTCTATTCTATGGTGAAAACCCACCGAATGTCGTAGTCTTCAAATGTTATTGGTTTCAGCCGAAGGAGACTAGAAGGACTCATGAACATATAGGGCTAGTTGTGTCAGGACCCCGACTCAATGCCACATTGATCTAGCATGTAACACCTCATATCACTTTGCGGCCTCACGCACGGTATTCCCACGGGTGTCGCCTTACCTTTGCCCGGGACCGTTTGCGCCTTTTGGCACACGTATATGATAGTGTCGCTAGCATCCATATGATAAGGAGCCCGGGCTGACATGGCTAGTCATAAACCCAAAGTGGCACAAACCTACATGGACATGCATCCATGACCCAGCATCGAACGTGTCGGTCATCAGCGAGTGAATCCAGGCTGTAGCACTGGGCTAGCAGGACTTCGGTGAACCGGGCTGTAGCGGGCTAACAGGACTCCGGTATTCATCGCGTGACATTTCCCCGAAGGGACAGACACAGGAACGAAGAAGGACACATGCCGACCAGCCTAAGTGTTCCGGAGCAGTAGCAAGCTACCATGGCTCAGTGGAAGCACTAGGAGACATTTCCCAGTAAGAGAGGCTACTAAGGATAACCAACTAGATAGTCAGATCCCACACATACCAAGCATTTCAATAACATACACACAATATGCTCGATATGTGCAAATACAACATGGCATCACAACATGACTCTACGACTCAAGTATTTTATTCAACATGCTCCGAGGAGTGAGATATTACAAACATGGGTCTCATGACCCAACATTCAGAGCATACAAGGCAAAGCACATGCGGAAGCTTAACATGTCTGAGTACAGGCATCTACAAATGAAAAAGGCTAAGAAGCCTGACTATCTACCAGATCCTGCCGAGGGCACAAGATCGTAGCTGAGGTATCAAGCTAAACGTCGAAGTCCACGCGGAGCTACTAGTGAGACCGAAGTCTCTCTGCAAAACATAAAATAGGCAAACGTGAGTACAAATATACCCAGCAAGACTTACATCAGAACTAACTACATATGCATCATTATCAACAAAGGGGATGGTGGGGTTTAACTGCAGCAAGCCAGCTTTGACTCGGTGGCTATCCTGAACTACTACTGCAAGTAACTCTTTTGAGGTGGCGCACACGAGTTCACATATTCACCATATCAATACACCACTATGGATCCGCTCCCGTCTCCCTATGAGAACGCCATCCATAGCACTCACGCTTATCTTGCGTATTTTAGGGTATCCACTTTCACTTGTCTATGAACTGATATAAGTAACCCAGAAGTCCTTTTCCGCGGACACGGCTATTCGAATAGATGATGTTAACGCTGCAGGGGTGTACTTCTTCATACATGTTTCCACCACTTAGCGTCTGCACACGACATGTGCTCGGCAGACTTCAAGCGAAAGCCAACGTGGGTGTAGACCACGACCTACCTAAACACTCAAGTCTCTAGTCCAGGTTTATCGCCTATTCGGGTTCCATCCGCGAGGAGATCCGGCCGGAGTTTCGCTCACAGCCCCAAACGATGTGTGCAAGGTTCCCGAGACACCAAACGGGCGCCCAGTACACCGTGCCACGTGCCTACCGCATCACAGCCCACCCCTCCGGTCAGCGCTGCGCACGGCCTCCAGCATACTACAAACACCAGAAACTACTTGCAACTCCTGGACAGAGGACAAGGGTGATTAAGAAGTCGAGCGGGGTCATATTTCAGGGCCCAATGCATGGTAGTAGCTAAATCATGGATCACAAACACATCACTCTGTTCCTAAGGACGGCTTCAATGAGACAACCCACCATGTACTCCTACATGGCCTCTCACCGCTACCTTTACCAAATCGTGTTCACACACTTAGCTCGCACACAATAGGACATGTTCACACACCTCTGATTCATCCTCGATGAATCAGACCTGACTCAACTCTAAGCAATAGCAGGCATGACAAACAAGCATGAATGAGTAGGCACATCAGGGCTCAAACAACTCCTACTCATGCTAGTGGGTTTCATCTATTTACTGTGGCAATGACAGGTCATGCAGAGGATAAAGGGGTTCAACTACCGCAGCAAGTAACAGTTGAATCGATGTTGTCCTAATGCAGTAAAAGAGAGCAGGAGCGAGAGAGTGGGTTTGTATCGGAATGAACAAGGGGGTTTTGCTTGCCTGGCACTTCTGAAGATAGTATAGTTCTTCATCGGTGTCATCGATCACATCGTCGGTACACGTCTACTGAGAGGGGACAAGCACCGACAAACAAAGAAGAAACACAATCAATGCAATGCACAATATGATGCATGCTATGACATGGCAATAAGAATGTGTTTTGGGCTAATGCAACTATCAACAGATTAAATGGAGTAGGTTTGAATCCAAGATTCAAATTCAAACTCCATATATGACATTTCAAATGCCATTAATTCAAATTGTTGTATACAGCAGCTTTAAGTTGTTCTAACATGCATGAAAATGGTACAGATGGATAGATTGGATTTTTCTGATCATTTTTCATATATAATTTATCTCATTTGGAGTTACGGTTGATTTTCTATGATTTTTAGAAGTTTAGGCAATTTTCTGGATTTTCCTGAATTAAATTAAATCCAGAAAATGACTTATTGCATCAGCTCTGCGTCACTGTGACGTCAGCTGGTCAACTGCGGCTGACCCGGTCAAACCTGACCAGTGGGGCCCATTGGTCAGTGACTCGGGGCTGGTTGGTGTCACAGACAAGTGGGGCCAGTCAATGGCCACATCAGCGAGGTCAACGCCGACGCGTGGGCCACTGTGATTAAATAAAACTAAACAGAAATTAAACTGGTGTTAGTTAAGGGCGTGGGGCCCAGTAGTCAGTGAGAGAGGGAGTTAGTTAGCCCTGTCATTAGCAGTTAACGACGTTGCCATGTCGGCCTGCCGGCATTCAGTCGCCGGCGACCATTTGCCGCGGCGGACGTGCGTCGGGAAAGCGCTAGGGGCCGCGGTTTGTCGTGCAGAAAGCATCGGGGAGAAGCCCTTGCTCGGGCGCATCCAATGGGCCAGACAGGGGGTCGCAGGGCTGCCGGAATTTCGCCGGCGACGAGTTTTGGCGGCGGCGCAGCTACGGGTTTGCACGGGCGCGGTGTGGCGGAGCACGAGGAGCTCAACCAAGGGCATAGACGGCATCATCGGGTCACCAGGAGCACGTCTGTGCCACCAGGGCGAGCAAGCGAAGCTCGGGGGTGCGTGGCTCAACGTCCATGGCGGTGGCGGGCTTCGGTCGTCAGTGAACTAGGAGCTACGGCGTGAAAACGGGACAACAGAGAGGGGGGTTCGAGGGAGAGGCTTACGGCGGTTGCAACGGTGCAGACGGCGAGCTCGGGGAAGGCCGGAGCTGAGCGGGGCGGCGAGGTCGATCTCCGGCAGCCGAGGAGGGGAAAAGCATCGGTGGCGGCATTGCAGCGCGTCCGGGGCCTCTTGGGTCGTCGAGGAGGTCGGGGACGTCGAGCCGGAGCTCGCAGGCACGGCGAGGGGTCGAGGGGAAGGCGGTGGCCGCGGCTATGGTGAACGGCGGCGACGAACTCGCTCGGGCATGAGGGGAAGAGGACGAGGGGGGAGCATAGGAGGGGAGAGTGGTGACCAGGGGGCCGAGGCAGCACCGAGGAGAAGACGCGAGGCGTCGCGGTGGCCAGGTGACGCAGGCAGGCAGCCTGGTGGCGTGGCGCCCGCGCGCGCGCCTTGCGCTGTCCCTCCTCTGCCTACTGGCAGAGGTGGGTGACGACTGGCACAGGCCAGTGGGCTGGGCCGTGCTGGGCCAGGCCAGGTGAGTGCCAGGTAAAACCCTCTCTCTCTGCTTTCTGTTTTACTTTTTATTTGTTTTTGTTCTGTGTTTTGAAATAGTAGAAATACTATTCCATTTAGGAAAAACCTGAAAATATTCAAAGGCACATTTGAAAATATTCTCAACAGCCTAAAAATACCTTCAGGATTATTTGGGCATTTTAAAATATTTATAGGATTTAAATTGCCCAAATGCAAATACTTATGGCTTGGTGCAAAAATCCAGAATAGCCTCCAAAAATATGAAACCATTTTTGGTAGAGGGTTTAGCCAGGACCAAAGATGGTAAACATTTATGAAGGGCATTTTGGGTTCATTGAAATTCCAATTGTTGGAACCTAGTATTTCAAAAGGGGGTGTTGGGGTTTGTTAGTCCCCATTTCAAGTTTAAGAAAAATTTAGACATGATGCACACATGACACTATCATAGTGCAATGCCAGAAGCTAGGGATGTGACAACTCACCCCCACTAAACAAGAATCTCGCCCCGAGATTCAAGCGTAGGGTAAGATGAAGGGGGAACGCAAACTAACACAAATGCAAACTAACACAATCTTCACGATCCAGGTTGCACTTTATAAGAACATTGATCCGATCACCATCATTGTCTCGAAGTCTCGCTCTGGGAACTTCAACCAACATGACAACGGGAGGAAAGGAAAAACTCTAGAGGGATCGATCTTCTTGAAGATCGAACAACTCAGGATTAGCTCACGAGATGAGACATAGCAACATATCTCGAGCTGAGACGCGAGGCACACATCCAAAGGGATGGAGTGGAACAGATGACAAAGGTTCACTAGGTAGACAACAATTTCGCACTTTAGAAGGTGATAACCAGTTGTCAACGTAGCGAGAAGTTGAGTTTCCATGATACCATAATGATGCATTTTAGGGAAGGTGACTCGTAGAATATATCCCCTTTAAGTGGCAAAAGAATTACCTTTGATTCCGAGATCATTGAAATTCTTTATACCAGCTTAAGTCAAATCAAAATCGATCATTTGGAGGAGTTCGGTGGAATGACATACCCGGACCAGTATGGATGATGTGGATTACCTTGTTGAAAACAACACAAGGGATGATTTTAGTAATTGGGGAGAAGCTCAACAGTAGAGAGTGAGTCCACTGTTTGAAAAGTTATAGCATAATCGAGGAAACTGAGAGCACTAAGCAATTAATGCCGACGATAAAACCTAGCACTTACGCGTGCTCTCAAGAACTTGAGCATTTCCATGTTCATCAAGGTTTTACCAATACCCATGTCAAGGATCCTGGTAACACAACATACTACCATGATGAAAATGGTTGAGGATGCAGATGCAAAGGAAGGTAACACTTTCTCAGATTTCACCTTAGCGAGGCCAAGGGGACAAAATCTGGATGATCGACCGAGAGACATTTAGCACTCCGCTTCTGATGTTCCCCTTGATGTGCTAGCGTAACCCATTCATTTAGATGGTTTGGTACCTAGAACATCAGGTAAAAGGTCGGACTTCGTAAGTACAAGAATACATAAGGAACAACTACTAGAATAAATTCTACGAGATCCTTATGGGGAGGTGGCCGACTTCCTCAATCAAGACACTACAATAATAGGTCTTCCGGCTGGGTGTGTTGGCCACGACATCCACGTTACCGGGTACAGAGAGACCAATATTATAATTCTTGGGACACGTTCCAACCATCATATCTGCCTGAGATTCAGATCTGGTTGGTGTTAGAATAGTCCAGACTCATCAAGTCTAGAAAGAAAAATGAAAGTTTGCAACACAAATCGACGAAATGACGTTGCGAGATTCTCGGGGATGAACTACGATAGAAAGCTCCAAAACATGAGCCGGTTCTGCTACAAACATGCGAACACGCTGCCTCAGGCAAGCATGACCAAGTAGTAGTCTTATAACTAAACACTACCGAGTTCAGAGGGGGAACCATCATCGAGGATATCGAAGTTCTTGCATAAGTCTTGCTCTTAAGAAGGAACTTCTTCTCCTTGAACAAATCAATCAGTGGCTTGGTGTACTAGGGGATACATGTGGATTGGAGGTAGCGAGCCTGTCAAACCATAGCATACTTTGCACATACATGACTGACTTAGGATGATTCCATAGGAGGCAACATTGACTTTCTCGAATCCACGGCGGCAACTTGCATCAAATGCACATGAACTAGAGGAAGTCACTTCTTACATCCGAACATATGCTTCATGAGCTAGCATGAACAAATGCTTTCAAAAGTTTCCAACACTAGCTTAATGTTCAACAAAATTATGGAGAAAACAAGGATGTTGTCGATGGGCTCATCTACAATTCATCCTAGCTTCCATAAAAATGGAATTCCATAATTATGAGAACAAATGATAGTATTGGTCAGACCAAAAGATATAATGATGTATGCTCGGGGGATCAACCACAAGTAAGACAACATTAAGAACATCGTTGGTTCTGATTTGATTTGAGGATAGCCCACACTCAAATCAAAGTTTTGGCAAGACAATAGGTCCAACAACTGGCCACGAGGATCAATTGATGAAGATATCGTCTTTCTGCAACACACACACAAGATATCCCTTAAGGTGAACTAAATCGGACAAGCTTCCATCTTCCAACTCTCCAAGTTGTTGTTCAGCTTAGCCAACTAGCTCAGGGGTACCCAACACAGACTCTTGGAGAAGGGGTGGTTTACAAGAAACCAACTTGATCACGAACTCAACATAGCGGTCAGGTGACAACCTGGTAACACTTCTGAGAAGATATTTGGAAAATCACGAACCACCGATATGTTACTAAGCTCGAGAACAATCTTGCTTTTTAGGGCAAGACGATATGATCAAATAAGCAAGGATTGAGGAAAAAAAATCCTAACTCAACGACCGAAAGAGTGCACCGGAAATAGGGACTAGGTAGCACAATCAACCTTAGGGTGACGATTCAATAATCAACACGCTAAGAATGAGGTTATCGTCCATTCAACTACCAAGCGACTGAGTTGCTAGTAGTATTGATTTCACACACCATGATTCACTTGTCAGCATTCCGGTTACAATAACACGGAAACCAAGGAGTGAACAATGATGGCAAGAAGTATTACTACGTTAAGAACCCATAAGAGAAGGTGCAATCCTCATGATATTCTTGATGTAAAGTGGGTAATACTTTAGGTAGAACAGATCAAAAGGTGGGTTGGCATTTTGATCTGCGAGGTACAACTACTTTGACCCAATCCTGGATGTGGATGGGGTACTGGAGTTTGTATCTCCTAGTCATTCTGGAATAGAATGGCTTGACGGACCACAAGAATAATAAGCATCGATGAGCTCGAGTGCACAACTACTCCTGTCTATCAATTGATAGACGATGGTCAGAAGACAATTAAGAGGGACAACTCAAAAGAACAAATCATTTTCTGAGTTGTGGATGCATGGATTAGTATGTCGAATCAAGTCCAACAGGTTTCTTCCGGATAACCCATGCAGAAAAAGTAGAACTGGCAGAGTCGCAATATAGAATGGAGAGCCCATCGAGAGCACTCCTGTTGCGATCTTTTGATCCAACAAACTTCTGCCATATGTGGTTCATAGTATTTGGAAGAAGGAAATACCATGGACCTCGAGGACTAATGCAAAGGTTACTAATATCCTAAAGGAACGAGCAAAGACTATCAACATGAGGTAAGTAGGGTGAGTCTCGGGTTCAAAACCCAGGAATAGAATGACTACTAACTAAATGGCATCACGGGATGCTTTCGAGAATAAAGACCAGAATCATCACACTGGGAACACATAACATGGCTAAATTACTAGGTGACTCCCTAAAACACCTAGGGTCATAATAATAGCTCCAACATATATGTCAAGGCAATAAATTACCTCAATGCACCGGTTAGTGTGCTTAATCTGGCCCAAAGGAACATCGGAACGGGAGGAAGGGATTTTGCAAATGCTTCAGACTATTTAGAAACCTGGGATGACCCGGACAATATAACGGCTGTAAATGCTCGAAAAGATTTGAGACATTCACAAAAATGGTGGCATAACCACTCAGAAGCACAATATCAAGGTTTTGAGATCAATAGTTAACACACGGAAGTAGAAGAGACTGAACTGAGGCTTAAAACCAACAATCTTAAAAGTCTATGGATTAGTAACACGTCATCCTGATAGATAGATGAGAAGGCCTAGTTCTTAATCCCCGTAGAAAAGAAGAGGTTGACTCAGATCAGAAGGCCATGAGTTATAAGGAGTAAAAAGAGCCTTACGTTCCATCCCACAATCAATTCCCTTATATAACTAAAGAATTTCTAGACTCAACTTCGACCAGTTTGGCTTGGTAATCCTACAGGCAGTCAGGCTCTGATACCAAAGTTGTCAGGACCCCGACTCAATGCCACATCGATCTAGCATGTAACACCTCATATCACTTTGCGGCCTCACGCACGGTATTCCCACGGGTGTCGCCTTACCTTTGCCCGGGACCGTTTGCGCCTTTTGGCACACGTATATGATAGTGTCGCTAGCATCCATATGATAAGGAGCCCAGGCTGACATGGCTAGTCATAAACCCAAAGTGGCACAAACCTACAGGGACAGGCATCCATGACCCAGCATCGAATGTGTCGGTCATCAGCGAGTGAATCCAGGCTGTAGCACTGGGCTAGCAGGACTCCAGTGAACCGGGCTGTAGCGGGCTAACAGGACTCCGGTATTCATCGTGTGACATTTCCTCGAAGGGACAGACATAGGAACGAAGAAGGACACATGCCGGCCAGCCTAAGTGTTCCGGAGCAGTAGCAAGCTACCATGGCTCAGTGGAAGCACTAGGAGACATTTCCCGATAAGAGAGGCTACTAAGGATAACCAACTAGATAGTCAGATCCCACACATACCAAGCATTTCAATAACATACACACAATATGCTCGATATGTGCAAATACAACATGGCATCACAACATGACTCTACGACTCAAGTATTTTATTCAACAGGCTCCGAGGAGCGAGATATTACAAACATGGGTCTCATGACCCAACATTCAAAGCATACAAGGCAAAGCACATGCGGAATCTTAACATGTCTGAGTACAGACATCTACAAATGAAAAAGGCTAAGAAGCCTGACTATCTACCAGATCTTGCCGAGGGCACAAGATCGTAGCTGAGGTATCAAGCTAAACGTCGAAGTCCACGCGGAACTACTAGCGAGACCGAAGTCTCTCTGCAAAACATAAAATAGGCAAACGTGAGTACAAATGTACCCAGCAAGACTTACATCAGAACTAACTACATATGCATCATTATCAACAAAGGGGGTGGTGGGGTTTAACTGCAGCAAGCCAGCTTTGACTCGGTGGCTATCCTGAACTACTACTGCAAGTAACTCTTTTGAGGTGGCGCACACGACTTCACATATTCACCATATCAATACACCACTATGGATCCGCTCCCGTCTCCCTATGAGAACGCCATCCATAGCACTCACGCTTATCTTGCGTATTTTAGGGTATCCACTTTCACTTGTCTATGAACTGATATAAGTAACCCAGAAGTCCTTTTCCACGGACACGGCTATTCGAATAGATGATGTTAACCCTGCAGGGGTGTACTTCTTCATACATGTTTCCACCACTTAGCGTCTGCACACGACATGTGCTCGGCAGACTTCAAGCGAAAGCCAACGTGGGTGTAGACCACGACCTACCTAAACACTCAAGTCTCTAGTCCAGGTTTATCGCCTATTCGGGTTCCATCCGCAAGGAGATCCGGCCGGAGTTTCGCTCACAGCCCCAAACGATGTGTGCAGGGTTCCCGAGACACCAAACGGGCGCCCGATACACCGTGCCACGTGCCTACCGCATCACAGCCCACCCCACTGGTCAATGCTGCGCACGGCCTCCAGCATACTACAAACACCAGAAACTACTTGCAACTCCTGGACAGAGGACAAGGGTGATTAAGAAGTCGAGCGGGGTCATATTTCAGGGCCCAATGCATGGTAGTAGCTGAATCATGGATCACAAACACAGAACTCTGTTCCTAAGGACGGCTTCAATGAGACAACCCACCATGTACTCCTACATGGCCTCTCACCGCTACCTTTACCAAATTGTGTTCACACACTTAGCTCGCACACAATAGGACATGTTCACACACCTCTGATTCATCCTCGATGAATCAGGCCTGACTCAACTCTAAGCAATAGCAGGCATGACAAACAAGCATGAATGAGTAGGCACATCAGGGCTCAAACAACTCCTACTCATGCTAGTGGGTTTCATCTATTTACTGTGGCAATGACAGGTCATGCAGAGGATAAAGGGGTTCAACTACCGCAGCAAGTAACAGTTGAATCGATGTTGTCCTAATGCAGTAAAAGAGAGCAGGAGCGAGAGAGTGGGTTTGTATCGGAATGAACAAGGGGGTTTTGCTTGCCTGTCACTTCTGAAGATAGTATAGTTCTTCATCGGTGTCATCGATCACATCGCCGGTACACGTCTACTGAGAGGGGACAAGCACCGACAAACAAAGAAGAAACACAATCAATGTAATGCATAATATGATGCATGCTATGACATGGCAATAAGAATGTGTTTTGGGCTAATGCAACTAGCAGCAGATTAAATGGAGTTGGTTTGAATCCAAGATTCAAATTCAAACTCCATATATGACATTTCAAATGCCATTAATTCAAATTGTTGTATACAGCAGCTTTAAGTTGTTCTAACATGCATGAAAATGGTACAGATGGATAGATTGGATTTTTCTGATCATTTTTCATATATAATTTATCTCATTTGGAGTTATGGTTGATTTTCTATGATTTTTAGAAGTTTAGGCAATTTTCTGGATTTTCCTGAATTAAATTAAATCCAGAAAATGACTTATTGCATCAGCTCTGTGTCACTGTGACGTCAGCTGGTCAACTGCGGCTGACCCGGTCAAACCTGACCAGTGGGGCCCATTGGTCAGTGACTCGGGGCTGGTTGGTGTCACAGACAAGTGGGGCCAGTCAATGGCCACGTCAGCGAGGTCAACGCCGACGCGTGGGCCACTGTGATTAAATAAAACTAAATAGAAATTAAACTGGTGTTAGTTAAGGGCGTGGGGCCCAGTAGTCAGTGAGAGAGGGAGTTAGTTAGCCCCGTCATTAGCAGTTAACGATGTTGCCATGTCGGCCTGCCGGCGTTCAGCCGCCGACGACCATTTGCCGCGGCGGACGTGCGTCGGGAAAGCGCTAGGGGCCGCGGTTTGTCGTGCAAAAAGCATCGGGGAGAAACCCTTGCTCGAGCGCATCCAATGGGCTAGACAGGGGGTCGCAGGGCTGCCGGAATTTCGCCGACGACGAGTTTTGGCGGCGGCGTAGCTACGGGTTTGCACGGGCGCGGTGTGGCGGAGCACGAGGAGCTCAACCAAGGGCATAGACGGCATCGTCGGGTCACCAGGAGCACGTCTGTGCCACCAGGGCGAGCAAGCGAAGCTCGGGGGCGCGTGGCTCAACGTCCATGGCGGTGGCGGGCTTCGGTCGTTAGTGAACTAGGAGCTACGGCGTGAAAACGGGACAACAGAGAGGGGGGTTCGAGGGAGAGGCTTACGGCGGTTGCAACGGTGCAGACGGCAAGCTCGGGGAAGGCCGGAGCTGAGCGGGGCGGTGAGGTCGATCTCCGGCAGCCGAGGAGGGGAAAAGCATCGGTGGCGGTGTTGCAGCACGTCCGGGGCCTCTTGGGTCGTCGAGGAGGTCGGGGACGTCGAGCCCGAGCTCGCAGGCACGGCGAGGGGTCGAGGGGGAGGCGGTGGCCGCGGCTATGGTGAACGGCGGCGACGAACTCCCTCGGGCATGAGGGGGAGAGGACGAGGGGGGGAGCATAGGAGGGAAGAGTGGTGACCAGGGGGCCGAGGCAGCGCCAAGGAGAAGATGCGAGGCGTCGCGGTGGCCAGGTGACGCAGGCAGGCAGCCTGGTGGCGTGGCGCCCGCGTGCGC
This sequence comes from Triticum dicoccoides, assembly GCF_002162155.2. Classification (NCBI taxonomy): domain Eukaryota; kingdom Viridiplantae; phylum Streptophyta; class Magnoliopsida; order Poales; family Poaceae; genus Triticum; species Triticum dicoccoides. The sequence goes on from NC_041393.1 coordinate 95,890,033, forward strand.
GCCGTGCGCTGTCCCTCCTCTGCCTACTGGCAGAGGTGGGTGACGACTGGCACAGGCTAGTGGGCTGGGCCGTGCTTTCTGTTTTACTTTTTATTTGTTTCTGTTCTGTGTTTTGAAATAGTAGAAATACTATTCCATTTAGGAAAAACCTGAAAATATCCAAAGGCACATTTGAAAATATTCTCAACAGCCTAAAAATACCTTCAGGATTATTTAGGCATTTTAAAATATTTATAGGATTTAAATTGCCCAAATGCAAATACTTATGGCTTGGTGCAAAAATCCAGAATAGCCTCCAAAAATATGAAACCATTTTTGGTAGAGGGTTTAGCCAGGACCAAAGATGGTAAACATTTATGAAGGGCATTTTGGGTTCATTGAAATTCCAATTGTTGGAACCTAGTATTTCAAAAGGGGGTGTTGGGGTTTGTTAGTCCCCATTTCAAGTTTAAGAAAAATTTAGACATGATGCACACATGACACTATCATAGTGCAATGCCAGAAGCTAGGGATGTGACAAGTTGAAATCAACCAAAGCACCCATTTAGATGTTCTTGATGTCTATATTACGGCTCAACATGCGACCCAAGTATTCTATCTACCCTAGGCCTGCCAAACTAATCCAAATCTGAAAGGTTGGGATGTCGTTTATGAAGTGCCGCCACGTGCTAGACTATCTCCCCCAAAGGAAGAGGATTATGAAGACTATAACCCAGACACATATGAAGGAGAATTCTTCCAAGAGACACGTCTTTCCAAAAAGCATTTCAAGAACCGGTATACTTCACCCCAAAACATTGAAGTAGACAGCGACAGTGAATCCCACATCACCACAGAGGAGGAACAAGAAGAGCCAGAACAAGAAGAGGTTACTGCTGCGGACGACCTCTCAATGCTTGACCGATTACGTAAAGGTGGCCTTCCACATGTTGATGCCACTGAACCCTATGAGCCCGTCATTGATTATAGTGATGATGATGATTATGCATTTATTGATGATACTGATCGAGATTATTAGTAGTGTTAGGTATTCAATTTTTTATGTTGTACTTGACGATGATACACTTAAGTGATATACATATTATTATTCATGTCGGTATTTTTTTATGTTGTACTAATTTCGTTTACTCTTTGTCATGGCAGGTGTTGAAAGATGGAAGGGGAGCCGGCTGAGGCCAAGGACAAACGTGCCCAAATTGAAGGTGTGCCACACCATCAAGGTAGCTCCAGCTTATATCAGTTTGGGCGGAATTGGGTATGTGGTTTGCTTCATGATTAATGCAATTCATTCATCATGCTAGCTTGAGCCCTTTAATTACTAATTTACTTTGTTTCTCTCTTTCAGGCATGCTACAATAAGACAGATAAGGTGCCAGAGGGGTACGACCTGTATGCCATGGCCCACACTGCCTCTTACAAGCAAGTCAAGGGGAAGGCGAGGAAAGGGGAGGAGTTTAACCCGAGCCAGATTCCCTACAATCCAGAGCAGGTGATGATATCTAGTGGCGGGAGCCATTGATCCAGAGATTGCTCCTGAGACCTAGGTTAGCTCATAAACGACCCATTTCACCTAGATTAGATCATAAATGATCCATTTCACCTAGGTTAGCTCATAAACGATCCATTTCACCTAACTTAGCTCCAAAATGATGCATTTCACCTAGGTTATCTCATAAACGACCCATTTCACCTAGGTTAGCTCATAAACGACCCATTTCACCTAGGTTAGCTCATAAACGACCTATTTCACCTAGGTTAGCTCATAAACGACCCATTTCACCTAGGTTAGCTCATAAACGATCCATTTCACCTAGGTTAGCTCATAAACGATCTATTTCACCCAACTTAGCACATAAACGA
>NC_041393.1:95891902-95929203 GCF_002162155.2 Triticum dicoccoides
ACCTATTTCACCTAGGTTAGCTCATAAACGACCCATTTCACCTAGGTTAGCTCATAAACGATCCATTTCACCTAACTTAGCTCATAAACGATCCATTTCACCTAACTTAGCTCATAAACGATCCATTTCAACTAATTTAGCTCATAAATGATCCAGTTCACCTAAGTTAGCTAATAAATGGCATATACTTCTTCTTCTAGTCTTCTTCTTCTTCTTCTATTCTTTTTCTAACTTTCTTATTTGTCATTTTGCAGGTTTCATTCACTTCACGGAAGCCAGCATCATATGATGGATTGCTTGTTTTTTCCTTTGATGCACTTCTTGTATTCTGCTCGCTTGCTATGATGAAACTTTGCATATTGTAATATGTATGGATTGATGGGACTATGTGCAACCTACTATGTATGTATGGATGGATATATATGTGCTGGATATATATGTGTTGTGATATATATATGTGCTGTGATATTTATGTGATGGATATATATGTGCTGTGTGTTGTGATAATTGTTGGATATAAGAAAAACAGAATTAAAAAGAGGCAGTGCAGGCTCTTTGCCGTCCGCCACTGATGGTAAAGCGCCCTTTGCCGTCCGCCACTGTGGGCAAAGGGGACACGTGGCGCCCACCTGTGCTTCCTGGCACCTGTGCCATTTGGCAAATTTGCCTACAGTGGCGGACGGCAAAGGTTTTGCCGTCAGCTGGCTGACGGCAAAGAAAAGCTGATGGCAAAGACATAACCTTTGCCGTCCGCCGTGGCTGACGGCAAACCACCGTGGGCATTGATGCACTGCTGACGTCAACTGGCGGACATCAAAGGGGTGGTCAAATTTGCCGTCCGCTAGCGGACGGCAAAGGCCGCCGTTAGCCACCTAACGGACTAACGCTGGCGGACGTCAAGTATTTTGCCGTCCCTCTCCTTTGCCGTCCGCCACTGTATGCAAAGGACTCTTTGCCGTCCGCCATGAAAAGCAGACGGCAAAGGACCTGTTTGCCGACCCTGTCTTTGCCGTCACTCTTTGCCGTCCGCCGCTGACGGCAAAGCTCTTTGCCGTCCGCCGTGGCGGACGGCAAAATACTGGATTCCTGTAGTGTTAGTCTTACTCAACTTCACACCTTTGCATCACAGGCAAGAACTCTTTCTTTGACTGTTCCATTTTGAACTACTTCAAAATCTTGTCAAGGTATGTACTAATTGAAAACCTTATCAAGCATCTTGATCTATCTCAATAGATCTTGATGCTCAATATGTAAGTAGTTTTACTGAGGTCTTTCTTTGAAAAACTTCTTTCAAATACTCCTTTATGCTTTCCAGAAAATTCTACATCATTTCTGATCAACAATATGTCATTCACATATACTTATCAGAAAGGCTGTAGTGCTCCCACTCACTTTCTTGTAAATACAGGCCTTTCCAAAAGTCTGTATAAAACCATATGCTTTGATCAACTCGCCAAAGCGTATATTCCAACTCCGAGATGCTTGCACTAGTCCATTGATGGATTGCTGGAGCTTGCACATTTTGTTAGCACCTTTAGGATTGACAAAACCTTCTGGTTGTATCATATACAACACTTCTTTAAGAAATATCCATTTAAGGAATGCATTTTTGACATCCATTTGCCAGATTTCATAAAATGTGGCAATTGCTAACATGATTCAAACAGACTTAAGCATCGTTACGAGTGAGAAAATCTCATCGTATTCAACACTTTGAACTTGTCAAAAAAATTTTTGCGACAAATCGAGCTTTGTAGATAGTAACACTACTATCAGCGTCTGTCTTCCTCTTTGAAGATCCATTTATTTTCCTTGGCTTGCCGATCATCGGGCAAGTCCACCAAAGTCCACACTTTGTTCTCATATATGGATCCCATCTCAGATTTTATGGTCTCAAGCCATTTCGCGGAATCTGGGCTCATCATCGCTTCGTCATAGTTCCTAGGTTCATCATGGTCTAGTAACATGACCTCCATAATAGGATTACCGTACCACTCTGGTGCGGATCTTACTCTGGAAGACCTACGAGGTTCTGTAGTAACTTAATCTGAAGTTTCATGATCATCATCATTAGCTTCCTCACTAACTGGTGTAGGAATCACTGGAACTGATTTCTGTGATGAACTACTTTCCAATTTGGGAGATGGTACAATTACCTTATCAAGCTCTAGTTTCCTCCCACTCACTTCTTTTGAGAGAAACTCCTTCTCTAGAAAGGATCCATCTTAGCAACGAATATTTTGCCTTCGGATTTGTGATAGAAGGTGTACCCAACAATTTCCTTTGGGTATTCTATGAAGACGCACTTCTCCGATTTGGGTTCGAGCTTATCAGGTTGAAACTTTTTCTCATAAGCATCGCAACCCCAAACTTTAAGAAACGACAGCTTAGGTTTATTGCTAAACCATAGTTCATATGGTGTCGTCTCAACGGATTTAGATGGTGCCCTATTTTAACGTGAATGCAGCTGTCTCTAATGCATAGCCCCAAAACAATATTGGTAAATCGGTAAGAGACATCATTAATCGCACCATATCAAATAAAGTGCGGTTATGACGTTCGGACACACTGTTATGCTGTGGTGTTCCAGGTGGCATGAGTTTGTGAAACCATTCCACATTATTTTAACTGAAGGACAAACTCGTAAGTCAAATATTCATCTCCACGATCAGATCATAGAAACTTTATTTTCTTGTTACAATGATTTTTCACTTCACTCTGAATTTCTTTGAACATTTTAAATGTTTCAGACTTGTGTTTTATTAAGTAGATATACTCATATCTGCTCAAATCATCTTTTGAAGGTCAGAAAATAACGATACCCGCCATGAGTATCAATACTCATTGGACCGCATACATCAGTATGTATTATTTCCAATATATTAGTAGCTCGTTCCATTGTTCCGAAGAACGGAGTTTTAGTCATCTTGCCCAAAAGGCACGGTTCGCAAGCATCAAATGATTCATAATCAAGTGATTCCAAAAACCCATCAGTATGGAGTTTCTTCATGCGCTTTACACCGATATGACCCAAACGGCAGTGCCACAAATAAGTTGCACTATCATTATCAACTTTGCATCTTTTGGCATCAATATTATGAATATGTGTATCACTATGATTGAGATCCAACAAACTATTTTCATTGGGTGTATAACCATTGAAGGCTTTATTCATGTAAACAGAATAACAATTTATTCCCTGTCTTAGATGAATAATCGTATCGCAATAAACATGATCTAAAACACCAAATAATATTTATTTAGGTTTCATCACTAATCTCGAAAATATAGGGAGTGTACGATGATGATCATATCAATCTTGGAACCACTTCCAACACACATCGTTACTTCACCCTCAACTAGTCTTTGTTTATTCTGTAACTCCTGTTTCGAGTTACTAATCTTAGCAACCGAACAAGTATCAAATACTCAGGGGCTACTATAAACACTAGTAAGGTACACATCAATAACCTGTATATCAAATATACCCTTGTTCACTTTGCCATCCTTCTTATCCACCAAATATTCAGGGCATTTCCGCTTCTAGTGACCATTTCCTTTGCAGTATAATCACTCAGTTTCAGGCTTTGGTCCAGCTTTGGGCTTCTTCGCGGGAGTGACAACTTGCTTGCCATTCTACTTGAAGTTCCCTTTCTTTTCCTTTGCCCTTTTCTTGAAACTAGTGGTCTTGTCAATCATCAACACTTGATGCTCTTTTCTTGATTTCTACCTTTGTCGATTTCAGCATTACGAAGAGCTCGGGAATCGTTTTCGTCATCCCTTGCACTATAGTTCATCACGAAGTTCCAGTAACTTGGCGATGGTGACTAGAGAACTCTGCCAATCACTATCTTATCTGGAAGATTAACTCCCACTTGATTCAAGCGATTGTAGTACTCAGACAATCTAAGTACTTGCTCACTAGTTGAGTAATTCTCCTCCATCTTCTAGGTATATAACTTGTTGGAGACTTCATATCTCTCAACTCGGATATTTGCTTGAAATATTAACTTCTACTCCTGGAACATCTTATATGGTCCATGATGTTCAAAATGTCTTTCACGTCCCGATTCTAAGCCGTTAAGCATGGAGCACTAAACTATCAAGTAGTCATCATATTGAGCTAGCCAAACGTTCATAGCATCTACATCTGCTCCTGCAATAGGTCTGTCACCTAGCGGTGCATCAAGGACATAATTCTTCTGTGCAGCAATGAGGATAAATCGTCAGATCATGGACCAAGTCCGCATCATTGCTACTAACATCTTTCAACTTTGTTTTCTCTAGGAACATATATAAAAACATAGGGAAGCAACAACGCAAGGTATTGATCTACAACATAATTTGCAAAATACTACCAAGACTAAGTTCATGATAAATTAAAGTTCAATTAATCATATTAATTTAAGAACTCCCACTTAGATAGACATCCCTCTTGTCATCTAAGAGATCACGTGATCCAAATCAACTAAACCATGTCCGATCATCACGTGAGATGGAGTAGTTTTCAATGGTGAACATTACTATGTTGATCATATCTACTATATGATTCACGCTCGATCTTTCGGTCTCCATGTTCCGAGGCCATATCTGTTATATGTTAGGCTCGTCAAGTTTAACCTGAGTATTCCGTGTGTGCAACTGTTTTGCACCCGTTGTATTTGAACGTAGAGCCTATCACACCCGATCATCACGTGGTGTCTCAGCACGAAGAACTTTCGTAACGGTGCATACTCAGGGAGAACACTTATACTTTGATAATTTAGTGAGGGATCATCTTATAATGCTACCGTCAATCAAAGCAAGATAAGATGCATAAAAGATAAACATCACATGCAATCAATATAAGTGATATGATATGGCCATATAAACCTTGTGCTTGTGATCTCCATCTTCGAAGCACCGTCATGATCACCATCGTCACCGGCGCGACACCTTGATCTCCATCATAGTATCGTTGTCGTCTCGCCAATCTTATGCTTCTACGACTATCGCTACCGCTTAGTGATAAAGTAAAGCATTACAGGGCGATTGCATTGCATGCAATAAAGCGACAACCATATGGCTCCTTCCAGTTGCCGATAACCCGGTTACAAAACATGATCATCTCATACAATAAAATTTATCATCATGTCTTGACCATATCACATCACAGCATGCCCTGCAAAAACAAGTTAGACGTCCTCTACTTTGTTGTTGCAAGTTTTACGTGGCTGCTATGGGTTGAGCAAGAACCGTTCTTACCTACGCATCAAAACCACAACAATAGTTTGTCAAGTTGGTGCTGTTTTAACCTTCGCAAGGACCGGGCGTAGCCATACTCGGTTCAACTAAAGTGAGAGAGACAGACACCCGCCGGTCACCTTTAAGCAACTAGTGCTCGTGGCGGGGAAACCGGTCTCGTGTAAGCGTACGCGTAATGTCGGTCCGGGCCGCTTTATCTCACAATACCACTGAACCAAAGTATGACATGCTGGTAAGCAGTATGACTTATATCCCCACAACTCACTTGTGTTCTACTCGTGCATATGACATCTACGCATAAAACCTGGCTCGAATGCCACTGTTGGGGAACGTAGTAATTTCAAAAAAAATCCTACGCACACGCAAGATCATGGTGATGCATAGCAATGAGAGGGGAGAGTGTTGTCTACGTACCCTCGTAGACCGAAAGCGGAAGCATTATCACAACGCGGTTGATGTAGTCGTACGTCTTCACGATCCGACCGATCAAGTACCGAACGTACGGCACCTCCGAGTTCAGCACACGTTCAGCCCGATGATGTCCCTCGAACTCTGATCCAGTCGAGTTTTGAGGGAGAGTTTCGTCAGCACGACGGCGTGGTGACGATGATGATGTTCTACCGATGCAGGGCTTCGCCTAAGCACCGCTACAGTATTATCGAGGTGGACTATGGTGGAGGGGGGCACCGCACACGGCTAAAAGATCAAACGATCAATTGTTGTGTCTCTAGGGTGCCCCCTGCCCCCGTATATAAAGGAGCAAGGGGGGGGGGGGTGCGGCCGACCAAGGGGAGAGGCGCGCCGGGAGGAATCCTACTCCCACCGGGAGTAGGACTCCCCCCCTTTCCTAGTTGGATTAGGACTTGGGAGAGGGGAAAGAGGAGGGAGAGAGGAAGGAAGGGGGGCCGCCGCCCCCCTCTCCTTGTCCTATTCAGACTAGGGGGAGGGGCGCGCGGCCTAGCCCTGGCCGCATCTCCTCTTCTCCGTAAAGGCCCACTAAGGCCCATTAACCTCCCCGGGGGTTCCGGTAACCTCCCAGTACTCCGGTAAAATCCCAATTTCACCCGAGACACTTCCGATATCCAAACATAGGCATCCAATATATCAATCTTCATGTCTCAACCATTTCGAGACTCCTCGTCATGTCTGTGATCACATCCGGGACTCCAAACAACCTTCGGTACATCAAAACATATAAACTCATAATAACTGTCATCGTAACGTTAAGCATGCGGACCCTACGGGTTCGAGAACTATGTAGACATGACCGAGACACGTCTCCGGTCAATAACCAATAGCGGAACCTGGATGCTCATATTGGCTCCTACATATTCTACGAAGATCTTTATCGGTGAAACTGCATAACAACATACATTGTTCCCTTTGTCATCGGTATGTTACTTGCCCGAGATTTGATCGTCGGTATCCAATACCTAGTTCAATCTCGTTACCGGCAAGTCTCTTTACTCATTCCATAATACATCATCCCGCAACTAACTAATTAGTTGCAATGCTTGCAAGGCTTATAGTGATGTGCATTACTGAGTGGGCCCAGAGATACCTCTCCGACAATCGGAGTGACAAATCCTAATCTCGAAATACGCCAACCCAACAAGTACCTTCGGAGACACCTATAGAGCACCTTTATAATCACCCAGTTATGTTGTGACATTTGGTAGCACACAAAGTGTTCCTCCGGTAAACGGGAGTTGCATAATCTCATAGTTATAGGAACATGTATAAGTCATGAAGAAAGCAATAGCAACATACTAAACGATCAAGTGCTAAGCTAACGGAATGGGTCAAGTCAATCACGTCATTCTCCTAATGATGTGATCCTGTTAATCAAATGACAACTCTTTTGTCCATGGCTAGGAAACATAACCATCTTTGGTTCACGAGCTAGTCAAGTAGAGGCATACTAGTGACACTATGTTTGTCTATGTATTCACACATGTATTATGTTTACGGTTAATACAATTCTAGCATGAATAATAAACATTTATCATGATATAAGGAAATAAATAATAACTTCATTATTGCCTCTAGGGCATATTTCCTTCACCAACTGTGGTAGCGGTGCAGGCTCTGCTGGTAGATGGCGGACCGACAGAGTGCTAACAGCCGGCCCTCTTCCAGCAGATCGACGCCGTCTTATCGCGCTTCCTTCGCCTCCGCCTCCGTGTACATGGTGACGCGAGGTGAGTCAAACTTGATGTCAGTTGGGATGACAACCTCTGCCCCATACATGAGGAAGAAATGAGTGAAGCCGGTTGACTTGTTCAGAGTGGTGCACAGGCTCTAGAGGACGGCCTATAGCTCATCGATCCAGCAGCTGACCGAGCGCTCCAATGGCTCGATCAGTCGGGGCTTGATGCCGGAGAGGATGGGGCCGTTTGCTTGCTCAACTTGGCCGTTTGACTGCGGATGGGTGACGGACGCTAAGTCCAGTCGGATGCCCTGTGTTGCGTAGAAATGGGCCAATGCTCCCTTGGCAAAATTCGTGCCATTATCGGTGATGATGCTATGCCGTACCAGACGGTGATATCTGCAATGAAGGTCACAGCAGTCGGCCCATTCAACTTCTTGATTGGCTTTGCTTTAATCCACTTGGTGAACTTGTCCACGGCGACAAGCAGACGAGTCATGCCGCCGCATGCTATCTTGAATGGGCCCACCATGTCCAGCCCCCAGATGGCAAAGGGCCAAGTGAGGGAGGTGGTCTTGAGTGCAGAAGCCGGAAAGTGTTGCTTGGAGCTGAATATCTGGCACCCTTTGCAATGCTTGACCAAGTCTTTGGCGTCGTCCAAAGCAGTCGGCTGATGTCTACTGCACAACCTTCTTCTTGTAGACGTTTGTTGGGCCTGCAAGTGCACAAGTTTGTAGGACAGTACCAAATTTCCCTCAAGTGGATGACCTAAGGTTTACCAATCCGTAGGAGGTGTAGGATGAAGATTGTCTCTCTCAAACAACCCTGCAACCAGATCGCATCTAAACTCCGTTCATGCCGAATTTTTTGATCTGACCGATCATATCGATCATCGTGAATCCGATTCGGATTTACGTTTCACCGTTAACCCCGATGGCGGATGACCGACCGGTAGGGGTAGATCGTGTCATGACCTCATCGACCCCGATTGACAAAAAACATAGCCTCAACGATCCCCATATACGGTAGGGTGCGTCGACTGCAAATTAAAATTTTCCTACACGCAGAACAACAGGAACATGCTACGGGAGATGGATCACGGTTCATTACCACTAGACGCGCAGTGTTGTATAGCGGAAGAAGAGTTGGGGCAGCGCGTTCGCGTGGATCGTCTCCTCCTCGTCCGATCTCCCTGGAACAGCCGGTCGTCCGATCCCACATACAAGTTCGCCGGAGAGGCGCAAGTGCACCGCCTCTAAAGGTATCCGTACGTGCAGGAGGAACACCGTGCGGCGGACTGCTAGGTCCGATCACACAGTCGGCGGCGAGTGGAGGTGGCTATTCGCAACACATGCAAACCCTAACGACGGCGCCGAAGAGATCAACCGCATGAGTGTGCTGCACCTCCACTTTATATAGGTGTCCGTCGCAGGCTCAACACTTGGGCCTCGCACGGACCCTAAAGCCCAAAGTCTACTCGGTCACGTTCCTAGTCCAGTTCGCATCACATCCGACCAGTGTCCTACGAACCGACCTTGTAGGTTCCTTCCCTTAAGCGCGTGACCCCTTAGGTTCAAGTCGGCTTGGTCACAGTTTGGATCACCTCCGACCTGCACGGTTGGTATCGGCCTCTAGCAAGGCGTGTTGACCACCAAGCAGACTATGAAGCTGGTTAGGCGAACCTGTACAATGTATCACACTTCTATTCCCTTTGCCTCACAATATATGTTGTCGGGCTCAAGGCGAGACTGTCATCCTTGTGCTAGCCCGACCTCTTTCTCGTTCCAGTGATACCAACCACTATCCGGATTATCTCATAATCCTTGTCGCATGGCCATGCTTATCCTGGTCGGATCACACGAGGGGCCCAGAGTATATCTCTCCTAATCGGAGGGGCAAATACATCTTGCTCGACTATGTCTCGCAGCATGGGACTAGACAAACCCGAAGCCTACCTTTGTAACTACCCAGTCACGGAGTAGCGTTTGGTGGGCCCAAAGCAAGTCTATCACCATCCCGAGTACATGCGTCAGCTCAGGTCTTAGGACATAGAATGTATGTTGTACTAGATACTCACAGATGACATATCACTGCGTCTCATAGTTGGGTCTGTCCGACTCGGACCTTATCTCGACTCGGATCCGACTACGTCGAATCCGACCAGACCTTTCCAAGTCCATATTATCCGGTTAGCATCCAATGCTCCATGTCTAGTGAGACCAAGCCATCGACCGTGTCATATGCTAGTCTAGTCGGCTGCACGTCCACATAGCCCTTTCGACTAGGGACCTTTTAGGACAGTCATCATACAATCCATAGTCCCACAAACAAGTCACGTACTTGCTGATACACATCATTGATAATTTCCAAGGACTATCTTTATTCATAAACACATAGGAAATATCATCATACATGATTGCCTCTAGGGCATATCTCCAACACGATACTACTCATAGATTCATCAAAATAAGCAAACAACACAATGAAAACACAATCTGTCAAAAACAGAACAGTCTGTAGTAATCTGTATAAAACGTATACTTCTGGAATCCCAAAAGTTCTGAAATAAATTGGTGGGCCTGAGGAATTTGTCTACTAATCATTTGCAAGAATAATCAACCTAAAAGCACTTTCCAGTAAAACATTATGGCTAATCTCGTGAGCGCTAAAATTTCTGTTTTTTTACAGCATGATCATAAAGACTTTACCCAAGTCTTCCCAAAGGTTCTACTTGGCACAAACACTAATTAAGACATGAAACCACATCTAACTAGAGGCTAGATGAATTATTTATTACTAAACAGGAACAAAAAGTAAAGAACACAAATAAATTGGTTTGCCTCCCAACAAGCGCTATCGTTTAACGCCCCTAGCTAGGCATGATGATTTCAATGATGCTCACATAAAAGATAAGAATTGAAACATAAAGAGAGCATCATGAAGAATATGACTACCACATTTAAGCCTAACCCACTTCCTATGCATAGGGTTTTGTGAGCAAACAATTTATGGGAACAATAATCAACTAGCATAGGAAGGCAAAACAAGCATAACTTCAAAACTTTAAGCACATAGAGAGGAAACTTGATATTATTGGAATTCCTACAAGCATATATTCATCCCACATAATAATTTTCAGTAGCATAATGAATGAATTCAACCATATAACCAGCACCTAAAGTATTCTTTTCATGATCTACAAGCATAGAAAATTTACTACTCTCCACATAAGCAAATTTCTTCTCATGAATAGTAGCGGGAGCAAACTCAACAAAATAACTATCATCTGAGGCATAATCCAATTGAAAACTAAAATCACGAGGACAAGTTTCATGGTTATCATTATTCTTAATAGCATACAAGTCATCACAATAATCATCATAGATAGCAACTTTGTTCTCATAATCAATTGGAACCTCTTCCGAAATAGTGGAATCATCATTAAATAAAGTTGACACTCTTCCAAATCCACTTTCATATTCATCACAATAAGATTCAACATCCTCCAAAATAGGGGGATCAATACTACCTAAAGTTGACACTCTTCCAAACCCACTTTCATCAATATAATCATCATAAATAGGAGGCATGCTTTCATCATAATAAATTTTCTCATCAAAACTTGGGGGACAAAAAATATCATATTCATCAAACATAGCATCCCCAAGCTTGTGGCTTTGCATATCATTAGCATCATGGTTATTCAAAGAATTCATACTAACAACATTGCAAACATGCTCATCATTCACATGTTTAGTGCCAAACATTTTATAGATTTCTTCTTCTAGCACTAGAGCACAATTTTCCTTACCATCATTCTCATGAAAGATATTAAAAAGATGAAGCGTATGAGACAAACTCAATTCTATTTTTTAGTTTTCCTTTTATAGACTAAACTAGTGATAAAACAAGAAACAAAAAGATTCGATTGCAAGATCTAAAGATATACCTTCAAGCACTCACCTCCCCGGCAACGACGCCAGAAAAGAGCTTGATGTCTACTACACAACCTTCTTCTTGTAGACGTTTGTTGGGCCTGCAAGTGCACAAGTTTGTAAGACAGTAGCAAATTTCCCTCAAGTGGATGACCTAAGGTTTATCAATCCGTAGGAGGTGTAGGATGAAGATGGTCTCTCTCAAACAACCCTGCAACCAAATAACAAAGAGTCTCTTGTGTCCCCAACACACCCAATACAATGGTAAGTTGTATAGGTGCACTAGTTCGGCGAAGAGATGGTGATACAAGTGCAATATGGATGGTAGATAATGGTATTTGTAATCTGAAATTATAAAAACAGCAAGGTAACAAGTGGTAAAAGTGAGCGTAAACGGTATTGCAATGCTAGGAAACAAGGCCTAAGGTTCATACTTTCACTAGTGCAAGTTCTGTCAACAATAATAACATAGATAGATCATATAACAATCCCTCAATATGCAACAAAGAGTCACTCCAAAGCCACTAATAGCGGAGAACAAACGAAGAGATTATGGTAGGGTACGAAACCACCTCAAAGTTATTCTTTCGGATCAATCTATTCAAGAGTTCGTACTAGAATAACACCTTAAGACACAAATCAACCAAAACCCTAATGTCGCCTAGATACTCCATTGTCACCTCAAGTATCCGTGGGCATGATTATACGATATGCATCACACAATCTCAGATTCATCTATTCAACCAACACAAAGTACTTCAAAGAGTGCCCTAAAGTTTCTACCGAAGAGTCAAGACGAAAACGTGTGCCAACCCTTATGCATAGGTTCATGGGCAGAACCCGCAAGTTGATCACCAAAAAATACATCAAGTGGATCAATAGAATACCCCATTGTCACCACGGGTATCCCATGCAAGACATACATCAAGTGTTCTCAAATCATTAAAGACTCAATCCAATAAGATAACTTCAAAGGGAAAACTCAATCCATTACAATAGAGTAGAGGGGGAGAAACATCATAAGATCCAACTATAATAGCAAAGCTCGCGATACATCAAGATCGTGCCATAGAGAGAACACGAGAGAGAGATCAAACACATAGCTACTGGTATATACCCTCAGCCTCGAGGGTGAACTACTCCCTCCTCGTCATGGAGAGCGTAGGGATGATGAAGATGGCCACCGGTGAGGGATCCCCCCTCCGACAAGGTGCCGGAACAGGGTCCCAGTTGACTTTTGGTGGCTACAGAGGCTTGCGGCGGCGGAACTCCCGATCTATCTTCTTCGTCGATGTTTTTAGGGTATATGGGATTATATAGGTGAAAGAAGTCGGTCGGGAGGTGTTCGAGGGGCCCAGGAGACAGGGGGCGTGCCCAGTAGGGGGGGGGGCGCCCTCCTATCTCCTGGCCTCCTCGAGGCTCTTCTGACATGAACTCCAAGTCTCCAGGATCATATTCTTCCCAAAAATCACGCTCCCAAAGGTTTCATTCCGTTTGGACTCCGTTTGATATTCCTTTCCTTCGAAACACTGAAATAGGCCAGAAAACTGCAATATGGGCTGGGCCTCTGGTTAGTAGGTTAGTCCCAAAAGTAATATAAAAGTGTATAATAAAGCCCGTAATCATTCAAAACACATAATAAAATAGCACGAATGCTTCATAAATTATAGATACGTTGGAGACGTATCATCAGCCAGAAAAAACCATGGCGGAAAGCCTTGGCAACAAGTGATCTTGAGGCCGCGTGGTGGCCGCATTCTCCTTGGTGGATATCTTTGAGGATCACCATGCCTTTCTCTAGCTCCACACAACGCTGGAAGACTCCAGTCATGCTGCGCCTGACAAGCTTTCTGTTTATTATCGTGTAGGCTCCTACCCGGCGATGTACTTGCCGGGCCGAGATCTCATCAGCCGGCTGATGTCTACTATGCAACCTTCTTCTTGTAGACATTGTTGGGCCTCCAAGTGCAGAGGTTTGTAGGACAGCAGCAAATTTCCCTCAAGTGGATGACCTAAGGTTTATCAATCCATGGGAGGCGTAGGTTGAAGATTATCTATCTCAAGCAACCCTACAACCAAATAACAAAGAGTCTCTTGTGTCCCCAACACACCCAATACAATGGTAAATTGTATAGGTGCACTAGTTCGGCGAAGAGATGGTGATACAAGTACAATATGGATGGTAGATATAGGTATTTGTAATCTGAAAATATAAAAACATCAAGGTAGCATGCGATAAAAGTGAGCGTAAACGGTATTGCAATGGTAGGAAACAAGGCCTAGGGTTCATACTTTCACTAGTGCAAGTTCTTTCAACGATAATAACATAACTGGACCATATAACTATCCCTCCACATGCAACAAAGAGTCACTCCAAAGTCACTAATAGCGGAGAACAAAAGAAGAGATTATTGTAGGGTATGAAACCACCTCAAAGTTATCCTTTCTGATCGATCTATTCAAGAGTCCGTAGTAAAATAACACGAAGCTATTCTTTCTGTTCGATCTAACATAGAGTTCGTACTAGAATAACACCTTAAGACACAAATCAACCAAAACCCTAATGTCACCTGGATACTCCAATGTCACCTCAAGTATCCGTCGGCATGATTATACGATATGCATCACACAATCTCAGATTCATCTATCCAACCAACACAAAGTACTTCAAAGAGTGCCCCAAAGTTTCTACTGAAGAGCAAGGACGAAAACATGTGCCAAGCCCTATGCATAAGTTCACAAGGTCACTGAACCCGCAAGTTGGTCACCAAAACGTACATCAAGTAGATCACGTGAATATCCCATTGTCACCATAGATAAGCGCATGCAAGACATACATCAAGTGTTCTCAAATCCTTAAAGACACAATCCGATAAGATAACTTCAAAGGGAAACTCAATCCATTACAAGAGAGTAGAGGGGGAGAAACATCATAAGATCCAACTATAATAGAAGCTCACGATACATCAAGATCGTGCCACCTCAAGAACACGAGAGAGAGATCAAACACATAGCTACTGGTACATACCCTCAACCCCGAGGGTTAACTACTCCCTCCTCGTCATGGAGAGTGCCAGGATGATGAAGATGGCCACCAGTGAGGGATCCCCCCTCCAGCAGGGTGCCGGAACAGGGTCCCGATTGGTTTTTGGTGGCTACAGAGGCTTGTGGCGGCGGAACTCCCGATCTATTGTGCTCCTCGATGTTTTCAGGGTATATGAGTATATATAGGCAAACGTGAAGGAAATATGCCCTAGAGGCAATAATAAAGTTATTATTTATTTCCTTATTTCATGATAAATGTTTATTATTCATGCTAGAATTGTATTAACCGGAAACATGATACATGTGTGAATACATAGACAAACATATAGTCACTAGTATGCCTCTACTTGACTAGCTCATTAATCAAAGATGGTTATGTTTCCTAACCATAGACATGTGTTGTCATTTGATTAATGGGATCACATCATTAGGAGAATGATGTAATTGACATGACCCATTCCGTTAGCCTAGCACTTGATCGTTTAGTATATTGCTATTGCTTTCTTCATGACTTATACATGTTCCTGTAACTATGAGATTATGCAACTCCCATTTACCGGAGGAACACTTTGGGTACTACCAAATGTCACAACGTAACTGGGTGATTATAAAGGAGTACTACAGGTGTCTCCGAAGGTACATGTTGAGTTGGCGTATTTCGAGATTAGGTTTTGTCACTCCGATTGTCGGAGAGGTATCTCTGGGCCCTCTCGGTAATGCACATCACTATAAGCCTTGCAAGCAATGTGACTAATGAGTTAGTTGCAGGATGATGCATTACGTAACGAGTAAAGAGACTTGCCGGTAACGAGATTGAACTAGGTATTAGATACCGATGATCGAATCTCGGGCAAGTAACATACCGATGACAAAGGGAACAACGTATGTTGTTATGCGGTTTGACCGATAAAGATCTTCGTAGAATATGTGGGAGCCAATATGAGCATCCAGGTTCCGCTATTGGTTATTGACCGAGAATAGTTCTAGGTCATGTCTACATTGTTCTCGAACCCGTAGGGTCCGCACGCTTAAGGTTTCGATGACAGTTATATTATGAGTTTATGAGTTTTGATGTACCGAAGGAGTTCCGAGTCCTGGATGAGATCAGGGACATAACGAGGAGTCTCGAAATGGTCGAGACGTAAAGATCGATATATTGGACGACTATATTCGGAATTCGGAAAGGTTCCGAGTGATTCGGGTATTTTTCAGAGTACCGGAGAGTTACGGGAATTCGCCGGGGAGTATATGGGCCTTATTGGGCCATACGGGAATAGAGGAGAGAGGCCGAAAGGAAGGAGGCGCGCAGCCCCCCTCTGGTCCGAATTGGACAAGGGGTGCGGCCCCCTTTTCCTTCCTCCTCTCCCCCTCTTTCCCCCTTCTCCTACTCCAACAAGGAAGGAGGGAGTCCTACTCCCGGTGGGAGTAGGACTCCCCTTGGCGCGCCCCTTCTAGGCCGGCCGCCCCCTCCCCCTTGCTCCTTTATATACGGGGGCAGGGGGGCACCCCTAGGAACAACAACAATTGATCCGTTGGATCTCTTAGCCATGTGCGGTGCCCGCCTCCACCATAATCCACCTCGATAATATCGTAGCGGTGCTTAGGCGAAGCCCTGCGTTGGTAGTACATCAAGATCGTCACCACGCCGTCGTGCTGACAGAACTCTCCCTCGACACTCGGCTGGATCGGAGTTTGAGGGACGTCATCGAGCTGAACGTGTGCTAGAACTCGGAGGTGCCGTAGTTTCGGTGCTTGATCGGTCGGGCCGTGAAGACGTACGACTACATCAACCGCGTTGTTCTAACGCTTCCGCTTACGGTCTACGAGGGTACGTGGACAACACTCTCCCCTCTCGTTGCTATGCCATCACCATGATCTTGCGTGTACGTAGGAAATTTTTTGAAATTACTACGTTCCCCAACAGTGGCATCAGAGCCTAGGTTTTATGCGTTGATGTTATATGCACAAGTAGAACACAAGTGAGTTGTGGGCGATACAAGTCATACTGCTTACCAGCATGTCATACTTTCGTTCGGCGGTATTGTGAGATGAAGCGGCCCGGACCGACATTACGCGTACGCTTACGCGAGACTGGTTTCACCGTTACGAGCACTCGTGCTTAAAGGTGGCTGGCGGGTGTCTGTCTCTCTCACTTTAGCTGAATCGAGTGTGGCTACGCCCGTTCCTTGCGAAGGTTAAAACAACACCAACTTGACGAACTATCGTTGTGGTTTTTATGCGTAGGTAAGAACGGTTCTTGCTAAAGCCCGTAGCAGCCATGTAAAATTTGCAACAACAAAGTAGAGGACGTCTAACTTGTTTTTGCAGGGCATGTTGTGATGTGATATGGTCAAGACGTGATGCTATATTTTATTGTATGAGATGATCATGTTTTGTAACCGAAGTTATCGGCAACTGGCAGGAGCCATATGGTTGTCGCTTTATTGTATGAAATGCAAACGCCCTGTAATTGCTTTACTTTATCACTAAGCGGTAGCGATAGTGGTAGAAGCAATAGATGGTGTAAACGACAACGATGCTACGATGGAGATCAAGGTGTCGCGCCGGTGACGATGGTGATCACGATGGTGCTTCGGAGATGGAGACCACAAGCACAAGATGATGATGGCCATATCATATCACTTATATTGATTGCATGTGATGTTTATCCTTTATGCATCTTATCTTGCTTTGATTGATGGTAGCATTTTAAGATGATCTCTCACTAAAAATTATCAAGAAGTGTTCTCCCTAAATATGCACCGTTGCCAAAGTTCGTCATGCCCAGACACCACGTGATGATCGGGTGTGATAAGCTCTACGTCCATCTACAACGGGTGCAAGCCAGTTTTGCACATGCAGAATATTCAGGTTATACTTGACGAGCCTAGCATATGCAGATATGGCCTCGGAACACAGAGACCGAAAGGTCGAGCGTGAATCATATAGTAGATATGATCAACATAGTGATGTTCACCATTAAAAACTACTCCATCTCACGTGATGATCGGTTATGGTTTAGTTGATTTGGATCATGTAATCACTTAGATGACTAGAGAGATATCTATCTAAGTGGGAGTTCTTAAGTAATATGATTAATTGAACTTAAATTTATCATGAACTTAGTCCTGGTAGTATTTTGCAAATTATGTTGTAGATCAATAGCTTGCGTTGTTGCTTTCATATGTTTATTTTGATATGTTCCTAGAGAAAATTGTGTTGAAAAATGTTAGTAGCAATGATGCGGATTGGATCCGTGATCTGAGGTTTATCCTCATTGCTGCGCAGAAGAATTATGTCCTTGATGCACCGCTAGGTGACAAACCTATTGCAGGAGCAGATGCAGACGTTATGAACGTTTGGCTAGCTCAATATGATGACTACTTGATAGTTTAGTGCAGCATGCTTAACGGCTTAGAATTGGGACTTCAAAGACGTTTTGAACGTCATGGACCGTATGAGATGTTCCAGGAATTGAAGTTAATATTTCAAGCAAATACCCGAGTTGAGAGACATGAAGTCTCCAACAAGTTCTATAGCTAAAAGATGGAGGAGAATCGCTCAACTAGTGAGCATGTGCTCAGATTGTCTGGGTACTACAATCGCTTGAATCAAGTGGGAGTTAATCTTCCAGATAAAATAGTGATTGACAGAATTCTCTAGTCACCATCACCAAGTTAGTAGAACTTCGTGATGAACTATAATATGCAAGGGATGACAAAAGTGATTCCCAAGCTCTTCGTGATGTTGAAATCAACGAAGGTAGAAATCAAGAAAGAGCATCAAGTGTTGATGATTGACAAGACCACTAGTTTCAAGAAAAGGGCAAAGGGAAAGAAAGGGAACTTCAAGCAGAACGGCAAGCAAGTTGTCACTCCCGTGAAGAAGCCCAAAGCTGGACCAAAGCCTGAAACTGAGTGATTATACTGCAAAGGAAATGGTCACTAGAAGCGGAAATGCCCTGAATATTTGGTGGATAAGAAGGATGGCAAAGTGAACAAGGGTATATTTGATATACATGTTATTGATGTGTACCTTACTAGTGTTTATAGTAACCCCTGAGTATTTGATACTTGTTCGGTTGCTAAGATTAGTAACTCGAAATAGGAGTTACAGAATAAACAGAAACTAGTTAAGGATGAAGTGATGATGTGTGTTGGAAGTGGTTCCAAGATTGATATGATCATCATCGCACACTCCCTATACTTTCGGGATTAGTGTTAAACCTAAATAAATGTTATTTGGCATTTGCCTTGAGCATGAATATGATTTGATCATGTTTATTGCAATATAGTTATTCATTTAAAGTCAAAGAATAATTGTTATTCTGTTTACATGAATAAAGCCTTCGATGGCCATACACCCAATGAAAATAGTTTGTTGGATCTCGATCATAGTGATACACATAATCATAATGTTGATGCCAAAAGATGCAAAGTTAATAATGATAGTGCAACTTATTTGTGGCACTGCCGTTTGGGTCATATCGGTGTAAAGCGCATGAAGAAACTCCATAAAGATGGATTTTCGGAATCACTTGGTTATGAATCATTTGATGCTTGCGAACCGTGCCTTTTGGGCAAGATGACTAGAACTCCGTTCTTCGGAACAATGGAACGAGCTACTGACTTGTTGGAAATAATACATACCGATGTATGTGATCCAATGAGTGTTGATTCTCGTGGCAAGTATCGTTATTTTCTGACCTTCACAAGATGATTTGAGCAGATATGGGTATATCTACTTGATGAAACATAAGTCTGAAATAATTGAAAGGTTCAAAGAATTTCAGAGTGAAGTGGAAAAATCATCGTAACAAGAAAATAAAGTTTCTGCGATCTGATCGCGGAGACGAATATTTGAGTTACGAGTTTGGTCTTCAATTAAAACAATGTGGAATAGTTTCACAGCTCACGCCACCTGGAACACCACAACGTTATGGTGTGTCCAAACATCGTAACCGCACTTTATTGGATATGGTGCGATCTATGATGTCTCTTATTGATTTACCATTATCGTTTTGGGGTTATGCATTAGAGACAACTGCATTCACGTTTAATAGGGCACCATCTAAATCTGTTGAGATGACACCGTATGAACTATGGTTTAGCAGTAAACCTGAGCTGTTGTTTCTTAAAGTTTGGAGTTGCGATGCTTATATGAAAAAGGTTTTCAACTTGATAAGCTCCAACCCAAATCGGAGAAGTGCGTCTTCATAGAATACCCAAAGGAAATTGTTGGGTACACCTTCTATCACAGATCCGAAGGCAAGATATTCGTTGCTCAAAATGGATCCTTTCTAGAGAAGAAGTTTCTCTCGAAAGAAGTGAGTGGGAGAAAAGTAGAACTTGATAAGGTAATTGTACTTTCTCCTTTATTGGAAAGTAGTTCATCACAGAAATCTGTTCCTGTGACTACTACACCAATTAGTGAGGAAGTTAATGATGATGATCATGAAACTTCAGATTAAGTTACTACAGAACTTCGTAGGTCTTACAGAGTAAGATCCGCACCAGAGTGGTACGGTAATCCTATTCTGGAAGTCATGTTACTAGAGCATGATGAACCTACGAACTATGAGGAAGCGATGATGAGCCCAGATTCCATGAAATGGCTTGAGGCCATAAAATCTGAGATATGATCCATGTATGAGAACAAAGTATGGACTTTGATTGACTTCCTCGATGATCAGCAAGCCATGTTAAATAAATGGATCTTCAAGAGGAAGATGGACATTGATAGTAGTGTTACTATCTACTAAGCTCGAGTTGTTGCGAAATGTTTTCAACAAGTTCAAGGTGTTGAATACGATGAGATTTTCTCACTCATATCGAAGCTTAAGTCTGTCTGAATCATGTTAACAATTGCCACATTTTATGAAATCTGGCAAATGGATGTCAAAATGGCATTCCTTAATGGATTTATTAAAGAAGAGTTGTATATGATGCAACCAGAAAGTTTTTGTCAATCCTAAAGATGCTAACAAAGTGTGCAAGCTCTAGCAATCCATCAATGGACTGGTGCAAGCATCTCGGAGTTGGAATATACGCTTTGATGAGTTGATCAAAGCATATGGTTTTATACAGACTTTTGAAGAAGCCTGTATTTACAAGAAAGTGAGTGGGAGCTCTGTAGCATTTCTAATATTATATGTGGATGACATATTGTTAATTGGAAATGATATGGAAATTCTGGATAGCATGAAAGGATACTTGAATAAGAGTTTTTCAAAGCAAGACCTCGGTGAAGCTGCTTACACATTGAGCATCAAGATCTATATAGATAGATCAAGACGCTTGATAAGATTTTTCAATGAGTACATACCTTGATAAATTTTTGAAATAGTTCAAAATGGAACAGTCAAAGAAGGAGTTCTTGCCTGTGTTACAAGGTGTGAAGTTGAGTAAGACTCAAGACCCGACCATTGCATAAGAGAATGAAAAGTCATTCCCAATGCCTCAGTCATAGGTTCTATAAAGTATGCTATGCTGTGAACCAGACCTATTGTATACCTTGCTCTCTATTTGGCAAAGGAATACAATTTTGATCTAATAAGTAGATCACTGGACATGGGTCAAGAATATCCTTAGTGAGGACTAAGGAGATATTTCTCGATTATGGAGGTGATAAAAGAGCCCGTCGTAAAAGTTACAATGATGCAAGCTTTTACACCAATCCAGATGACTCTAAGTCTCAATCTGGATACATATTGAAAGTGGGAGCAATTAGCTAGAGTAGCTCCGTGCAGAGCATTGTGGACATAGAATATTTGCGAAATACATACGACTCTGAATATGACAGACCCGTTGACTAAGCTTCTCTCACGAGCAAAACATGATCATACCTTAGTACTCTTTTGGGTGTTAATCACATAGCGATGTGAACTAGATTATTGACTCTAGTTAACCCTTTGGGTGTTGATCACATGATGATGTGAACTATGGGTATTAATCACATGCAGATGTGAATATTGGTGTTAAATCACATAGCGATGTGAACTAGATTATTGACTCTAGTGCAAGTGGGAGACTGAAGGAAATATGCCCTAGAGGCAATAATAAAGTTATTATTTATTTCCTTATTTCATGATAAATGTTTATTATTCATGCTAGAATTGTATTAACCAGAAACATGATACATGTGTGAATACATAGACAAACATATAGTCACTAGTATGCCTCTACTTGACTAGCTCATTAATCAAAGATGGTTATGTTTCCTAACCATAGACATGTGTTGTCATTTGATTAATGGGATCACATCATTAGGAGAATGATGTGATTGACATGACCCATTCCGTTAGCCTAGCACTTGATCGTTTAGTATATTGCTATTGCTTTCTTCATGACTTATACATGTTCCTGTAACTATGAGATTATGCAACTCCCGTTTACCGGAGGAACACTTTGGGTACTACCAAACGTCACAACGTAACTGGGTGATTATAAAGGAGTACTACAGGTGTCTCCGAAGGTACATGTTGAGTTGGCGTATTTCGAGATTAGGTTTTGTCACTCCGATTGTCGGAGAGGTATCTCTGGGCCCTCTCGGCAATGCACATCACTATAAGCCTTGCAAGCAATGTGACTAATGAGTTAGTTGCAGGATGATGCATTATGTAACGAGTAAAGAGACTTGCCGGTAACGAGATTGAACTAGGTATTAGATACCGACGATCGAATCTCGGGCAAGTAACATACCGATGACAAAGGGAACAATGTATGTTGTTATGCGGTTTGACCGATAAAGATCTTCGTAGAATATGTGGGAGCCAATATGAGCATCCAGGCTCCGCTATTGGTTATTGACCGAGAATAGTTCTAGGTCATGTCTACATTGTTCTCGAACCCGTAGGGTCCGCACGCTTAAGGTTTCGATGACAGCTATATTATGAGTTTATGAGTTTTGATGTACCGAAGGAGTTCGGAGTCCCGGATGAGATCAGGGACATAACGAGGAGTCTTGAAATGGTCGGGACGTAAAGATCGATATATTGGACGACTATATTCGGAGTTCGGAAAGGTTCCAAGTGATTCAGGTATTTTTCGGAGTACCTGAGAGTTACAGGAATTCACCAGGGAGTATATGGGCCTTATTGGGCCATACGGGAATAGAGGAGAGAGGCCGAAAGGAAGGAGGCGTGCAGCCCCCCTCTGGTCCGAATTGGACAAGGGGTGCGGCCCCCTTTTCCTTCCTCCTCTCCCCCTCTTTCCCCCTTCTCCTACTCCAACAAGGAAGGAGGGAGTCCTACTCCCGGTGGGAGTAGGACTCCCCTTGGCGCGCCCCTTCTAGGCCGGCCGCCCCCTCCCCCTTGCTCCTTTATATACGGGGGCAGGGGGGCACCCCTAGGAACAACAACAATTGATCCCTTGGATCTCTTAGTCGTGTGCGGTGCCCCCCTCCACCATAATCCACCTCGATAATATCGTAGCGGTGCTTAGGCGAAGCCCTGCGTCGGTAGTACATCAAGATCGTCACCACGCCGTCGTGCTGACGGAACTCTCCCTCGACACTCGGCTGGATCGGAGTTCGAGGGACGTCATCGAGCTGAACGTGTGCTAGAACTCAGAGGTGCCGTAGTTTCGGTGCTTGATCGGTCGGGCCGTGAAGACGTACGACTACATCAACTGCGTTGTTCTAACGCTTCCGCTTACGGTCTACAAGGGTATGTGGACAACACTCTCCCCTCTTGTTGCTATGCCATCACCATGATCTTGCGTGTACGTAGGAATTTTTTTGAAATTACTACGTTCCCCAACAAAAGGAAGTCAGTCAGGGGAGCCACGAGGGGCCCACGAGGGTGGGGGGCGTGCCTGGACCCTCGTGGCCACCTTGTTGCTTCCCTGACGTCCACTCCAAGTCTCCTGGATTGCGTTTGTTCCAAAAACGATTCTCCCGAAGGTTTCATTCCGTTTGGACTCCGTTTGATATTCCTTTTCTGCGAAACACTGAAATAAGCAAAAAAACATCAACTTGGACTGGGCCTCCGGTTAATAGGTTAGTCCCAAAAATAATATAAAAGTGTATAATAAAGCCATTAAACATCCAAAACAGATAATATAATAGCATCAATACTTCATAAATTATAGATATATTGGATACGTATCAGCATCCCCAAGCTTAATTCCTGCTCGTCCTCGAGTAGGTAAATGATAAAAGAAAGAATTGATGAAGTGTGAATGCTAGCAGGTGCACAAGTTTGATCAATGATAATTTCAGTCACCTTTTCTAGCATCATTATATGTCATAACAGTAGCTCATCTCATAAAACTTTTCATGATCAAGTAACTAGCTATTCACATGTTAAAGTATAGATCATAAACTTTCTTGAAACTAACAAACTATATTCTCAGTCATCAAACAATTGCAATTCATCTTATTTTCAGGAAGGGTCTATGTCAGAGCTTTGATTTAGCAAACTCCACATACTCAACTATCATTTAATCTTTCACAATTGCTAACACTCACGTGATATTTATGGGTTCAAAGTTTTAATCGAACACAGAGAAAGATAGGGGCTTATAGTTTCGCCTCCCAACCTTTTACCTCAAGGGTAATGTCAACAATATTAATTTATGAAAGCCTACATCCAAGTGGATATATATATCCAGATCACCCCAACACAAAGTGCTTGCCAAAGGAAAAAATGTAAAAAGGAAAGGTGGTGATCACCATGACTCTTGTATAAGGGTAGAAGATAATAGTAAAAGATAGGCCCTTCGTAGAGGAAAGCAGAGGTTGTCATGCGCTTTTATGGTTGGATGCACAAAATCTTAATGCGAAAGAATGTCACTTTATATTGCCGCTTGTGATAAAGACCTTTATTATGCAATCCGTCGCTTCTATTTCTTCCCTATCACAAGTTCGTATAAAGCTTATTTTCTTCGCACTAATAGATCATACATATTTAGAGAGCAGCTTTTATTGCATGCACCGATGACAACTTACTTGAAGGATCTTACTCAATACTTAGGTAGGTATGGTGGACTCTCATGGCAAAACTGGTTTAAAGGATGTTTGGAAGCACAAGTAGTATTTCTACTTGGTGCAAAGAATTTGGCTAGCATGAGAGGGAAAGGCAAGCCCAGCATGTTGGATGATCCAAGACAATATAACATTTCAGATATAGGAAAACATAACCCATTAAGTTGTCTTCCTTGTCCAACATCAACTTTTTAGCATGTCATATTTTAATGAGTGCTCACAATTACAAAAAATGTCCAAGATAGTATATTTATATGTGAAATCTCTCTTCCTTCAATATTTTTTCATGAATTTTTCAAGTGACCAATACAATGTTTGCTAACCTTCAATAAATTTACCACCTATACTTCTTATATGTGAAGTCATTAATCCCCATGGGATAGGCATATGAAACATATATATTTTAGGATTTATGATATTCAAATCATTCAACCATTTACTCATAAGATATAAGTGAAGCACACGAGTAAATGACAAACTACTTCCAAAAAGATATAAGTGAAGATCAATGAGTAGTTAAATAATTATTTAGCTATGTGAGGACTCTCTCTCAATTAACTATTTAAAATCTTGGTATTTTATTCAAACATCAAGCAAAACAAAACAAAATGACATTTCAAGGATAGCACTCATCATGTGAAAAAGCAAAAACTTAGGCTCAACCGATACTAATCAATAATTGTTGAAGAAGAAAGGTGGGATGCCTATCGAGGCATCCCCAAGCTTAGGTGCTTGAGACTTCTTTAAATATTATCTTGGGGTGCCTTGGTCATCCCCAAGCTTGAGCTTTTGTGTTTCCTTAATTCCTTTTATATCTCGGTTTCCTAAATCTCGAAAGCTTCATCCACACCAAACTCAACAATAACTCGTGAGATAAGTTAGTATAAACCAATGCAAAAACCCTATCATTTTCTACTGTAACAAATCACAAAAATTAATATTCAACATTGCATACTAAATGTCTTTGCATATTTAATACTCCTATCCTCAAATAGAATCATTAAACAAGCAAACATATGCAAACAATGCAAACATAACAGAAATCTGCCAAAACAGTACAGTCTGTAAAGAATGCAAGATTCATCAAACTTCCCTAACTCCAAAAATTAGGAGAAAAATACTAAAATGTATAAAATTTATCAGAGCTTATTTTGCAAAAAGTTTCAACAATTTAACATATTCTGACTTTTCTAGGGAATGTTTGCAACATCGATAAACTTTCTGTTTTCAAACAGCAACAAGTATACTTGCAAAATAAGCATGGTAAAGGCTATCATTGACATTTTTATTGAAAATAGAGATGCAAAATATTATTATAAATAACAGCAAGGAAACACTAACAAAATAAAATGACACTCCAAGCAAAACACATATCATGTGGTGGATAAAAATATAGCTCCAAGTAAAGTTACCGATGAACGAAGACGAAAGAGGGGATGCCTTCCGGGGCATCCCCAAGCTTAGGCTCTTGGTTTTCCTTGAATATTACCTTGGGGTGCCTTGGGAATCCCCAAGCTTAGGCTCTTGCCACTCCTTATTCCCTAGTCCATCGAATCTTTACCCAAAACTTGATAAGTTCACAACACAAAACTTAACAGAAAACTCATAAGCTCTGTTAGTATAAGAAAATAAAACCACCACTTAGGTACTGTTGTGAACTCATTCTAAATTCCTATTAGTGTAATAACTACTTATTCCAACTTCTCTATGGTTCATACCCTCCGATACTATTCATAGATTCATCGAAATAAGCAAACAAGGCAATGAAAACATAATCTATCAAAAATAGAACATTTTGTAGTACTCTGTAACTCTTGAATACTTCTATAACTCCAAAAATCCTACCAAATTAGGAAAACTTGAGAAAATTGTGTACCAATCCAGATCAAAAATAATTATATCAAAATCACGTTTCTGTGAATTATCAAAACTAATTTGCTGGGCGCAAAAGTTTCTGATTTTCAGCAGGATCAACACAACTATCACCGTAAGCTATCCTAAAGGTCTTACTTGGCACTTTATTGAAACAAAAGCTATAAAACATGATTACTAAAGTAGCATAATCATGTGGACAGACAAAAACAGTAAGGGTAAATATTGGGTTGTCTCCCAACAAGCGCTTTTGTTTAATGCCTTTTTAGCTAGGCTTGATGATTTCAATGATGCTCACA
Organism: Triticum dicoccoides; assembly: GCF_002162155.2. Taxonomy (NCBI): domain Eukaryota; kingdom Viridiplantae; phylum Streptophyta; class Magnoliopsida; order Poales; family Poaceae; genus Triticum; species Triticum dicoccoides. The sequence continues at coordinate 95,918,431 of NC_041393.1, forward strand.
TAAAAGATAAGAATTGAAACATAAAGAGAGCATCATGAAGAAATTACTAACAAATTTAAGTCTAACCCACTTCCTATGCATAGGGATTTTGTGAGCAAACAACTTATGGGAACAATAATCAACTAGCATAGGAAGGCAAAACAAACAAATCTTCAAAACTTTAAGCACATAGAGAGGAAACTTGATATTATTGCAATATGCAGAAGCATATGATCCTCTCTCATAATATTTTTTAGTAGCATCATGAATGAATTTAACCATATAACCAGCACATAAAGCATTCTTTTCATGATCTACTTGCATATAAATTTTACTACTCTCCACATAAGCAAATTTATTCTCATCAATAGTAGTCGGAGCAAGCTCAACAAAATAACTATCATGTGAAGCATAATCCAATTGAAAACTAAAATCATGATGACAAGTTTCATGGTTATAATTACTCTTAATAGCATACAAGTCATCAGAATAATCATCATAGATAGCAACTTTGTTCTCATAATCAATTGGAACCTCTTCTAAAATAGTTGATTCATCACTAAATAAAGTCATGACCTCTCCAAATCCACTTTCATAATTATCACAATAATTATCACATCCTCCAAAATAGTGGGATCATTACTTCCTAAAGTTGACACTCTTCCAAACCCACTTTCATCAATATAATCATCATAAATAGGAGGCATGCTTTCATCATAATAAATTTGCTCATCAAAACTTGGGGGACAAAACATATCATCTTCATCAAACATAGCATCCCCAAGCTTGGGGCTTTGCATATCATTAGCATCATGGATATTCAAGGAATTCATACTAACAACATTGCAATCATGCTCACCATAAAAATATTTAGTGCCAAACATTTTAATGCATTCTTCCTCTAGCAATTGAGCACAGTTATCGGAATCTTTATTTTCATGGAAGACATTAAAAAGATGAAGCATATGAGGCACCCTCAATTCCAATTTTTTTTGTAATTTTCTTTTATAGACTAAACTAGTGATATAACAAGAAACTAAAAGATTCGATTGCAAGATCTAAAGATATACCTTCAAGCACTCATCTCCCCGGCAACGACGCCAGAAAAGAGCTTGATGTATACTATGCAGGCTTCTTCTTGTAGACGTTGTTGGGCCTCCAAGTGCAGAGGTTTGTAGGACATCAGCAAATTTCCCACAAGTGGATGACCTAAGGTTTATCAATCCGTGGGAGGCATAGGTTGAAGATGGTCTGTCTCAAGCAACCCTGTAACCAAATAACAAAGACTCTCTTGTGTCCCCAACACACCTAATACAATGGTAAATTGTATAGGTGCACTAGTTTGGCGAAGAGATGGTGATACAAGTGCAATATGGATGGTAGATATAGGTATTTGTAATCTGAAAATATAAAAACAGCAAGGTAGCATGCGATAAAAGTGAGCGTAAACGGTATTGCAATGGTAGGAAACAAGGCCCAGGGTTCATACTTTCACTAGTGGAAGTTCTCTCAACGATAATAACATAACTGGATCATATAACTATCCCTCAACATGCAAAAAAGAGTCACTCCAAAGTCACTAATAGCGGAGAACAAACGAAGAGATTATTGTAGGGTATGAAAGCACCTCAAAGTTATCCTTTCTGATCGATTTTCTCAAGAGTCCGTAGTAAAATAGCATGAAGTTATTCTTTCCGTTCGATCTATCATAGAGTTTGTACTAGAATAACACCTTAAGACACAAATCAACCAAAACCCTAATGTCACCTGGATACTCCAATGTCACCTCAAGTATCCGTCGGCATGATTATACGATATGCATCACACAATCTCGGATTCATCTATTCAACCAACACAAAGTACTTCAAAGAGTGCCCCAAAGTTTCTACCAGAGAGTCAAGACGAAAACATGTGCCAACCCCTATGCATAAGTTCACAAGGTCACTGAACCTGCAAGTTGATCACCAAAACATACATCAAGTAGATCACGTGAATATCCCATTGTCACCACAGATAAGCACATGCAAGACATACATCAAGTGTTCTCAGATCCTTAAATACACAATCCGATAAGATAACTTCAAAGGGAAGACTCAATCCATTACAAGAGAGTATAGGGGGAGAAACATCATAAGATCCAACTATAATAGCAAAGCTCGCGATACATCAAGATCATGCCACCTCAAGAACACGATAGAGAGAGAGAGAGATCAAACACATAGCTACTGGTACATACCCTCAGCCCCGAGGGTGAACTACTCCCTCTTCGTCATGGAGAGCGCCGGGATGATGAAGATGGCCACCGGTGAGGGATCCCCCCTCCGGCAGGGTGCCAAAACAAGGTCCCAATTGGTTTTTGGTGGCTATAGAGGCTTGCGGCGGCGGAACTCCCGATCTATTATGCTCCTCGATGTTTTCGGGGTATATGAGTATATATAGGCGAAGGAAGTCAGTCAGGGGAGCCACGAGGGGCCCATGAGGGTGGGGGCAGGCCCTGGACCCTCGTGGCCACCTCGTTGCTTCCCTGACGTCCACTCCAAGTCTCCTGGATTGCGTTTATTCCAAAAATGATTCTGCCGAAGGTTTCATTCCGTTTGGACTCCGTTTGATATTCCTTTTCTGCGACACACTGAAATAGGCAAAAAAATAGCAACTTGGATTGGGCCTCTGGATAATAGGTTAGTCCCAAAAATAATATAAAAGTGTATAATAAAGCCCATTAAACATCCAAAACAGATCATATAATAGCATGAATACTTCATAAATTATAGATACGTTGGAGACGTATCACCGACAGCTCTCTGTTCACCAGGAAGTTGAGAATGGGCTAAGCCCATGATGGAGCTGCGACTTCTTCTACTGTCAGTACAACCACTGTAACTAGGGTGGTTGGGTTGGGAGGTGGCAGGTTGGAGTCAGCCACCGCCTACTGTGTCGTTGAAGTCCCCGTGCCAGTTGCGGCTGCAGCAGTCCTCAAGCCGCATGCCGAAGTCCCCGAGCCGATTGCCGAGGTCCCCAAGTCGGATCCGACTGTTCCTGGAGCAGCTGGCACGAAGATGGAATCTGATCCCGGAAAAGGCTTGATAGACAGCTTGAGGAGGCGCTGAAGGGACACGCCGGTTGGTATGGCTTGCTGGGTGGAGCCGATTCGTGCCAGGGCATTTGCTTGCTCGTTGTCGGCCCGTGGCACGTGAAGGAACTCGCACCCTTCGAAATACTCGCTGAGTTGCTGGACGAGGAAGTGGTAGCTTGCCATGTTTGCATTCCTGGCTTCCCAGTCGCCAGACGACTGTTGGAACACCAGGTCCGAGTCGCCGTAGCATAGGATCTGACGGATGTCGAGCTCTTTGGCCAGCCAGAGCCCATGCACGAGCGCCTCATACTCGGCCACATTATTGGAGGCGGCGAAGTGGATTTGCAATGTGTATCTGAGCTTGTCGCCTTTGGGAGAGGTAAGGACGATGCCGGCTCCCAGACCGGTACGCATCTTGGAGCCGTCAAAGTGCATCTGCCAATGGGTGGAGTCCGGCGCTGGCGGCAGGTACTGGGTCTCGTCCAAGTCAATGAGGAAGTTGGCCAGTGCTTGGGATTTGATGGCGGTGTGAGGCTGGTAGAAGATGGTGTATGGCGCCAGCTCAATGGCCCATTTGGCCACCCGGCCTGATGCATCCCGGCTGCCCATGATCTCGGCAAGCGGGGCAGTGCGAACGACCATGATGGGGTGCTCTTGAAAATATGGCTTGAGCTTCTTGGCGGCAAAGTACACGCCATAGCACATCTTCTGGTAGTGGGGATAGTTCTGCTTTGAAGCTGACAACACCTCGCTCAGATAGTACACGGGTGATACGTCTCCAACGTATCTATAATTTTTTATTCTTCCATGCTATTGTATTACCTGTTTTGGATGTTTATGGGATTTACTTTACACTTTTATATCATTTTTGGGACTAACCTACTAACCGGAGGCCTAGCCCATATTGTTGTTTTCTTGCCTATTTCAGTGTTTCAAAGAAAAGGAATATCAAACGGAGTCCAAACAGAATGAAACCTTCGGGAAACTTATTTTTGGAACAGAAGCAATCCAGGGAACTTGGAGTGCAAGCCAGGGAAGCTTCGAGGAGGCCACGAGGGTGGGCCTGCCCCCTATATCGTGGGCCCCTCGAGCGTCCCCCGACCGACTTCTTTCATCTATATATCTCCATATACCCCGAAAACATCAAAACAGAAGATAGATTGGGAGTTCCACCGCCGCAAGCCTCTGTAGCCACCAAAAACCAATCGAGACCCTGTTTCGGCACCCTGCCGGAGGGGGGATCCATCACCTGTGGCCATCTTCATCATCCCGGCACTCTCCATGACGAGGAGGGAGTAGTTCACCCTCGGGGCCGAGGGTATGTACCAGTAGCTATGTGTTTGATCTCTCTCTCTCTCTCTCGTGTTCTTGATTTGGCACGTTCTTGATGTATCACGAGCTTTGCTATTATAGTTGGATCTTATGATGCTTCTCCCCCTTTATTCTCTTGTAATGGATTGAGTTTTCCCTTTGAAGTTATCTTATCGGATTGAGTCTTTAAGGATTTGAGAACACTTGATGTATGTCTTGCCGTGCTTATCTGTGGTGACAATGGGATATCACGTGATCCACTTGATGTATGTTTTGGTGATCAACTTGCGGGTTCCGCCCATGAAACTATGCATAGGGGTTGGCACATGTTTTTGTCTTGACTCTCTGGTAGAAACTTTGGGGCACTCTTTGAAGTACTTTGTGTTGGTTGAATAGATGAATCTGAGATTGTGTGATGCATATTGTATAATCATGCCCATGGATACTTGAGGTGACAATGGAGTATCTAGGTGACATTAGGGTTTTGGTTGATTTGTGTCTTAAAGTATTATTCTAGTATGAACTCTATGATAGATCGAACGGAAAGAATAGCTTCATGTTATTTTACTACGGACTCTTGAATAGATAGATAAAAAAGGATAACTTTGAGGTGGTTTCGTACCCTACCATAATCTCTTCATTTGTTTTCCGCTATTAGTGGCTTTGGAGTGACTCTTTGTTGCATGTTGAGGGATAGTTATATGATCCAATTATGTTATTATTGTTGAGATAACTTGCACTAGTGAAAGTATGAACCTTAGGCCTTGTTTACTACCATTGCAATACCATTTACGCTCACTTTTATCGCTTGCTACCTTGCTGTTTTTATAATTTCAGATTACAAAACCCTTTATCTACCATCCATATTGCACTTGTATCACCATCTCTTCGCCAAACTAGTGCACCTATACAATTTACCATTGTATTGGGTGTGTTGGGGACACAAGAGACTCTTTGTTATTTGGTTGCAGGGTTGTTTGAGAGAGACCATCTTCATCCTACGCCTCCCACGGATTGATAAACCTTAGGTCATCCACTTGAGGGAAATTTGCTACTATCCTACAAACCTCTGCACTTGGAGACCCAACAACGTCTACAAGAAGAAGGTTGTATAGTAGACATCAAGCTCTTTTCTTGTGCCGTTGCCGGGGAGGTGAGTGCTTGAAGGTATATCTTTAGATCTTGCAATTGAATCTTTTAGTTTCTTATTTTATCACTAGTTTAGTCTATAAAAGAAAACTAAAAAATGGAATTGAGTTTGTCTCATACGCTTCATCTTTTTAATATCTTTCCTAAGAATGATGGTAAGGAAAGTTGTGCTCAAGTGCTAGAAGAAGAAATCTATAAAATGTTTTGCACTAAATCTTTGAATGATGAGCATGAATGTAATGTTGTTAGTATGAACTCTTTGAATACCCATGGTACTTATGGTGATTGCACTAGTCATGATGAGAATATCTCTTATAAGCATGTCAACTTTTGTGGACTGCATGTTTGCATGAACACACCAAATAGAGAAGATAGATATTGCAAGAGGCATAAACATTTAGAAACTAAATTGTTGCAAGAAAGGTTAAATGTGAGTGCTGAAAATTTATATTTCCTTTGCCGTACTTGTGAACTTTGCAATGAAAGTGGTCATTTACATCTCTGATGCAAATTGTTTCATGATCGAATCGTGTCCAATTTTTTTGATGATTTGATCTCCCTTGCACATTATAATGAACTTAGTTTGCTTATGGGTTATGAAGAAATGAAACGTTTAACTAAGTTTCTTCCAGAATTTGCCCGTTATAAACTTCTTGAGTTTGATCTAGAGGAAATTTATATGTATTATGCGGTGAATTGCATTGAAAATCCTTATATTGCCAATTACATAAAGAAAAGAAAGCAAATAGAAGATGAAGAGAATATAATGAAAGTGAAGAGACTTCTCATTATCCTCCTATTATTTCTTATGATGAATCAGGTATCGAGGAGGAGCCTTCTATTCAACCAATCTCATCAATAAGGAGCTCAAAGAAGAGGGTTGAACCCACACATGATGTGAGGAAGAAAAAGAAAAGACGGAGAAGCAAACGTAAAAAGGTATCCCTCTCAAATGATGTTGCTCCTATTACTCCTTGTGCTGATGATAATTGCTATACAATTGGTGCTATCCATACTATTAATGATGAGAGTGATTATGCTTATGATATGAAAAGGCCCAAGCTTGGGGAAGCTATGTTTGATGAGGATGAAATATTTGAGAATATATTTGCTGAAATTAATGTTTGTCCCAAGCTTGGGGATGCTACGTTTAATGAAGATGATATTTTTAGCCTCCCAAGTTTTGATATGCAAAGTTGTTATGATGATAGCATGCCTCTTACCTATGATGATTATATTGATGAATGTGGGTTTGGAAGAGTGTCAAATTTAGGAAGTAATGATCCCACTATTTTGGAGGATGTTGAATATGAAAGTGGATTTGGAAGAGTGTCAACTTTATTTAGTGATGATTCCACTATCTTGAAGAGGTTTCAATCGATTATGATGAGAACAAAGTTGCTACTTATGATGATTATTGTGATGAAACTTATGCTATAAAAAGTAGTGATGATTATATTTATAAAACTTGTCATGATTATGCTTACCCTTTTTCTGAACATTACTCTTTTAATGTGGAAACAACTTTTAGTATTCGAGTCTCTTATGATACTCCCACTATTCCGAATGAGAAGAATTTTGCTTATGTGGAGAGTAGTAAAAATTTTATGCTAGTAGATCATGAAAGGAATGCTTTGGGTGCTGGTTATATTTTTTAATTCATTCACGATGCTACTGAAAATTATTATGAGGGAGGAACATATGCTTGTAGGAATTGCAATAATATCAAGTTTCCTCTCTATGTGCTTAAAGTTTTGAAGTTATGCTTGTTTTGCCTTCCTATGCTAGTTGATTATTGTTCCCATAAGTTGTTTGATCACAAAATCCCTATGCATAGGAAGTGTGTTAGACTTAAATGTGCTAGTCATATTCTTCATGATGCTCTCTTTATGTTTCAATTATTATCTTTTATGTGAGCACCATTGAAATCATCATGCCTAGCTAGAAAGGCATTTAAGAAAAGTGCTTGTTGGGAGACAACCCAATATTTACCCTTACTGTTTTGTGTGTCCACATGATTATGCTACTGTATTAATCATGTTTTATAGCTTTTGTTTCAATAAAGTGCCAAGTAGAGCCTTTGGGAAGACTTGGGTGAAGTCTCTATGATCTTGCTGTAAAAAAACAGAAACTTTGCGCTCACGAGATTAGCTGCCATGTTTTACTGGAGAGTGCTTTTAGGTTGATTATTTTTTTGAATGATTAATAGAAAAATTCCTCAGGTCCATTAATTTATTTCAGAATTTTTGGAGTTCCATAAGTATACGTTTGATACAGATTACTACAGACTGTTCTGTTTTTGACAGATTCTGTTTTCTATGTGTTGTTTGCTTATTTTGATGAATCTATGAGTAGTATCGAATGGTATGAACCATAGAGAAGTTGTAATACAGTAGGTTTAACACCAATATGAATTTAAAATTAGTTCATTACAGTACCTAAGTGGTTATTTATTTTCTCATACTAACGGAGCTTACGAGTTTTGTTTTGAGTTTCGTGTTGTGAAGTTTTCAAGTTTTGGGTAAAGATTCGATGGACTATGGAATAAGGAGTGGTATGAGCATAAGCTTGGGGATGCCCAAGGCACCCCAAGGTAATATTCAAGGACAACCAAGAGCCTAAGCTTGGGGATGCCCCGAAAGGCATCCCCTCTTTCGTCTTCGTTCATCGGTAACTTTACTTGGAGCTATATTTTTATTTACCACATGATATGTGTTTTGCTTGGAGTGTCATTTTATTTTGTTAGTATTTTATTGCTGTTATTTAGAATAATGTTTTGCATTTATATTTTCAATAAAAATGTCAAGGATAGCCTTTACCATGCTTATTTTGCAAGTATACATGTTGCTGTTTCAAAACAGAAAGTTTACCGCTCTTGCAAAAATTCCCTAGAAAAGTAAGAGAGTGATATAATGTTGAATATTTTTTCATATTGAGCTCTGATAAATCTTATACAGCGTAGTATTTTTCTTATAATTTTTGGAGTTAGGGAAGTATGATGAATCTTGCTTTCTTTACAGACTATACTGTTTTGGCAGATTGCTGTTATGTTTGCATTGTTTGCATATGTTTGCTTGTTTAATAATTCTATTTGAGGATAGGAGTATTAAATATGCAGATACATTTAGTATCCAATGTTTAATAATAATGTTAGTAATTTTTTACAGTAGAAAATGATAAGGTTTTTGCATTGGTTTATACTAACTTATCTCACGAGTTCTTGTTGAGTTTGGTGTGAATGAAGCTTTCAAGATTTAGGAAACCGTGATATAAAAGGAATTAAGGAGGCACAAAAGCTCAAGCTTGGGGATGCCCAAGGCACCCCAAGATAATATTTCAAGAAGTCTCAAGCATCTAAGCTTGGGGATGCCCCGGTAGGCATCCCACCTTTCTTCTTCAACAATTATCGGTTAGCATCGGTTGAACCTAAGTTTTTGCTTCTTCACATGAGTTGTGCTATCCTTGCAATGTCATTTTGATTTGTTTTGCTTGCTGCTTGAATAAAATACATTAGATCTGAAATACTTAAATGAGAGATAGTCTTCTCATAGCTATATAATTATTTGACTACTCATTGATCTTCGCTTATATCTTTTGGAGTAGTTTGTCGTTTGCTCTAGTGTTTCACTTATATATTTTTAGAGCACGGCGGTGGTTTTATTTTGTAGAAATTAATGAAATCTCATGCTTCAGTTATATTATTTTGAGAGTCTTAAACAGCATGGTAATTTGAATGAAAACTATCATAGAAGTGAATTGGATGCTATGATCAATTTGATGCTTGATAATTGTTTTGAGATATAGAGGTGGTGATATTAGAGTCATGCTAGTTGGGTAATTGTGAATTTAAATAATACTTGTGTTGAAGTTAGCAAGTCCCGTAGCATGCACGTATAGTAAAAGTTGTGTAACAAATTTATTGCATGAGGTGCTCTTTTGATTGCCTTCCCTTGTGTGGAGGTCGGGGGCGCGCGATGGTTAACTCCTACAAACCTCCCCCCTAGGAGCATGCACGTAGTGCTTGGCTTTTGATGACTTGTAGATTTTTGCAATAAGTATGTGAGTTCTTTATGACTAATGTTGAGTCCATGGATTACACGCACTTTTATCTTTCCATCATTGCTAGCCTCTTCGGTACTGTGCATTGCCCTTTCTCACCTTGAGAGTTGGTGCGAACTTCGCCGGTGCATCCAAACCCCGTGATACGATACACTCTATCACACATAAACCTCCTTATATCTTCCTCAAAACAGCCACCATACCTACCTATTTATGGCATTTCCATAGCCATTCCGAGATATATTGCCATGCAACTTTCCACCGTTTTGTTTATCATCATGACATACATTACTATTGTCATATTGCCTTGCATGATCATGTAGTTGACATCGTATTTGTGGCAAAGCCACCATGCATAAATTTTCATACATGTCACTCTTGATTCATTGCCCATCCCGGTGCACCGCCGGAGGCATTCATATAGAGTCATATCTTGTTCTAGTTTCGAGTTCTAATTCATGAGTTGTAAATATATAGAAGTGTGATGATCATCATTATTAGAGCATTGTCCCTAAAAAAAGAAGAAAGGCCAAAAAGAAAAAAAGGAAAGGTCAAAGATAAAAAAAGGCCAAAAAGAAAAAAAAGAAAGGCCCAAAAAAAGAAAAAAAAGAAAAAAAAGGGGCAATGTTACTATCTCTTTTTCCACACTTGTGCTTCAAAGTACACTACTAGAAAAACCCCTACTAATGGCGCACCTAGTATGGCCATTAATGGCGCATCTGTGGTGCGCCATTAACAGCACGCCATTAGTAATTTTTACTAATGGCGCACTAGTGGTGCGCCATTAGTATCTGGTATACTAATGGCGCACCACTGGTGCGCCATTAGTATAGGCCACGGTGCGCCATTAGTATGCCTCCCAGGGGCCATGTATACCCAGGTGCTTTGAATACTAATGGCGCACCACAACTGGATGCGCCATTAGTAACCGCGGCATACTAATGGCGCACTGTCCTGTGATGCGCCATTAGTGATGCGCCATTTTGAATCTAGATCCGGATCGTGATTTTTTGCCCATTTTTTGCTCGTTTTTTTGCTTGTTTTTTGGCACGACAATATTCTCAAATTTTGTTCCTATTTTTGGATCTTGTTGCCATGGTCTTTTGCCCGAGAGGAGTTCGCCGGAGAGGAGGAGGAGGAGGTCGCTGGAGAGGAGGAAGGAAAAACCATGAGGGGATGGGAGGAGCTCACCGGAGAGGAGG
>NC_041393.1:95929479-95930187 GCF_002162155.2 Triticum dicoccoides
GGGAGGGGAGGAGGGAGGAGGGAGTAGGAGGTCGCCGGAGAGGAGGAGGAGGTCACCGGAGAGGAGAAGTATGGTGGAGGAGAGAAGGGAAGATGAAATGAAGAGAGGAGGAGAGGACCAGCCATATATACGGCATACTAATGGCGCACCGCGGGCAGGTGCGCCATTAGTAAATTTTTTTATTTTATTTATTTATTTTGAATTTTGAAGGCGGGAAGATACTAATGGCGCACCACGGGCAGGTGCGCCATTAGTAATTGTTTTTTTATTTTTTTGACTTATTTTGAATTTTGAAGGAGGGAAGATACTAATGGCGCACCATGGTCAGGTGCGCCATTAGTAACTTTTTTTTTATTTTTTTGACTTATTTTGAATTTTGAAGGCGGGAAGATAGTAATGGCGCACCATGGGTAGGTGCGCCATTAGTAAGTTTGAATTTTTTTGATTTTGTTGCCTCTCTAGATCTTAAAAGCCCCGTATCTTTTTTTCTGTTAGGTTTTTGAGGATTTTGAAAATGTTTAACGGGGTTCCCCCTGTTAAATTTGGATGTAACTTTTCGAGTAGATGACCCATTTTTACAAATTCTCGCGAGATTTTGCAAATGAAGTCAAAATTCATATTTGCAAATTTTCCCAACAACTAGGCCACATATCACATGGGAAATTTATTTTCTTTTATTTTTTTGACATTTTTATCATTTTATTTTAT
>NC_041393.1:95930386-96011787 GCF_002162155.2 Triticum dicoccoides
GGGGGGGGGGTGCATTCGGTGGAAGTGGTGGCCAAGGTTACTAATGGCGCATCGTGGCATGGTGCGCCATTACTAGTTAGGCGCACCACACCCACGGTGCGCCATTAGTATGTTTGGACAGGCGCACTAGTTCAAAAAAAAAATTGGTACTAATGGCGCACCGTGGGCAGGGTGCGCCATTAGTAGTTTCAACACTAATGGCGCATCAGAAGGTGGTGCGCCATTAGTATATACTAATGGCGCACGACATGTCTGGTGCGCCATTAGTGTCATTTCCATCTATAGCCCTTTTCCTAGTAGTGGTAGCACCATGTTCTTCATATAGCGAGTCTCATATGTTGTCACTTTCATATACTAGTGAGAATTTTTCATTATAGAACTTGGCTTGTATATTCCTACGATGGGCTTCCTCAAATGCCCTAGGTCTTCGTGAGCAAGCAAGTTGGATGCACACCCACTTAGTTTCTTTTGTTGAGCTTTCATACATTTATAGCTCTAGTGCATCCGTTGCATGGCAATCCCTACTCCTCATGTTGACATCAAGTGATGGGCATCTCCATAGCCCGTTGATTATCCTCGTCAATGTGAGACTTTCTCTCTTTTTGTCTTCTCCACACAATCCCCATCATTATACTCTATTCCACCCATAGTGCTATATCGACGGCTCACGCTCATGTATTGTGTGAAAGTTGAAAAAAAGTTTGAGATTGCTAAAGTATGAAACAATTGCTTGGCTGAAACCGGGGTTGTGCTTGATGGGAGTATTTTATGTGATGAAAATGAAGCATAGCCTAACTATATGATTTTGTAGGGATGAACTTTCTTTAGCCATGATATTTTGAGAAGACATGATTGCTTTGATTAGTATGCTTGAAGTATTACTATTTCTTATGTCATATGAACTTTTATTTTGAATCATTTGGATCTGAACATTCATGCCACAATAAAGAGAAATTACATTGAGAAATATGCTAGGTAGCATTCCACATCAAAAATTATGTTTTTAACATTTACCTACTCGAGGACGAGCAGGAATTAAGCTTGGGAATGCTTGATACGTCTCCAACGTATCTATAATTTTTGACTGTTCTATGCTATTATATTACCTGTTTTGGATGTTTATGGGCTTTACTTTACACTTTTATATCATTTTTGGGACTAACCTACTAACCGGAGGCCCAACCTATATTGCTGTTTTCTTGCCTATTTCAGTGTTTCGAAGAAAAGGAATATCAAACGGAGTCCAAACGGAATGAAACCTTCGGGAAACTTATTTTTGGAATAGAAGCAATCCAGGGAACTTGGAGTGCAACCAGGGAAGCTTCGAGGAGGCTACGAGGGTGGGGGGCGCGCCCCCTGTCTCATGGGCCCCTTGAGCGTCCCCCGACTGACTTCTTTCACCTATATATCTCCATATACCCCGAAAACATCAAAACAGAAGATAGATCGGGAGTTCCGCCGCCGCAAGCCTCTGTAGCCACCAAAAAGAAATCGGGACCCTGTTCCGGCACCCTGCCAGAGGGGGGATCCATCACCGGTGGCCATCTTCATCATCCCAGCGCTCTCCATGACGAGGAGGGAGTAGTTCACCCTCGGGGCTGAGGGTATGTACCAGTAGCTATGTGTTTGATCTCTCTCTCTCATGTTCTTGATTTGGCACGATCTTGATGTATCGCGAGCTTTGCTATTATAGTTGGATCTTATGATGCTTCTCCCCCTCTATTCTCTTGTAATGGATTGAGTTTTCCCTTTGAAGTTATCTTATCGGATTGAGTCTTTAAGGATTTGAGAACACTTGATGTATGTCTTGTCGCGCTTATCTGTGGTGATAATGGGATATCACGTGATCCACTTGATGTATGTTTTGTTGATCAACTTGCGGGTTCGGCCCATGAACCTATGCATAGGGGTTGGCACACGTTTTCGTCTTGACTCTCCGGTAGAAACTTTGGGGCACTCTTTGAAGTACTTTGTGTTGGTTGAATAGATGAATCTGAGATTGTGTGATGCATATCGTATAATCATGCCCACGGATACTTGAGGTGACAATGGAGTATCTAGGTGACATTAGGGTTTTGGTTGATTTGTGTCTTAAAGTGTTATTCTAGTATGAACTCTATGATAGATCGAACGGAAAGAATAGCTTCATGTTATTTTACTATGTACTCTTGAATAGATAGATCAAAAAGGATAACTTTGAGGTGGTTTCGTACCCTACCATAATCTCTTCATTTGTTTTCCGCTATTAGTGGCTTTGGAGTGACTCTTTGTTGCATGTTGAGGGATAGTTATATGATCCAATTATGTTATTATTGTTGAGAGAACTTGCACTAGTGAAAGTATGAACCTTAGGCCTTGTTTCCTACCATTGCAATACCGTTTACGCTCACTTTTATCGCTTGCTACCTTGCTGTTTTTATAATTTCAGATTACAAAACCCTTTATCTACCATCCATATTGCACTTGTATCACCATCTCTTCGCCGAACTAGTGCACCTATATAATTTACCATTGTATTGGGTGTGTTGGGGACACAAGAGACTCTTTGTTATTTGGTTGCAGGGTTGTTTGAGAGAGACCATCTTCATCCTATGCCTCCCACGGATTGATAAACCTTAGGTCATCCACTTGAGGGAAATTTGCTACTGTCCTACAAAGCTCTGCACTTGGAGGCCCAACAACGTCTACAAGAAGAAGGTTGTGTAGTAGACATCAATGGGCCTCTAGGCCGGCTGTGCCGTGCCGTCTTCTAGGCGCTGTACCACAATGACTATGCTGACCACCCGGCTGGTTGCGGCAATGTAAAGAAGCATGGGCTCTTTGTCAGTCAGAGCCACCAGGACATGCAGCATGGTCAACATCTTCTTCAGCTGGAGAAAGGCTTCGTCCGCCTGCTCATTCCACTCGAAGTGAGTGGTTTTCTTCATGAGTTGACACAGGGGAAGAGCCTTCTCTCCCAGCTGACTGATGAAGCGGCCGAGGGACGCCAAGCACCCGGTGAAGTTCTGGACGTCTCGCAATCGGGTGGGAATCTCCATCCTCTCGATGGCTTTGATCTTCACAGGGTTGCACTCAATGTCGCGTTCAGAGACCAGGAAGCCAAGGAGCTGGCCGACTGGTACTCCAAAAACGCACTTCTCGGGGTTGAGCTTGATTTGAAAACGGCGCAGATTATCAAATGTTTCCTTGAGATCTTCCAGAAGGGTACCGCGCTTCTCCGTCGTCACCACAATATCGTCTACATAGACGTGGGCATTTCTGCCGAGCTGTTTGAGGAGGCACTTCTGCATGCAATGCTGAAAAGTGGCACCAGCATTTCTCAAGCCGAATGTCATGGTCAGGTAGCAGAAGGCTCTGAATGATGTGATGAAGGTGGTTTTCAGGCGGTCGGCCGGGTTCAACTTGATCTGGTGATACCCTGAGTAGGCATCCAAGAAACTCAATAGCTCGCATCCGGCTGTGGAGTCTATCACTTGGTCAATCTTAGGCAAAGCAAACAGATGTTTGGGGCAAGCTTTGTTGAGGCTAGTATAATCAATGCACATGCACCACTTGTTGTTCTTCTTTAGTACAAGGACTGGATTGGTAAGCCACTCTGGAAAGAACACTTCCATAATGAAGCGGGCTGCTAGGAGCCGGGCTATCTCTTCACCCACAATTCTTCTATTCTCTTCCGACAGTCAGCGGAGGGGCTACTTGACTGGTTTTGCATCTGCTCTGACATGTAGCTTGTGCTCGGCGAAATCCGTCGGAACACCCGGCATGTCCTCGGGGGACCATGCAAAGATATCCCGATTCTCACGGAGGAAATCGACAAGCTCGCTTTCCTATTTGCCGTCAAGGTTGGTTCCTACAAGAGCGAACCTCTCCGGGTGGTCCGGGTCCAAGGGTATCTTGTTGGTTTCTTTGGCTGGCTGGAAGGAGCCCTGGGTCTCTGACTCCTTGGGGTCTGGCGACAGGTCTGGCTGCTTGTCGACCATGGCCACAACCCGGTCAAGGAGCTTCTTCTTTGCGGCAATCACAAGGGACTCGGCCAGCCAACTGCTTGCTGCGGCACAGGCGGGCGACTTCTTGTAGTCTCCGACTATGGTGATGATGCCCTTGGTTCCCGGTATCTTCATCTTGAGGTAGGCGTAATGATGAGGTACTGCCATGAACTTGGACAGAGTAGGTCGGCCAAGTAATGCATGATAAGGGCTCTCCAGGTCCACTCCCTCAAACCAAATTGCTTCGCGGCGAAAGTGATCTTTGTCTCCGAAGAGGACATCTATCTTGATCTTGCCGATTGGTGAGCAGGAAAGGCCGGGTACAATGCCATGGAAAATAGTCCGGCTGGGCTGGAGTTGCTTTGTCTTGATGTTCAGCTTCTCCATGGTGTCGTGGTAAAGGATGTTGATGCTGTTGTAGCCATCTATCAGGACTCGGGAGAAACAAGCAACTCGCCTCTCTGTTGCAAAGGTGGCATCCAACACCAGGGCATAGGAACCCGGAGAAGGCATCACCTCCGGGTGGTCGGCTCGGCTCCAACTGATGGGCTTCTCAGACCAGTGCATGAACTCTGGGACCTTGGAGGCGACAGCGTTGACCTCTTGGTGTTGCTGGCGCCGGCTGCGCCTGTCATCAGCCTGGCTTGTGAAGACAACGTATGCTCCGTGTTCTTCAGGCAATTCATCCCGGATGGCTTCAACTGCTGGGCGAGCCGCTGGCTGCTGTGGAGCCGGAGGCGGCTAGCTAGCAGGCGGAGGAGGCAGAAGCCCCTCGCCATTGGAGATTCAGGTAAGCCAGTGGCACTTCCGGGTGGTGTGATTGGACGGCTTCGCGCCGCTGTGGAACTTGCAGGGTGCATCAAGGGTTTGCTCATAGGAGAAAGCGGGCTACCAGGCCGGCTTGCCGCCTTTGTAACGCTTGGGCATGGGCTACCCCTCTGGCTACTGATCTTTGACTGTTGCCACCTGCCGGCTGGTGGAAGCCGGCATCGGGGCCTTGCGCTTGTTGTCGTTCTGCTGTTGGCGCCGACTGGTGTTGCCAGCCGGTGTTTTGGGAGCCGGAGGGAGCACCTTCCCAGAGGCTTCCACCTGAAGCTCCAACTTCATAGAGGAGTCAGCAGTGGCATACTTGTCTGCTGTGATCAGCAGCTCATCGAGTGTTGCCGGCTCGTCGCAGATGGTGCTTGAGTAGGGTGCCTTCTATGCACCCGGCGGTGAAGTACTCTATGTCTTGCACCTCGTGCACCCCCTTCGCAGGAGTTGCGGAGCTAGGCCCACCACGTCAGGTAGTCGTGAGTGGACTCGGGAGGGCCTTGGACGCACAAAGAGAGCTGGCGAGGGTTGGGCGGCCACTTGTAAGTGTTGGTGAAGTTGCGGTTAAAGACTTCGGTGAAATCTACCCAAATGTTGATGCTGTAGGGCTTGAGGCTATTCAGCTAAGTGCGCGTCATGCCCTAAAGCATGAGAGGGATGTACTTTACGGCAACGCGCTTGTTGCCGTTTGCTATGTTGACTGCGGTGGAGTAGTCGACCAGCCAGTCCTCCGTCTTCACAGAGCCGTTGTACTTGGGCATATCTCTCGGGAGCGAGAACCCTTTGGGGAAGGGCTCGTCGCGGATGTGGGGGCCAAAACAAGGCGGGCCAATCGCATCTTCTTCTTCTAGCGCCAGGGATCGCGCCAGGCGGTCGATCCGATGGGGGCATCGTTTTCTCTGAATCCTTCACGACGGCCCAGCCGGCCGCTGAGCGTCGCGTGCTCAACAGGCGGTGGGGAGGAGTACCTCCCCCTGCGAGGAGGAGGAGGCGGCGGACAATCGTCCCGCCGCTCCACAGCTCGTGGGCGGCCATCTTGCTTGCGCTCAATGGTGAGGCGCGTTCCGGCTGTGGCTGGCAGCCGGATCATTGTCTCTTCGGTCGTGAGCGCCGCCTGCTGTCAGCGTCCAGGAGGTCGCGCCATGCTCTCAGCATGGGAGGGGGGAGGATTCTCTGTGCGCGCGCCGACTTCTTGCTGCACGGCAGCCGCGTCGATGAGCTGCTGGACGCGCTCCGTCATGCAATGTCGCTCGTCGCCATCCAGGTGCTCTAGCTTGTCTATTGCCACCTGGGCAGCACGCATGTTCTCGATGGGCGTGGCATAGACTTGGCGGTCGACCCCCAACATGCTGGCGATGGTTGCGCCGCACTATTTGACAACGCCCATGCGGCTAGGTCCGCTAGCAGCCGGCGTGCCACAGACAGCACGACCGACCTCACGCTGATAGGCCTCGGTGAGGCGTCTCATAGTGGCTAGCTTCTTGCCTCTCTTGATGAGCGTGACATGGTGGGCTTCCAGCGTCTCGGCATCAGCGTCGCCTGCGATGGGAATGGACAGGTCCCGCATCATCACCTGCAGCGGGTCGTGGGCGTCTGCGCCGGATGCTTCACCGTGGCTGATGACGAGCACCTCAGTGACGGTGCTGCTGCCAATGTTGGTACGAGGGAGTGGGTCGTCGATGACCACCATGTGGGTGGGGAAGGCGTCGAGGGATGCCGTGCCGGAGTCAACAAGCATCAGGTAGCCGATCGACTCCAAGTCGGAGGCAGGCTCGTTGGCGATGTCGAGCTTGCCAAGAAGGTCGATGAGGCAGCTCTTGGAGCTGGCCGCGCCCGCTCTCGGCGCGGGCTCGTCGGAGAGGCGAATCTCACCGATGAGATCAGCGAGGCAGCTCACCGTGCAGGCGACTTCTGCACTATGCAGCGCGTCGGCGCAAACGCCATCGGGCATGCCGGGCTGACTGCGCTCACCCGGGAGGAACAAGGTTCCCGTCCAGAGCAGGTCTCCGGACGACGGTGCACCTCGCCCCATGGTGGGCGCCAAATGTCGGGTGGTTGGTGTGACATATGCCAAAGGATGGCTAATCATAGTGGGAGCTAGTAAGATGTCGCCGGTGCCTGGAAACGGGATAAGGCGAAGACATGCACGCCGATGCATCTTACCCAGGTTCGGGGCTCTCCTAGGAGATAACACCCCTAATCCTGCTCTACGGGGTCTCTAGTGCTTCATTTATATCTTTTTAGAGCACGGTGGTGGTTTTATTTTATGGAAATTGTTGATCTCTCATGCTTCACTTATATTATTTTGAGAGTCTTTTAGAACAACATGGTAATTTGCTTTGGTTATAAAATTAGTTCTAATATGATAGGCATCCAAGATGGGTATAATAAAAACTTTCATATAAAGTGCATTGAATACTATGACAAGTTTGATTCTTTATGATTGTTTTGAGATATGAAGATGGTGATATTAGAGTCATGCTAGTAGAGTAGTTGTGTCGGGTGGTTGGTGCGAGATATGCTAAAGGATGGCTAATCATAGTGGGAGCTAGTAAGACGTCGCCGGTGCCTGGAAACGGGATAAGGTGGAGACATGCACGCCGACGCATCTTACCCAGGTTCGGGGCTCTCCTAGGAGATAACACCCCTAATCCTGCTCTGTGGGATCTCCGCATGATCACTAGATCAACAAGTAGCTACAAGGTTGCTCCTTGAGCTGTTCGGCTAGAGGAGGAAGAAGGGCAAGGCTAGCTCTACTCCTCTCTTTATGTGTGTGTGTAGTCTCTAAAAGCTGAACCCTTTGCATGGGTGCCCTGGGGCGTTATATAGGCCTACCCCCAGGGGTACAATGGTAATCCGGTCGGTGTAGGCCCAGGCCATCAGTGTCTGTGGTCGCGGGCTTCTCCGCCGGCAGCTGGGGCCCGCCGCCTGGTGGGTCCCGCCGGCTACTGGGCTCTCGGCCGATAGGTAGGGACCACCACCTGTGGGTCCTGTCGGCTGCTCATCACTGTAGCCTTGCCCCTGATGACGAGGGTTTGGTCGGGGAGAGCGTGGCTATAGTACCGTCGCCCAGTGGGTGTTCATTGTAGCCACTCCCCATCTTATCTAGTTAATGGCGCTCAAACATCAAGGGAAGGGGAGGGCCGCCTGCTGGGAATCGGGCTCCTCCTACGCCGCCTGGTCTGGGCTTGCCGCCTTCTGGCCTCTTACGGATAGGTAGGGCCCGTCTCTTGCAGGCCGTACCGACAGCCCGTCGTGGGAGCATGGCCTCCTCTGCCATGGATGATGTCACGAGCATCGTGACAACAGTGCCACGCCAGGCTGGGGATGGCCGCCCGGTACGAGGCACTGTGGCCACGTTCAGCCCGGGATTCGGGGGTGGCGGGCTATACTGTTGCCACGCCCCGTCTCGTCACCGTTATGTGGGTGCAAACTTTGAGGGCGCGTGAGTGGCCGCCTGCTAGGAGTCGGCTGCTCTAGTGACCGCTGTCAGGAGTCGACCGCACTAGTGGCCTCCTGCTTGGAGTCGTCCCGTGCCAAGGCCGCTCTTCGGGCCTTGCCGCCTTCCTGCAGCCGACCGCTTGGACTAGCCAGCCATAAGAAGGCGGTGCTTTGTCTTTGATGCTTGAGGGGCTCAGCCGGCCCCAATGTCTTGAAATACCAGGGGGGAAGATCGGGCTACCCATGGTCATTTACTTCGACAAGTTGTGAATTTGAGAGCGACTTGTGTTAAGTTTGTGATTCCCATAGCATGCACGTATGGTGAACCGTTATGTGATGAAGTTGGAGCATGATTTGTTTATTTATTGTCTTCCTTATGAGTGGTGGTCGGGGACGAGCGATGGTCTTTTACTACCAATCTATCCCCATAGGAGCATGCGTGTAGTACTTCGTTTCGATAACTAATAAATTTTTGCAGTAAGTATGTGAGTTCTCTATGACTAATGTTGAGTCCATGGATTATACGCACTCTCACCCTTCCACCATTGCTAGCCTCTCTAGTACCGCGCAACTTTCGCCGGTACCATACACCCACCATTACCTTCCTCAAAACAGCCACCATACCTACCTATTATGGCATTTCCATAGCCATTCTGAGATATATTGCCATGCAACTTTCCACCGTTCCATTTATTATGACACGCTCCATCATTGTCATATTGCTTTCCATGATCATGTAGTTGACATCGTATTTGTGTCAAAGCCACCGTTCATAATTTTTCATACCTGTCACTCTTGAATCATTGCACATCCCGGTACACCGTCGGAGGCATTCACATGCATAGTCATATTTTGTTCTAATTCTTGAGTTGTAAGTAAATAAAAGTGTGATGATCTTCATTATTAGAGCATTGTCCCAGTGAGGAAAGGATGATGGAGACTATGATTCCCCCACAAGTCGGGATGAGACTCCGGACGAAAAAAAAGAGAAAAAAAGAGGCCATAAAAAAGGCCCAAATAAAAAAATGAGAGAAAAAGAGAGAAGGGGCAATGCTACTATCCTTTTTCCACACTTGTGCTTCAAAGTAGCACCATGATTTTCATGATAGAGAGTCTCCTATGTTGTCACTTTTATATACTAGTGCGAATTTTTATTATAGAACTTGGCTTGTATATTCCAATGATGGGCTTCCTCAAAGTGCCCTAGGTCTTCGTGAGCAAGTAAGTTGGATGCACACCCACTTAGTTTCTTGTTGAGCTTTCATATACTTATATCTCTAGTGCATCCGTTGCATGGCAATCCCTACTCACTCACATTGATATCTATTGATGGACATCTCCATAGCCCGTTGATACGCCTAGTCGATGTGAGGCTATCTTCTCCTTTTTTGTCTTCTCCACAACCACCATTCTATTCCACCTATAGTGCTATGTCCATGGCTCACGCTCATGTATTGCGTGAAGATTAAAAAAGTTTGAGAACATCAAAAGTATGAAACAATTGATTGGCTTGTCATCGGGGCTGTGCATGATTAAATACTTTGTGTGATGAAGATAGAGCATAACCAGACTATATGATTTTGTAGGGATAGCTTTCTTTGGCCATGTTATTTTGAGAAGACATGATTGCTTTGTTAGTATGCTTGAAGTATTATGTCAATATTAAACTTTTGTCTTGAATCTTTCTGATCTGAACATTCATGCCACAAGAAAGAAAATTACATTGATAAATATTTTAGGTAGCATTCCACATCAAAAATTCTGTTTTTATCATTTACCTACTCGAGGACGAGCAGGAATTAAGCTTGGGGATGCTTCATACGTCTCCAACTTATCTATAATTTTTGATTGTTCCATGCTATTATATTATCTGTTTTGGATGTTTAATGGGCTTTAATATGCTCTTTTATATTATTTTTGGGACTAACCTATTAACCAGAGGCCTAGTGCTAGTTTATGTTCTTTTTTGCCTATTTTAGAGTTTTGCAGAAAAGGAATACCAAACAGAGTCCAAACGAAATGAAACCTTCACGATGATCTTTCTTGGACCGAAAGCAAACCAGAAGACTTGGAGTTGACGTCAGAGACGCAATGAGGCGTCCACGAGGCAGGAGGGCACGCCCAGGGGGGTAGGCGCGCCCCCACCCTCGTGGGACCCTCGTAGCTCCACCGACCTAGTTCTTTCGCCTATATATACTCTTATACCCTAAAAACATCAGGGGGGCCACAAAACCACTTTTCCACCGCCGCAACCTTCTGTACCCATGAGATCCCATCTTGGGGCCTTTTCCGGTGATCTGTCGGAGGGGGAATCGATCACGGAGGGCTTCTACATCAACACCATTGCCTCTCCGGTGAAGCATGAGTAGATTACCACAGACCTTCGGTTCCATAGTTATTATCTAGATGGCTTCTTCTCTCTCTTTGATTCTCAATACAAAGTTCTCCTCGATGTTCTTGGAAATCTATTCGAGTAATACTGTTTTGCAGTGTGTTTGCCGAGATCCGATGAATTGTGGATTTATGATCAAGATTATCTATGAATATTATTTGGTTCTTCTCTGAATTCTTATATGCATGACTTGATATCTTTGCAAGTCTCTTCGAATTATCGGTTTAGTTTGGCCTACTAGTTTGATCTTTCTTGCCATGGGAGAAGTTCTTAGCTTTGGGTTCAATCTTACGGTGTCCTTTCCCAGTGACAGTAGGGGCAGCAAGGCACGTATTGTATTGTTGCCATCGAGGATGAAAAGATGGGGTTTATATCATATTGCTTGAGTTTATCCCTCTACATCATGTCATCTTGCTTAATGCGTTACTCCGTTCTTATGAACTTAATACTCTAGATGCATGATGTATAGCAGTCGATGTATGGAGTAATAGTAGTAGATGCAGGCAGGAGTCGGTCTACTTGACACAGACATGATGCCTATGTTCATGATCATTGCCTTAGATGTCATCATAATTATGCGCTTTTCTATTAATTGCTTGGCAGTAATTTGTTCACCTACCGTAATACATGCTATCTTGAGAGAAGCCACTAGTGAAACCTATGTCCCCCGGGTCTCTTTTCCATTTATTGAATCTCGTTTCCATTATATTGAATCTCGTTTACATCTTGCTAGTTTCTGATCTACTATTTTGCAATCTTTACTTTCCAATCTATACAACAAAAATACCAAAAATATTTACTTTATTATCTCTATCAGATCTCACTTTTGCAAGTCATCGTGAAGGGATTGACAACCCCTTTATCGCGTTGGTTGCAAGTTCTTGATTGTTTGTGCAGTTATTTGGTGACTTGTGCGTCGTCTCCTACTAGATTGATACCTTGGTCTTAAAACTGAGGGAAATACTTATGCTACTTTGCTACATCACCCTTTCCTCTTCAAGGGAAAAACCAACGCAAGCTCAAGAGGTAGCATATTGCGTGAGGGTTGAAAAAGCTGAAGCGCGTTAAAAAGTATGAACCAATTGCTCAGCTTGTCATCGGGGTTGTGCATGATAAATACTTTATGTTAAGAAGACATATCATGACATGATTATATGACTTTGTAGGGATAGCTTTCTATAGCATTGATATTCTGAAAGACATGGTTGTTTGCTGGGATGCATGAGTATTGATGTCTTTATATCAAATTATAGACTATTGCTTTGAATTAGTTATGTCTTAATATTCATGCCATGATTAGATATATGATCAAGTTTATGTTAGGTAGCATTCTACATCAAAAATTATCTTTTTTATCATTTACCTGCTCGAGGACGAGCAGGAATTAAGCTTGGGGATGCTAATACGTCTCCATCGTATCTATAATTTTTGATTGTTTCATGCCAATATTATTCAACTTTCACATACTTTTGGCAACTTTTTATATGATTTATTTAGACTAACTTACTTATCCAGTGCCCAGTGCCAGTTCCTGTTTGTTGCATGTTTTTGTATCGCAGAAAATCCATATCAAACAAAGTCCAAACGTGATGAAACTCTACGAAGAATTATTTTGGAATATTTGTGAATTTTAGTAGGTGGAATCAACGTAAACGGAGGCCCGAGGCCACCACAACCCACCCGGGCGCGCCACCAGGCCCAGGCGCGCCCTGGTGTATCGTGCCCTCCTCGAACGTCTGTTGGAGCTATACTTCTGGCTCAAGAAAGATAATTTATGGAAAAAATCATGGAAAAAGAATCAGCGCAATCGGAGTTACGGATCTCTGGAAATTTAAGAAACCATGAAGGGCCAGATCTGGGGAGCGCGAAACAGAAGAGAACAGAGAGAGAGAGAAATCCAATCTCGGACGGGGTCCTGCCCCTCCGCCGCCATGGAGGCCATGGACCAGAGGGGGAACCCTCCTCCCATCTAGGGGGAGGCCAAGGAAGAAGAAGAAGAAGAAGAAGAAGAAGAAGAAGAAGGGGGCTCTCTCCCCCTCTCTCCCTGTGGTGCCGGAGTGCCGCCGGGGCTAGGATCGTGACGACGATCTACATCAACAATGTAACACCCACGATGCGGCTATATCTCCCACGTGTCGAAGCACGACTTAGAGGCATAACCACATAGTAGTTTTGTCGCAAGAAGGGTCATCTTCACACAATCCCATGTAATGAACAAGACTGGGATAAAGAGAGTTGGCTTACAATCGCCACTTCACACAATACATAAATTAAGATCATACATCATTCAAATACACTCATAGACCGGCTACGGTCAAGTTCAAATGAAAATAAGACAACCCCAGATGCTAGATCCCCGATCGTCCCGACTGGGCCCCACTACTGATCATCTGGAAATGATAATAACGACCAAGGGCCTCATCAAATTCCCACTTCAGCTCAGTTGCGCCATCTACGCCAGTGTCCTCGGCACCTGCATCTGTTTTGGTAGAATCTATGAGTCACGAGGACTCAGCAATCTCACACCCGCGAGATCAAAACTATTTAAGCTCATAGGTAGGTAAGGGGTAATATGGTGGAGCTGCGGCGAGCACTAAGCATATATGGTGGCTAACATACGCAAGTGAGAGCGAGAAGAGAAGCAACACGTCGGTCGAGAAGCTAGAAGCAATCAAGAAGTGATCCTGAAACTACTTACGTCAAGCATAACACAAACCGTGTTCACTTCCCGGACTCCGCCGAGAAGAGACCATCACGGCTACACACTCGGTTGATGCATTTTAATGAAGTCAAGTGTCAAGTTATCTACAACGGGACATTAACAAATTCCCATCTGCCTCATAACCGGGGGCACGGCTTTCGAAAGATTATATACCCTGCAGGGGTGTCCCAACTCAGCCCATCACAGGCTCTCACGGTCAACGAAGGAATAGACCTTCTCCCGGGAAGACCCGATCAGTCTCGGAATCCCGGTTCGCAAAACATTTCGACAATGGTAAAACAAGACCAGCAAAGCCGCCCGATGTGCTGACAAATCCCGATAGGAGCTGCACATGTCTCGTTCTCAGGGCACACCGGATGAACACTACGTACAACTAGAACCAGCCCTCAAGTTTCCCCGAGGTGGCGCTACAAGTGGCTCTAGTTTGGACCAACACTCAGAGGAGCACTGGCCCGGGGGGTAATAAAGATGACCCTTGGGCTCGTGAAAACCCAAGGGAAAGGGCTTAGGTGGCAAATGGTAAAACCAAGGTTGGGCCTTGCTGGAGGAGTTTTATTCAAAGCGAACTGTTAAGGGGGTCCCATAAATCACCCAACCGTGTAAGGAACGCAAACTCAAGGAACATAACAGCGATATCACGGAAACTAGGGCGGCAAGAGTGGAACAAGTCACCAGGCATAAGGCCGAGCCTTCCACCCTTTACCCAGTATATAAGGTGCATTAATTTAAACAGGAGATATTGTGATATCCCAAAATATCCGTGTTCCGACCAGGAACAAACTTCATCTTCACCTGCAGCTACCAACGCTATAAGAGGGGCTGAGCAAAAGCGGTGACATAGCCAAACAACGGTTGCTAGGACAGGTTGGTTAGAGGGTTGACATGGCAATAGGTAGGCATGGTAAACAAAGGCAGGCAGGGCTAATATAGCGAAAGAGCGAGTACTAGCAAGGAAAGATAGAAGTGATATCGAAGGTATGTCATCTTGCCTGCAAGGTTCTCAGAGTTGTCGAAGGCTGGATCCTCGTTAGCGTACTCAACAGGTTCCTCGTTCACGTACTCGTCTCCCGGCTCTACCCAAAGCAAGAACACAAGCAAGGAACCACAATAAATCACGGTGCAATGCCCAGGCATCATGATGCAAAACATGTCATGATATGCGAGAGGTGATATGCAAAGCGTATGTGTGCTTCGGAAGGAAGGATGATGAACAAGGCATCAACTTTGCAAACCAAGTATGCCGCTGGAAAGATGAGATGATTTCGGTTGAAATCGATATAAGGATCACCGGATTTGGGTACACGGTTTGCAAAAGACAAGCAAGACAAGATATGATGCAAACAGCAACATGGCCACTTGGATGCAAAGTATGAACAAGCTATAGCACCCAAACATATGAACAAGATGCACAGCAGTGATGTACAAGAGATGCTCTACGAAACATGAACACTGAGCTCAATCTATAAACCACTAGAGCATGACTAAAATAGCATGGCAATAATGCAAGAGATAACAGTTCTACAGACTTAGTGGAATTACTAGACATAGCAAAAACAGATTCATCATGGCAACTCTACAGTCTTGATCAACTCATAACCAGGCATGTCATGGCATGGAATAAGTACTAGTATGAAGTAGGCATGACAATGTAGCTACTCCAGTGCAAAACAAACAACTAGCATATTTGCATGAACAAGCACATAAGAGACTAAAAAACAATAAGAAGTGAGATGACATGATTATGAACTTGCTCAAATGCAGAAACTAATGCCACCAATGGATTGGTGGGATTTTTCTACCCCAAAAACATATATAATATGTTAGGGTTGCTGTAGAAAAATCATCACAAATGCACAAAGATAAAACCTGCCTAAAATGGTAATTGACAGAAATGGCACTTTCCATATTTAGAAACGTCCAGAAAAGGACTTGCCCGAAATGGAAAGGTACTAAATGCCAGAAATGGTATATTCGCTGGAACAGCAATAAAACACTTAATAATAATAAAATAAAAAAATAAAATAAAAAAAATAGACAGGCTAAGAGAGTATGACAGGTGGGGCCACCCTGTCATACGCACAGTGCAAGAAATGGATAAAAAGGGGCGGAATAATATGTAGCCGCGGGGTATCGAACCCGGGTCTCCCCGGTGTGGCTCTGCTACGGTAACCACTGGGCTAGCTAGGTGGTTCTGATAGGAAAGGGCTTCGGCTCCTTTTAGATAGGCACCAGGTCGCGCAACTCCGTTGCAAACAGAGTGGACGACGGCGCCGGCGAGGGCAACGGCGGCAACCAGTGGGCACAGGGCCTCCGGAGGCCGTGCAGAAAGGGAAAAAGGACGCGCGCATCTACGAGGGAAAGCAGGGGCGCTCGAGCTCGAGCAGTTGCTCGACTCGGGGCCATGGCGTCCGCGGCGAGCGGCAGAGGGACTCGCCGGAGCTGCGGGAGGCTTGCATGGTGCGCGCGAAGGCGTAAACGAGTGCGCGAGCACGCTACGGGAGCACGACGAGGGGGAACCGGAGTGGGGACACGCAAAACACGCTACGGTTGCACCGCACTGCACCACAAATTCAGAAACTTGCGAGCGCGGGAAAGACACGGATCGGACGCGCCCTACGGTTGCCTAAATGCCAGGGAAAGGATGGGAGAGGGAGGTGCGTTACCCAGCTCACCCAAGGACACGGAGTAGTCAATGGAGACGAGCTGGCGGCGACGAGGTGGAGCTCTGAATCTTGGCGCGTTTTCTGACCGAGAGGTAGGAGGAAGCAGGGGACGTCGATGAACTCGTCGTCCGGGCACCGTAGTCGACGTCGTGGAAGGAGACGACGGCCAGGAAGAAGATGGACACGAACTGTGGGGTTTGGAGTGGCCGGAGAGCACGCCGGCGACAAGGCGCGCTCTCAGGTGCGCTCGGGACGGGGCAGAAGCGGCAGATCTGGTGGCTAAACTCACCTGGAAACGGCGGCGGCGGACGAGGGAAACCCTAGGCGACGCGAGGGACACGGAAGCTGGGGCTTATAAGGGCTAGGGCGAGCGGTGCGAGCTCACACGCGCTCGTGCTCGCGGTCCCCATGGCGACGGCGAGAGGAGAGGGAAAAGGTGGGTGCGGGGAACAGGGGAGGCGCTGATGAGCGGGGCCAATCTTACCACGTGTCGAGGGTCTAGCAGGGGTGCGCGCTTGCGTGGGTGAGAAAAAGGACGGAGGAGAGGACCGAGCGGGCCGGCTGGCGCGAAGGCTGGGCTGCGCGGTGTGCTAGCTGGGCCGGCCTGGGAGGCCGAGGCCCAGGGGGGCTGCTGCGCTGGCTGCTGCTGCTGCTGCTTCATTTCTATTTATATAAACAGAAATAGAAACAGAAAAGCTCAGGGAAAAGGGAGAGGAGTTAGGGCATAAAGAAAATACTCTCCAACTCCTGGAATTATCCACTATTTTAATAAATTGCATTGGGCATTTTTAGAGGTAGAAAAATAAGACAAGTTTGAATTATATTCAAACTTGTGTCATTTTTGAACCTGACCAAAACAACTTCAAATAAAGGAGATCTTTGGCAGAGAGGTTTAGGGCAAGGAGCAAGATTTACAGGGAGAAGATGAACATTAATAGAGAAGGATAAAATAGCACTTGATAAGAGAAGGAAGGAGAAGGAAGGAGGAGAAGTGATGGTGCAATGGTTGAAAGGGGGAACAAGGTCATGCCTAAGATGCTCATGGCAACCACATGAATGACAAAATGCAACATGAGATGGCATGAGATGAAAATGCACTATATGATGATGACAAGAAGCACAAATGCAATAAGGTAAGGAGAGCATGACAAATGAAAAGAACAAACCACATAACCAAACAAGGTAAAACCCACAAGAATTGGATGAGGTCAAATTGATATATTGCCAAATTGGGACAAGTTACATCTGGGGTGTTACTGAAGGAAATATGCCCTAGAGGCAATAATAAAGTTATTATTTATTTCCTTATAATCATGATAAATGTTTATTATTCATGCTAGAATTGTATTTACCGGAAACATAATACATGTGTGAATACATAGACAAACAAGAGTGTCACTAGTATGCCTCTACTTGACTAGCTCGTTAATCAAAGATGGTTATGTTTCCTAACCATGAACAATGAGTTGTTATTTGATTAACGAGATCACATCATTAGTAGAATGATCTGATTGACATGACCCATTCCATTAGGTTAGCACCCGATCGTTTAGTATGTTGCTATTGCTTTCTTCATGACTTATACATGTTCCTATGACTATGAGATTATGCAACTCCCGTTTACCGGAGGAACACTTTGGGTACTACCAAACGTCACAACTTAACTGGGTGATTATAAAGGAGTACTACAGGTGTCTCCAATGGTCGATGTTGGGTTGGCGTATTTCGAGATTAGGATTTGTCACTCCGATTGTCGGAGAGGTATCTCTGGGCCCTCTCGGTAATACACATCACATAAGCCTTGCAAGCATTACAACTAATATGTTAGTTGTGAGATGATGTATTACGAACGAGTAAAGAGACTTGCCGATAACGAGATTGAACTAGGTATTGGATACCGACGATCGAATCTCGGGCAAGTAACATACCGATGACAAAGGGAACAACGTATGTTGTTATGCGGTCTGACCGATAAAGATCTTCGTAGAATATGTAGGAGCCAATATGGGCATCCAGGTCCCGCTATTGGTTATTGACCAGAGACGTGTCTCGGTCATGTCTACATTGTTCTCGAACCCGTAGGGTCCGCACGCTTAAGGTTACGATGACAGTTATATTATGAGTTTATGCATTTTGATGTACCGAAGGTTGTTCGGAGTCCCGGATGTGATCACGGACATGACGAGGAGTCTCGAAATGGTCGAGACATAAAGATTGATATATTGGAAGTCTATGTTTGGACATCGGAAGTGTTCCGGGTGAAATCGGGATTTTACCGGGTTACCGGGAGGTTACCGGAACCCTCCGGGAACCATATGGGCCTTCATGGGCCTTAGTGGAAAGGTGAAAGGGCTGCCCACCAGGGCTGCACGCCTCCCCCCTTCCCCTAGTCCTATTAGGACTAGGAGAGGTGGCCGGCCACCCTTCTCCTCTTTCCCCCTTTGGGGATTCCTAGTTGGAATAGGATTGGAGGGGAGTCCTACTCCCGGTAGGAGTAGGACTCCTCCTGCGCCACCTCCTCCTGGCCGGCGCCTCCTCCCCCCCTTGGCTCCTTTATATACGGAGGCAGGGGCACCTCTAAACACACAAGTTGACACAAGTTGATCCACGTGATCGATTCCTTAGCCGTGTGCGGTGCCCCCTGCCACCATATTCCTCGATAATACTGTAGCGGAGTTTAGGCGAAGCCCTGCTGCTGTAGTTCATCAAGATCGTCACCATGCCGTCGTGCTGACGAAACTCTTCCCCGACACTTTGCTGGATCGGAGTCCGGGGATCGTCATCGAGCTGAACGTGTGCTCGAACTCGAAGGTGTCGTAGTTTCGGTGCTTGATCGGTTGGATCGTGAAGACGTACGACTACTTCCTCTACGTCGTGTCATCGCTTCCGCAGTCGGTCTGCGTTGGGTACGTAGACAACACTCTCCTCTCGTTGCTATGCATCACATGATCCTGTGTGCGCGTAGGAAATTTTTTGAAATTACTACGAAACCCAACAGTGGCATCCGAGCCTAGGTTATTGATGTTGATGTTATATGCACGAGTAGAACACAAGTGAGTTGTGGACGATACAAGTCATACTGCCTACCAGCATGTCATACTTTGGTTCGGCGGTATTGTTGGACGAGACGACCCAGACCAACCTTACGCGTACGCTTACGCGAGACCGGTTCCCTCGACGTGCTTTGCACAGAGATGGCTTGCGGGCGACTGTCTCTCCAACTTTAGTTGAACCAAGTATGGCTACGCCCGGTCCTTGCGAAGGTTAAAACGGAGTCTATTTGACAAACTATCGTTGTGGTTTTGATGCGTAGGTGAGATTGGTTCTTACTTAAGCCCGTAGCAGCCACGTAAAAAAATTGCAACAACAAAGTAGAGGACGTCTAACTTGTTTTTGCAGGGCATGTTGTGATGTGATATGGTCAAGGCATGATGCTGAATTTTATTGTATGAGATGATCATGTTTTGTAACCAAGTTATCGGCAACTGGCAGGAGCCGTATGGTTGTCGCTTTATTGTATGCAATGCAATCGCGATGTAATGCTTAACTTTATTACTAAACGGTAGTGATAGTCGTGAAAGCATAAGATTGGCGAGACGACAACGATGCTACGATGGAGATCAAGGTGTCGCGCCGGTGACGATGGTGATCATGACGGTGCTTCGGAGATGGAGATCACAAGCACGAGATGATGATGGCCATATCATATCACTTATATTGATTGCATGTGATGTTTATCTTTTTATGCATCTTATCTTGCTTTGATTGACGGTAGCATTATAAGATGATCTCTCATTAAATTATCAAGAAGTGTTCTCCCTGAGTATGCACCGTTGCCAAAGTTCGTCGTGCCCAGACACCACGTGATGATCGGGTGTGATAAGCTCTACGTCCATCTACAACGGGTGCAAGCCAGTTTGTGCACACGCAGAATACTCAGGTTAAACTTGACGAGCCTAGCATATGCAGATATGGCCTCGGAACACGGAGACCGAAAGGTCGAGCGTGAATCATATAGTAGATATGATCAACATAAATGATGTTCACCATTGAAAACTACTCCATCTCACGTGATGATCGGTCATGGTTTAGTTGATTTGGATCACGTAATCACTTAGAAGATTAGAGGGATGTCTATCTAAGTGGGAGTTCTTAAGTAATATGATTAATTGAACTTAAATTTATCATGAACTTAGTACCTGATAGTATCTTGCTTGTTTATGTTGATTGTAGATAGATGGCTCGTGCTGTTGTTCCGTTGAATTTTAATGCGTTCCTTGAGAAAGCAAAGTTGAAAGATGATGGTAGCAATTACACGGACTGGGTCCGTAACTTGAGGATTATCCTCATTGCTGCACAGAAGAATTACGTCCTGGAAGCATCGCTGGGTGCCAGGCCTGCTGCTGGAGCAACGCCAGATGTTATGAACGTCTGGCAGAGCAAAGCTGATGACTACTCGATAGTTCAGTGTGCCATGCTTTACGGCTTAGAATCGGGACTTCAACGACGTTTTGAACGTCATGGAGCATATGAGATGTTCCAGGAGTTGAAGTTAATATTTCAAGCAAATGCCCGGATTGAGAGATATGAAGTCTCCAATAAGTTCTATAGCTGCAAGATGGAGGAGAACAGTTCTGTCAGTGAGCATATACTCAAAATGTCTGGGTATAATAATCACTTGATTCAATTGGGAGTTAATCTTCCGGATGATTGCGTCATCGACAGAATTCTCCAATCACTGCCACCAAGCTACAAGAGCTTCGTAATGAACTATAATATGCAAGGGATGAACAAGACTATTCCCGAGCTCTTCGCAATGCTGAAAGCAGCGGAGGTAGAAATCAAGAAGGAGCATCAAGTGTTGATGGTTAACAAGACCACTAGTTTCAAGAAAAAGGGCAAAGGGAAGAAAAAGGGGAACTTCAAGAAGAACGGCAAGCAAGTTGCTGCTCAAGAGAAGAAACCCAAGTCTGGACCTAAGCCTGAAACTGAGTGCTTCTACTGCAAGCAGACTGGTCACTGGAAGCGGAACTGACCCAAGTATTTGGCGGATAAGAAGGATGGCAAGGTGAACAAAGGTATATGTGATATACATGTTATTGATGTGTACCTTACTAGAGCTCGCAGTAGCACCTGGGTATTTGATACTGGTTCTGTTGCTAATATTTGCAACTCGAAACAGGGACTACAGAATAAGCGGGCACTGGCAAAGGACGAGGTGACGATGCGCGTGGGAAACGGTTCCAAAGTCGATGTGATCGCAGTCGGCACGCTACCTCTACATCTACCTTCGGGATTAATATTAGACCTAAGTAATTGTTATTTGGTGCCAGCGTTGAGCATGAACATTATATCTGGATCTTGTTTAATGCGAGACGGTTATTCATTTAAATCAGAGAATAATGGTTGTTCTATTTATATGAGTAATATCTTTTATGGTCATGCACCCTTGAAGAGTGGTCTATTCTTATTAAATCTCGATAGTAGTAATACACATATTCATAATGTTGAAGCCAAAAGATGCAGAGTTGATAACGAAAGTGCAACTTATTTGTGGCACTGTCGTTTAGGTCATATCGGTATAAAACGCATGAAGAAACTCCATGCTGATGGACTTTTGGAACCACTTGATTATGAATCACTTGGTACTTGCGAACCGTGCCTCATGGGCAAGATGACTAAAACACCGTTCTCCGGTACTATGGAGAGAGCAACAGATTTGTTGGAAATCATACATACCGATGTATGTGGCCCGATGAATATTGAGGCTCGTGGCGGATATCGTTATTTTCTCACCTTCACAGATGATTTAAGCAGATATGGGTATATCTACTTAATGAAACATAAGTCTGAAACATTTGAAAAGTTCAAAGAATTTCAGAGTGAAGTTGAAAATCATCGTAACAAGAAAATAAAGTTTCTACGATCTGATCGTGGAGGAGAATATTTGAGTTACGAGTTTGGTGTACATTTGAAAAACTGTGGAATAGTTTCGCAACTCACGCCACCCGGAACACCACAGCGTAACGGTGTGTCCGAACGTCGTAATCGTACTTTACTAGATATGGTGCGATCTATGATGTCTCTTACTGATTTACCGCTATCATTTTGGGGATATGCTTTAGAGACGGCCGCATTCACGTTAAATAGGGCACCATCAAAATCCGTTGAGACGACGCCTTATGAACTGTGGTTTGGCAAGAAACCAAAGTTGTCGTTTCTTAAAGTTTGGGGCTGCGATGCTTATGTGAAAAAGCTTCAACCTGATAAGCTCGAACCCAAATCGGAGAAATGTGTCTTCATAGGATACCCAAAAGAAACTGTTGGGTACACCTTCTATCACAGATCCGAAGGCAAGACATTCGTTGCTAAGAATGGATCATTTCTAGAGAAGGAGTTTCTCTCGAAAGAAGTGAGTGGGAGGAAAGTAGAACTTGACGAGGTAACTGTACCTGCTCCCTTACTGGAAAGTAGTTCATCACAGAAAACTGTTTCAGTGACACCTACACCAGTTAGTGAGGAAGCCAATGATAATGATCATGAAACTTCAGATCAAGATACTACTGAACCTCGTAGATCAACCAGAGTAAGATCCGCGCCAGAGTGGTACGGTAATCCTGTTCTGGAAGTCATGCTACTAGATCATGATGAACCTACGAACTATGAAGAAGCGATGGTGAGCCCAGATTCCGCAAAGTGGCTTGAAGCCATGAAATCTGAGATGGGATCCATGTATGAGAACAAAGTATGGACTTCGGTTGACTTGCCCGATGATCGGCAAGCAATTGAGAATAAATGGATTTTTAAGGAGAAGACTGACGCTGATGGTAATGTTACTGTCTACAAAGCTCGACTTGTCGCAAAAGGTTTTCGGCAAGTTCAAGGGATTGACTACGATGAGACCTTCTCACCCGTAGCGATGCTTAAGTCCGTCCGAATCATGTTAGCGATTGCCGCATTTTATGATTATGAAATTTGGCAGATGGATGTCAAAACTGCATTCCTGAATGGATTTCTGGAAGAAGAGTTGTACATGATGCAACCGGAAGGTTTTGTCGTTCCAAAGGGAGCTAACAAAGTATGCAAGCTCCAGTGATCCATTTATGGACTGGTGCAAGCCTCTCGGAGTTGGAATAAACGTTTTGATAGTGTGATCAAAGCATTTGGTTTTATACAGACTTTCGGAGAAGCCTGTATTTACAAGAAAGTGAGTGGGAGCTCTGTAGCATTTCTGATATTATATGTGGATGACATATTACTGATTGGAAATGATATAGAATTTCTGGATAGCATAAAGGGATACTTGAATAAAAGTTTTTCAATGAAAGACCTCGGTGAAGCTGCTTACATATTAGGCATTAAGATCTATAGAGATAGATCAAAACGCTTAATTGGACTTTCACAAAGCACATACCTTAACAAAATTTTGAAGAAGTTCAAAATGGATCAAGCGAAGAAAGGGTTCTTGCCTGTGTTACAAGGTGTGAAATTGAGTAAGACTCAATGCCCGACCACTGCAGAAGATAGAGAGAATATGAAAGATGTTCCCTATGCATCAGCCATAGGATCTATCATGTATGCAATGCTGTGTACCAGACCTGATGTATGCCTTGCTATAAGTTTAGCAGGGAGGTACCAAAGTAATCCAGGAGTGGATCACTGGACAGCGGTCAAGAACATCCTGAAATACCTGAAAAGGACTAAGGATATGTTTCTCGTATATGGAGGTGACAAAGAGCTCATCGTAAAAGGTTACGTTGATGCAAGCTTTGACACTGATCCGGACGATTCTAAATCGCAAACCGGATACGTGTTTACATTAAATGGTGGAGCTGTCAGTTGGTGCAGTTCTAAACAAAGCGTCGTAGCGGGATCTACATGTGAAGCGGAATACATAGCTGCTTCGGAAGCAGCAAATGAAGGAGTCTGGATGAAGGAGTTCATATCCGATCTAGGTGTCATACCTAGTGCATCGGGTCCAATGAAAATCTTTTGTGACAATACTGGTGCAATTGCCTTGGCAAAGGAATCCAGATTTCACAAAAGGACCAAACACATCAAGAGACACTTCAACTCCATCCGGGATCTAGTCCAGGTGGGAGACATAGAGATTTGCAAGATACATACGGATCTGAATGTTGCAGACCCGTTGACTAAGCCTCTTCCACGAGCAAAACATGATCAGCACCAAAGCTCCATGGGTGTTAGATTCATTACAGTGTAATCTAGATTATTGACTCTAGTGCAAGTGGGAGACTGAAGGAAATATGCCCTAGAGGCAATAATAAAGCTATTATTTATTTCCTTATAATCATGATAAATGTTTATTATTCATGCTAGAATTGTATTTACCGGAAACATAATACATGTGTGAATACATAGACAAACAAGAGTGTCACTAGTATGCCTCTACTTGACTAGCTCGTTAATCAAAGATGGTTATGTTTCCTAACCATGAACAATGAGTTGTTATTTGATTAACGAGGTCACATCATTAGTAGAATGATCTGATTGACATGACCCATTCCATTAGCTTAGCACCCGATCGTTTAGTATGTTGCTATTGCTTTCTTCATGACTTATACATGTTCCTATGACTATGAGATTATGCAACTCCCGTTTACCGGAGGAACACTTTGGGTACTACCAAACGTCACAACGTAACTGGGTGATTATAAAGGAGTACTATAGGTGTCTCCAATGGTCGATGTTGGGTTGGCGTATTTCGAGATTAGGATTTGTCACTCCGATTGTCGGAGAGGTATCTCTGGGCCCTCTCGGTAATACACATCACATAAGCCTTGCAAGCATTACAACTAATATGTTAGTTGTGAGATGATGTATTACGGAACGAGTAAAGAGACTTGCCGGTAACGAGATTGAACTAGGTATTGGATACCGACGATCGAATCTCGGGCAAGTAACATACCGATGACAAAGGGAAAAACGTATGTTGTTATGCGGTCTGACCGATAAAGATCTTCGTAGAATATGTAGGAGCCAATATGGGCATCCAGGTCCCGCTATTGGTTATTGACCAGAGACGTGTCTCGGTCATGTCTACATTGTTCTCGAACCCGTAGGGTCCGCACGCTTAAGGTTACGATGACAGTTATATTATGAGTTTATGCATTTTGATGTACCGAAGGTTGTTCGGAGTCCCGGATGTGATCACGGACATGACGAGGAGTCTCAAAATGGTCGAGACATAAAGATTGATATATTGGAAGTCTATGTTTGGACATTGGAAGTGTTCCGGGTGAAATCGGGATTTTACCGGGTTACCGGGAGGTTACCGGAACCCCCCGGGAACCATATGGGCCTTCATGGGCCTTAGTGGAAAGGTGAAAGGGCTGCCCACCAGGGCTGCGCGCCTCCCCCCTTCCCCTAGTCCTATTAGGACTAGGAGAGGTGGCCGGCCACCCTTCTCCTCTTTCCCCCTTTGGGGATTCCTAGTTGGAATAGGATTGGAGGGGAGTCCTACTCCCGGTAGGAGTAGGACTCCTCCTGCGCCACCTCCTCCTGGCCGGCGCCTCCTCCCCCCCTTGGCTCCTTTATATACGGAGGCAGGGGCACCTCTAAACACACAAGTTGACACAAGTTGATCCACGTGATCGATTCCTTAGCCGTGTGCGGTGCCCCCTGCCACCATATTCCTCGATAATACTGTAGCGGAGTTTAGGCGAAGCCCTGCTGCTGTAGTTCA
This sequence comes from Triticum dicoccoides, assembly GCF_002162155.2. Lineage (NCBI taxonomy): Eukaryota > Viridiplantae > Streptophyta > Magnoliopsida > Poales > Poaceae > Triticum > Triticum dicoccoides. The sequence goes on from NC_041393.1 coordinate 95,956,110, forward strand.
TCAAGATCGTCACCATGCCGTCGTGCTGACGAAACTCTTCCCCGACACTTTGCTGGATCGGAGTCCGGGGATCGTCATCGAGCTGAACGTGTGCTCGAACTCGAAGGTGTCGTAGTTTCGGTGCTTGATCGGTTGGATCGTGAAGACGTACGACTACTTCCTCTACGTCGTGTCATCGCTTCCGCAGTCGGTCTGCGTTGGGTACGTAGACAACACTCTCCTCTCGTTGCTATGCATCACATGATCCTGTGTGCGCGTAGGAAATTTTTTGAAATTACTACGAAACCCAACAGTGGCATCCGAGCCTAGGTTATTGATGTTGATGTTATATGCACGAGTAGAACACAAGTGAGTTGTGGACGATACAAGTCATACTGCCTACCAGCATGTCATACTTTGGTTCGGCGGTATTGTTGGACGAGACGACCCAGACCAACCTTACGCGTACGCTTACGCGAGACCGGTTCCCTCGACGTGCTTTGCACAGAGATGGCTTGCGGGCGACTGTCTCTCCAACTTTAGTTGAACCAAGTATGGCTACGCCCGGTCCTTGCGAAGGTTAAAACGGAGTCTATTTGACAAACTATCGTTGTGGTTTTGATGCGTAGGTGAGATTGGTTCTTACTTAAGCCCGTAGCAGCCACGTAAAACATGCAACAACAAAGTAGAGGACGTCTAACTTGTTTTTGCAGGGCATGTTGTGATGTGATATGGTCAAGGCATGATGCTGAATTTTATTGTATGAGATGATCATGTTTTGTAACCAAGTTATCGGCAACTGGCAGGAGCCATATGGTTGTCACTTTATTGTATGCAATGCAATCGCGATCTAATGCTTAACTTTATTACTAAACGGTAGTGATAGTCGTGAAAGCATAAGATTGGCGAGACGACAACGATGCTACGATGGAGATCAAGGTGTCGCGCCGGTGACGATGGTGATCATGACGGTGCTTCGGAGATGGAGATCACAAGCACAAGAAGATGATGGCCATATCATATCACTTATATTGATTGCATGTGATGTTTATCTTTTTATGCATCTTATCTTGCTTTGATTGACGGTAGCATTATAAGATGATCTCTCACTAAATTATCAAGAAGTGTTCTCCCTGAGTATGCACCGTTGCGAAAGTTCTTCGTGCTGAGACACCACGTGATGATCGGGTGTGATAGGCTCTACGTTCAAATACAACGGGTGCAAAACAGTTGCACACGCAGAATACTCAGGTTAAACTTGACGAGCCTAGCATATGCAGATATGGCCTCGGAACACGGAGACCGAAAGGTCGAGCGTGAATCATATAGTAGATATGATCAACATAATGATGTTCACCGATGAAACTACTCCATCTCACGTGATGATCGGACATGGTTTAGTTGATTTGGATCACGTGATCACTTAGAGGATTAGAGGGATGTCTATCTAAGTGGGAGTTCTTTAATAATATGATTAATTGAACTTAAAATTTATCATGAACTTAGTCCCTGATAGTATCTTGCTTGTTTATGTTGATTGTAGATAGATGGCTCGTGCTGTTGTTCCGTTAAATTTTAATGCGTTCCTTGAGAAAGCAAAGTTGAAAGATGATGATAGCAATTACACGGACTGGGTCCGTAACTTGAGGATTATCCTCATTGCTGCACAGAAGAATTACGTCCTGGAAGCACCGCTGGGTGCCAGGCCTGCTGCTGGAGCAACGCCAGATGTTATGAACGTCTGGCAGAGCAAAGCTGATGACTACTCGATAGTTCAGTGTGCCATGCTTTACGGCTTAGAATCGGGACTTCAACGACGTTTTGAACGTCATGGAGCATATGAGATGTTCCAGGAGTTGAAGTTAATATTTCAAGCAAATGCCCGGATTGAGAGATATGAAGTCTCCAATAAGTTCTATAGCTGCAAGATGGAAGAGAACAGTTCTGTCAGTGAGCATATACTCAAAATGTCTGGGTATAATAATCACTTGATTCAATTGGGAGTTAATCTTCCAGATGATTGCGTCATTGACAGAATTCTCCAATCACTGCCACAGGAGTCTCGAAATGGTCGAGACGTAAAGATTGATATATTGGAAGCCTATGTTTGGAAATCGGAAGTGTTCCGGGTGAAATCGGGATTTTACCGGGTTACCGGGAGGTTACCGGAACCCCCCGGGAGCCATATGGGCCATCATGGGCCTTAGTGGAAAGGAGAAAGGGGCAGCCCAAGGTGGCTGCGCCTCTTTCCCCTCCCCTAGTCCTATTAGGACTAGGAGAAGGTGGCCGGCCCCCCTCTCTCCCTTCCCCTCCGAGGAATCCTAGTTGGACTAGGATTGGGGGGAGGAATCCTACTCCCAGAGGGAGTAGGACTCTCCTGCGCCTCCCTCTTTGGCCGGCCAGCCTCCCCTCCTCTCCTCCTTTATATACGGAGGCAGGGGCACCTCTAAACACACAAGTTGACACAAGTTGATCCACGTGATCGATTCCTTAGCCATGTGCGGTGCCCCCTGCCACCATATTCCTCGATAATACTGTAGCGGAGTTTAGGCGAAGCCCTGCTGCTGTAGTTCATCAAGATCGTCACCACGCCGTCGTGCTGACGAAACTCTTCCCCGACACTTTGCTGGATCGGAGTCCGGGGATCGTCATCGAGCTGAACGTGTGCTCGAACTCGGAGGTGCCGTAGTTTCGGTGCTTGATCGGTTGGATCGTGAAGACGTACGACTACTTCCTCTACGTCGTGTCATCGCTTCCGCAGTCGGTCTGCGTTGGGTACGTAGACAACACTCTCCTCTCGTTGCTATGCATCACATGATCCTGTGTGCGCGTAGGAAAATTTTTGAAATTACTACGAAACCCAACAGTTACAACACTCCACCACTACAAGAGGATCTCGTCCCGAGATCTAGGACTGAAAGAACTCCGGATATTCGGAACGGAGGTGATCCTCGCGCTCCCATGTGGCTTCTCAGTCGGAATGGTGTGACCACTTCACTTTCAGGAATTTGATTGACTTGTTGCGAGTCTTGCGCTCGGTTTCTTCGAGAATAGCAACGGGGTGCTCATGATAAGAGAGATCTTCTTGGAGGTCGATCTCTTCGAAGTTGGTAGTGTGCTCAGGAGTCTTGAAGCACTTGCGAAGCTGTGACACGTGAAACACATCGTGCACATTTGCAAAGTTGGATGGAAGCTCAAGTTGATAGGCGAGATCGCCTCTTTTGCCAATGATCTTGAAAGGACCCACGTATCTAGGGGCAAGCTTCTCTTTGATACCGAAGCGACGAGTACCTTTCATTGGAGAGACACGGAGGTATACATGGTCTCTGATTTCAAAAGCCAAGTCACGGTGCTTGCTATCATAGTAACTCTTTTGGCGCGATTGCGCGGCTTTTAGATTCTCACGAATGACTTTGCACATTTCTTCGGCTTCTGTGATCAAGTCGTTGCCAAGAAGTTGGCGTTCACCTGTCTCAGACCAGTTGAAAGGAGTATGGCACTTTCTGCCATAGAGAATTTCAAATGGGGCCTTGCCCGAACTCGCTTGGAAGCTGTTGTTGTAGGAGAACTCGGCATATGGAAGACAATCTTCCCACTTCATACCGAAAGAGATGACACAAGCCCTGAGCATATCTTCAAGGATTTGATTGACTCGCTCGACTTGGCCACTTGTTTGAGGATGGAAAGCTGTGCTGAAACGAATGTTGGTACCCATGGCCGTCTGGAAGGAGTCCCAGAACTTAGAAGTGAATATGCTTCCACGATCTGAAGATATCAATTGTGGAATGCCGTGCAAGGAGACAATTCTGGAGGTGTATAGCTCTGCCAGCTGAGCTGCTGTGATAGATTCTTTGATAGGAAGAAAATGAGCCACTTTGGTAAGCTTTTCAATGACAACGAAGATAGCATCATTTCCACGCTTGGACTTGGGAAAACCAGTCACGAAGTCCATCTCGATATGGTCAAACTTCCATTCCGGAATAGCAAGAGGTTGGAGGAGACCAGCTGGTCGTTGGTGTTCTGCTTTCACTCTTCTGCAGACATCACATTCATTCACGAATTGAGCAATCTCTCGCTTCATTCGAGTCCACCAATATGACTGCTTGAGGTCATGGTACATCTTTGTACTTCCAGGATGAATGGATAGGAGGGAATTGTGTGCCTCATTCATGATGATTTTTCTCAGATCACCTTTTGGAACCACAATTCGATCCTCGAAGAAAAGAATATCTTTGTCATCCAAGCGATAGCACTTGTATTTGGGAATGCCCTTGTCAATACCACGTTTCACCTTCTTCACCATGGTATCCAGGAGTTGTGCATCACGAATTTGATCTTCCAAAGTAGGAGAGACTATGAGGTTGGCAAGAAAGCCTTGAGGAACAACTTGAAGATTCAGCTTGCGAAAAGCCTCACAAAGATCCGGTTGAAACGTCTTGAGAATTAGACTGTTGCAATAAGCCTTTCTGCTCAGAGCATCTACAATCACATTCGCCTTGCCATGAGTATATTTGATACTTGGATTGTACTCCTGAATCATTTCGACCCATCGAGTTTGCCTGAGGTTAAGGTTGGGTTGAGTGAAGATATACTTGAGACTCTTGTGATCGGTGAAAATGTCCACTTGCCTTCCCAATAAGAGATGTCTCCATGTTATCAATGCATGGACAACTGCCGCCAACTCAAGATCGTGAGTGGGGTAGTTCTTCTCGTTGGGCTTCAACTGACGAGAGGTATAGGCCACAACTTTCTTCTCTTGCATCAACACAGCACCGAGACCTTGAAGGGAAGCATCACAGAATACTTCGAATGGTTTGGATTCATCAGGAGGAGTCAAAACAGGAGTTGTGACTAGCTTCTCTTTGAGGGTGTTGAAAGCGACGTCACACTCAGGCGTCCAGACATACTTGACATGCTTCTGGAGGAGGTTGGAAAGAGGCTTTGCAATCTTAGAGAAGTTCTCAACGGATCTTCGGCAATAGCTTGCAAGACCAAGAAAACTGCGGAGCTGCTTGACATTCTGAGGAGGTTCCCAATTCACAACTGCAGAAACCTTCGCGGGATTCACAGCAATGCCCTTGGCAGAGATGATATGACCAAGGTAAAGAACTTCATCAAGCCAGAACTCACATTTGGAAAAACTTCACATAGAATTGATGCTCTCTGAGCTTGTCGAGCACCAATCGCAAATGTTTGGCATGATCCTGCTTATTCTTGGAGAAGACCAAGATATCATCGAGATACACCAGAACGAATTCATTGGTGTAGGGGTTGAAGATAAAGTTCATCATGCGAGAGAATGTTGGAGGAGCATTGACAAGGCCAAAAGACATGACAGTATATTCATAAGAACCATAGCTTGTTCTGAATGCTGTCTTGGGAATATCTTCTTCACGAATGCGAATCTGATGATAACCCATACGGAGGTCAAGCTTGGAGAAGACTTTAGCCCCTTTGAGTTGCTCGAAAAGCTCATTGATGTTGGGAAGTGGATACTTGTTCTTGATTGTCTTCTTGTTCAATGGACGGTAATCGACGCAAAGTCGGTCCGTGCCATCCTTCTTCTGGACAAAAAGAACTCCACAACCCCATGGGGAAGAACTCGGTCTGATCAAACCCAGATGCTCTTGTTCATCGAGCTGCTTCTTCAATTCCTTCAGCTCCTTGGGTCCAAGCTTGTATGGACGCTTGCAAACGGGTTCAGTACCAGGCTCAAGATCAATAACGAACTCGACTGGCCGATGAGGAGGCATACCCGGAAGCTCTTCTGGAAAGACATCTTGGTACTCACAAATGAATGGAATTTGAGAAATAGCATCCAATTCGCCCTTCTCATTGAGAAAAAACAACCGAATGGTTTCATCGCGAGCGGCATAGATGATAACATCCTCAGAAGGGTGAGTCAATTGAATTTGCCTGGCAGCACAATCTAGCTGAGCCTTGTGCTTAGAAAGCCAGTCCATCCCAAGAATTAGATCAATATCAGAATCGCCAAGAACAACTGGAGAAGACAGAAATTTATAGTCGCCCATCTTGATAGAAACATCTGGGACGCAATTATTAGAAGTCATCTGCTTGCCAGGGGACACAATTTTCAACGGGATAGGAATCTTTTCCGTCACAAACTCATGCTTGGCCACAAAAGGTCTTGAAATGAAAGAAAGCGATGCACCAGTATCAAATAAGACTTTTGCAGGAATATCATTAACAGGAAGATTACCGATGATCACATCTGAAGAATCCTCTGCCTGAGCTGCATTCAACATGTTGACCTTTGCAAACTTGGAATTATGCTTGACCACTGCATTGCTTGAAGATCTCACAGGAGGAGGAGGAGGAAGGCGCCTTTGATTTAAGCATTTGTTCGCGTAGTGACCTTTCTGCTGGCACTTGTTGCAAGTCACTTCTGAGAGCGGACGGTGATAAGGAGCACTTGACCTTGGAGCTTGAGACTGAGACTTGTTCTGATAGCTTGGGTTGGGTGGGTGGGAAGATCCACGACCACCTGAGTTCTTCTGTTGGTAAGGCTGACGAAACGGAGGAGGAGGAAGATAAAACTTCTGCTGCTTAGCTGCCACTTGTGAGGAAGAAGAAGATTGCACTGCATCTCTGATTCTCTTCTTAGAAGCCTCACACTTGAGCTGAGCACCTTCTTGCTTGAGTGCCATATTGTAGAATTGATCAAACTGAGTAGGCTCAACAAGAACGAGAGCTAACTGCAGATCCTCTCTAAGGCCACCTCTGAACTGATAGATCATACTCTTCTCATCTGGAACATCTTGCTTAGCAAAGCGAGCAAGTTTCTGAAACTGCTTGTTGTAATCGTACACTGACATGTTGCCTTGCTTGAGATTGCGGAACTCCTCACGCTTGCTCTCAACAACACTTGTAGGAATATGGTGAGCTTTAAAGTCCCGACAGAAATCAGTCCAAGTAATCACTCGACCACCTCTGGAATCCTTGTATTGCTGGAACCAATCAGCTGCCTGATCCTTGAGCTGAAAAGAAGCGAACTTGACATAGTCCTCAGGCTTGACATTGCTGCATTCAAAATGCTTGTTGATATCCACGAGCCAATCATCGGCGTCTATGGCTTCGGCACAGTAGCTGAAAGACTTCGGCTGATTTGCAAGGAATTGGTTGAGGGTAGGAAACTGAGGCTGATGATTGAACTGCCCTTGACCTTGATTCCCTTGGTTGCCTTGGCCTTGGTTGCGCTCTTGCATGAGCTGGATCATCATCTGAGCATGGGCGTTAGAGGCTGCCATCAAAGCTTGCCATGCCTCCGAAGGCGGAGGTGGTGGTGGAGGGTTCGCCTGACTCCCATCATTGCGACCCGGATTCTGACGCGTTGGCAGAGCCATCCTGAAGAGGGTGACATCCGTTAGCATCTTGATAGACAGATAGACAAGTTGAATCAACGGATAGAAATTGCAACATATAGTTTTCACAATAAACATTCGAACATGGATGAACGAATGAATTCCAAAACAAACATCACATGTCCATAAAGGTGAGAAGCCACTTGAATAGAGATTGATGAATGAAATAAACAAGGTACAACTGGAACAAATAAGTGGTAAGGATTACCCAATCACAAACCAAATATCTGCGGGAAGAAATGCTAGAGCTACTTGAATCCCACCTATAAACTCCCGAAACTTTCTGGTTATGCAATCTGGTGTTGGGGATATAGGGGAAGCACAATATCTCACCCAAACTAACAATCCCTACATCCAGCTGTATCCATCCGTCAACACATAACCAAGAAACCTTCAGAAGTCGTGTACCTCAACCTTCGAAAAGCATCCATTATACGAGTTATGGCAATACTCTCGAGCTCGCCCCAGTACTGGGTTATCGGGGTTATCTCACCAACAACTGCATAAAAGAGATTTTCGATGTCGGCAAATCTCAGGTATTCCAGAACTGCAACGATAAAATTGTGACGACAACACCTCGGAGCTCAACTCCCCGGGACACTGCCACAACCCCTAAATGTCAGGAGGCACCAAGAACAATGTTCTCGTCACAAAACTATCGGAACGATTCCAAGATACCCGCGTGATCCTAAAAAAAAATTTAGTGAAAATTTGAGAAGAGGATAGTCAAAACATCTACGTCAGGAGACCTCACTAGAGCGACGAGGGGACTGAGGAGTAAAAGGAATCCTACTCTCCGATATATATAATCCTAAGACTCAAAACATTTTTGTTTCTAGACTCAACATCGCCAGCAAACAATCAAGCAAGGGCTCCTAAGTCGGGGCTGGCTCTGATTACCAACTTGTAACACCCACGATGCAGCTATATCTCCCACGTGTCGAAGCACGACTTAGAGGCATAACCGCATAGTAGTTTTGTCGCAAGAAGGGTCATCTTCACACAATCCCATGTAATGAACAAGACTGGGATAAAGAGAGTTGGCTTACAATCGCCACTTCACATAATACATAAATTAAGATCATACATCATTCAAATACACTCATAGACCGGCTACGGTCAAGTTCAAATGAAAAGAAGACAACCCCAAATGCTAGATCCCCGATCGTCCCGACTGGGCCCCACTACTGATCATCTGGAAACGATACATAATAACGACCAAGGGCCTCATCAAATTCCCACTTCAGCTCAGTTGCGCCATCTGCGCTAGTGTCCTCGGCACCTGCATCTGTTTTGGTAGAATCTATGAGTCACGAGGACTCAGCAATCTCACACCCGCGAGATCAAAACTATTTAAGCTCATAGGTAGGTAAGGGGTAATATGGTGGAGCTGCGGCGAGCACTAAGCATATATGGTGGCTAACATACGCAAGTGAGAGCGAGAAGAGAAGCAACGCGTCGGTCGAGAAGCTAGAAGCGATCAAGAAGTGATCCTGAAACTACTTACGTCAAACATAACACAAACCATGTTCACTTCCCGGACTTCGCCGAGAAGAGACCATCACGGCTACACACTCAGTTGATGCATTTTAATGAAGTCAAGTGTCAAGTTATCTACAACCGGACATTAACAAATTCCCATCTGCCTCATAACCGCGGGCATGGCTTTCGAAAGATTATATACCCTGCAGGGATGTCCCAACTCAACCCATCACAAGCTCTCACGGTCAACGAAGGAATAGACCTTCTCCCAGGAAGACCCGATCAGTCTCGGAATCCCGGTTCGCAAAACATTTCGACAATGGTAAAACAAGACCAGCAAAGCTGCCCGATGTGCCGACAAATCCCGATAGGAGCTGCACATATCTCGTTCTCAGTGCACACCGGATGAACACTACGTACAACTAGAACCAACCCTCAAGTTTCCCCGAGGTGGCGCTATAAGTGGCTCTAGTTTGGACCAACACTCAGAGGAGCACTGGCCCGGGGGGTAATAAAGATGACCCTTGGGCTCGCGAAAACCCAAGGGAAAGGGCTTAGGTGGCAAATGGTAAAACCAAGGTTGGGCCTTGCTGGAGGAGTTTTATTCAAAGCGAACTGTTAAGGGGGTCCCATAAATCACCCAACCGTGTAAGGAACGCAAACTCAAGGAACATAACACCGGTATCACAGAAACTAGGGTGGCAAGAGTGGAACAAGTCACCAGGCATAAGGCCGAGCCTTCCACCCTTTACCCAGTATATAAGGTGCATTAATTTAAACAGGAGATATTGTGATATCCCAAAAGATCCGTGTTCCGACCAGGAACAAACTTCATCTTCACCTGCAACTAACAACGCTATAAGAGGGGCTGAGCAAAAGCAGTGACATAGCCAAACAACGGTTGCTAGGACAGGTTGGTTAGAGGGTTGACATGGCAATAGGTAGGCATGGTAAACAAAGGCAGGCAGGGCTAATATAGTGAAAGAGCGAGTACTAGCAAGCAAAGATAGAAGTGATATCGAAGGTATGATCATCTTGCCTGCAAGGTTCTCAGAGTTGTCGAAGGCTGGATCCTCGTTAGCGTACTCAACAGGTTCCTCATTCACGTACTCGTCTCCCGGCTCTACCCAAAGCAAGAACACAAGCAAGGAACCACAATAAATCACAGTGCAATGCCCAGGCATCATGATGCAAAACATGTCATGATATGCGAGAGGTGATATGCAAAGCGTATGCGTGCTTCGGAAGGAAGGATGATGAACAAGGCATCAACTTTGCAAACCAAGTATGCCGCTAGAAAGATGAGATGATTTCGGTTGAAATCGATATAAGGATCACCGGATTCGGGTACACGGTTTGCAAAAGACAAGCAAGACAAGATATGATGCAAACAACAACATGGCCACTTGGATGCAAAGTATGAACAAGCTATAGCACCCAAACATATGAACAAGATGCATAGCAGTGATGTACAAGAGATGCTCTACGAAACATGAACACTGAGCTCAATCTATAAACCACTAGAGCATGACTAAAATAGCATGGCAATAATGCAAGAGATAACAGTTCTATAGACTTAGTGGAATTACTAGACATAGCAAAAACAGATTCATCATGGCAACTCTACAGGCTTGATCAACTCATAACCAGGCATGTCATGGCATGGAATAAGTACTAGTATGAAGTAGGCATGACAATGTAGCTACTCCAGTGCAAAACAAACAACTAGCATGTTTGCATGAACAAGCACATAAGAGACAAAACAACAATAAGAAGTGAGATGGCATGATTATGAACTTGCTCAAATGCAGAAACTAATGCCACCAATGGATTGGTGGGATTTTTCTACCCCAAAAACATATATAATATGTTAGGGCTGCTGTAGAAAAATCATCACAAATGCACGAAGATAAAACCAGCCTAAAATGGTAATTGACAGAAATGGCACTTTCCATATTTGGAAACGTCCAGAAAAAGACTTGCCCGAAATGGAAAGGTACTAAATGCCAGAAATGGTATATTCGCTGGAACAGCAATAAAACACTTAACAATAATAAAATAAAAAAATAAAAAAAATAGACAGGCTAAGAGAGTATGACAGGTGGGGCCACCCTGTCATACGCACAGTGCAAGAAATGGATAAAAGGGGGAGGGAATAATATGCAGCCGCGGGGGATCAAACCCGGGTCTCCCCGGTGTGGCTCTGCTACGGCAACCACTGGGCTAGCTAGGTGGTTCTGATAGGAAAGGGCTTCGGCTCCTTTTAGATAGGCACCAGGTCGCGCAACTCCGTTGCAAACAGAGTGGACGACGGCGCCGGCGAGGGCAACGGCGGCAACCAGTGGGCACAGGGCCTCCGGCGGCCGTGCGGAAAGGGAAAAAGGACGCGCGCATCTACGAGGGAAAGCAGGGGCGCTCGAGCTCGAGCAGTTGCTCGACTCGGGGCCATGGCATCCGCGGCGAGCGGCAGAGGGACTCGCCGGAGCTGCGGGAGGCTTGCAGGGTGCGCGCGAAGGCGTAAACGAGTGCGCGAGCGTGCTACGGGAGCATAACGAGGGGGAACCGGAGCGGGGACACGCAAAACACGCTACGGTTGCACCGCACTGCACCACAAATTCAGAAACACCGGAGCACTGCGAGCGCGGGAAAGACACAGATCGGACGCGCCCTACGGTTGCCTAAATGCCAGGGAAAGGATGGGAGAGGGAGGTGCGTTACCCAGCTCACCCAAGGACACGGAGTAGTCGACGGAGACGAGCTGGCGGCGACGAGGTGGAGCTCTGAATCTTGGCGCATTTTCTGACCGAGAGGTAGGAGGAAGCAGGGGACGTCGATGAACTCGTCGTTCGGGCACCGTAGTTGACGTCGTGGAAGGAGACGACGGCAAGGAAGAAGATGGACACGAACTGCGGGGTTTGGAGTGGCCGGAGAGCACGCCGGCGACGAGGCGCGCTCTCAGTTGCGCTCGGGACGGGGCGGAAGCGGCAGATCTGGTGGCTAAACTCACCTGGAAACGGCGGCGGCGGACGAGGGAAACCCTAGGCGACGCGAGGGACACGAAAGCTGGGGCTTATAAGGGCTAGGGCGAGCGGTGCGAGCTCACGCGCACTCGTGCTCGCGGTCCCCATGGCGACGGCGAGAGGAGAGGGAAAAGGTGGGTGCGGGAAACAAGGGAGGCGCTGACGAGCGGGGCCAATCTTACCACGTGTCGAGGGTCTAGCGGGGGTGCGCGCTTGCGTGGGTGAGAAAAAGCACGGAGGAGAGGACCGAGCTGGCCGGCTGGCGCGAAGGCTGGGCTACGCGGTGCGCTAGCTGGGCCGGCCTGGGAGGCCGAGGCCCAGGGGGGCTGCTGCGCTGGCTGCTACTGCTGCTGCTTCATTTCTATTTATATAAACAGAAATAGAAACAGAAAAGCTCAGGGAAAAGGGAGAGGAGTTAGAGCATAAAGAAAATACTCTCCAACTCCTGGAATTATCCACTATTTTAATAAATTTCATTGGGCATTTTTAGAGGTAGAAAAATAAGACAAGTTTGAATTATATTCAAACTTGTGTCATTTTTGAACCTGACCAAAACAACTTCAAATAAAGGAGATCTTTGGCAGAGAGGTTTAGGGCAAGGAGCAAGATTTACAGGGAGAAGATGAACATTAATAGAGAAGGATAAAATAGCACTTGATAAGAGAAGGAAGGAGAAGGAAGGAGGAGAAGTGATGGTGCAATGGTTGAAAGGGGGAACAAGGTCATGCCTAAGATGCTCATGGCAACCACATGAATGGCAAAATGCAACATGAGATGGCATGAGATGAAAAGGCACTATATGATGATGACAAGAAGCACAAATGCAATAAGGTAAGGAGAGCATGACAAATGAAAAGAACAAACCACATAACCAAACAAGGTAAAACCCACAAGAATTGGATGAGGTCAAATTGATATATTGCCAAATTGGGACAAGTTACATCTGGGGTGTTACAAACAATCTTGCTACCGTCATCACCAACTCTCTCCCCCTCTATGCAGTGGTGTAACACCCCTTCTCCCCGCTGTAATCTCTACTTAAACATGGTGCTCACCTCCATACATTATTTCCCAATGATCTATGGTTATCCTATGATGTTTGAGTAGATCCGTTTTGTCCAATGGGTTAATCATGATCTTGGTTGGTATAATTGTATATTTTATTTATGGTGCTGTCCTACGGTGCCCTCCGTTCTCGCGCAAACGTGAGGGCCCCCCGATGTAGGGTGTTGCAATATGTTCATGGTTTGCTTATTGTCAGTATTGTGGGGGATGACAGCAACCTAAACGCGGATAAGTGGGTCATGACGTATGGGAGTAAAGAGGACTTGATACTTAATGCTATGGTCGGGTTTCACGACCTTAATGATCTTTAGTAGTTGCGGATGCTTGCTAGAGTTCCAATCATAAGTGCATATGATCCAAGTAGAGAAAGCATGTTAGCTCATGCCTCTCCCTAATATAAAATTGCAATAATGATTACCGGTACTTGTTATCGATTGCCTAGGGACAAATGACTTTTTGTTAACAAAAGCTATCCACTTTTATTACCTTGCAATTTATTCGTAGTTTTTTTCTCGCAAAGTACTCGTAGTTTTATTCTTGCAAAATAGTTTCATACTTGTTTTAGGTAAAGCAAACGTCAAGTGTGCGGAGAGTTGTATCGGTGGTCTTTAGGGAATATTTGTTCTGCCTTTAGCTCCTCGTTGGGTTCGACACTCTTATTTATCAAAGAAGGCTACAAACGATCCCCTGTACTTGTGGGTTATCAGGCGTTGGTGATGTTCTACTATCTTTCAGTTTTGTCATGTGGACTTGTACTTTGTTCTTTATGATATGAATGAGACACGTATTACCATGCAAAAAAAAAGAACATTACCTCCGTTCGTATATATACGTATCTAAACACCTATATCTGGACACCCATATCTTATCTCTTGGTATGTCTAAAACAAGCTTTTTGGATGGAAGGAGTACAAAATTAAGGATGTTAGGAAATCTGTTCTAGAAAATTGAAAAAATTCTTTGAAAAGATAAAAAGTAATCACATACGAAAAATAAAAATGTTTGTATGTATGGAATAAAATGTTCATCACATCTTTAGAACATATTCATGCACTCCCTCCTGTCACACAATGTAAGACTTTTTGCAAGCTAGTTACTATATACATCTATCTATTAAGCAAAGGTTATTTTACATTTCTACCCTTATTTCATGGGTCATGCTAGGCACCAGCCCTGATCAGGGATCAGCCACCTCGACATCCACCCTTCTCATAACGCACCTTCGCGAACCACACACTTCCCTCGCCTCGCGATTCCGCAAACCACGAGCTCTGTTGTAGCATCACCCATTCGTCTCGCCGCAGCCGCTAGCGGGTCTGGAGTAGTGTCGACTCGCAACAAGACCCACCCCACCCCCTGTCGCCTTGTAGCAATGACTCGCAACAGACGCCATGCCCTTGCAGCAAACACCCTCTGCCTTTGCAACACCGACACTCTAGTGCTCTATTTCTTGCCGCAAAGAAGCACAACAACGACCACCTTTGCAACACAGAGCGGCATGCTTGTAGCGTCGGTGGTCATTAATGCTTGCAGCATCGCCACCCCCCCTGCAGCACCGATGGCCAGCTTGCAGTACCGCGCACACCGTGCGGCGTCTTTGGATCTGGCACGAGAAGGCCGGCGCTGGTGGTGTAGCCTTGCTGCAACGGTGGCGGCGATGCGGTGGTGGGTGGTAAACAGGGAGGGCCGTTGTGTGCGGGGGAGAAAAAATGTGTGGGCGATGGGCTGTGGACCCATGAGGATGCGTGGCATGCAAAGGAGGCAGTTGACACAAATGTTAGATGAGCCTCTAAAGCATTTGCATAGTTTATTTCCAGCCAACAGTTCACCCTAGTTTTCGTCAATGATCACTCTTCTGTTCTGTTTTCGTCTTGTCAAAGGCCTTTTGACCATGATTAAGGCAATTCTTTACAGGTGAATCCATTGACAAAAAATGGTTTGAAGATGTACTCTAATCACAAAACAATTCATGACTAGAAAATCCCTAAGGCACTCATACCGATGGCTCCGTATTCTTGCTGCTTGCTTAAACCCATGGAGCGCGTTATGGGGTTTATGGACATGGTATATGTTTGTGCAAAATATACCAATTCATTAATTCATCAGCTAAAGCAAAATTCTCAACGATGCCTTAATCTCATTACTGATGTTTCTCTCAATCAAAGTTAACCTGAAATACACTTCTTAGTTGTCACTCGAGATCACAATCTTGAGGTGAGAATAACCAATCCGTGTACATGCCAACTCATGGTGTGTTCATTTTGTGTTACTTGTGCTAACAATCACGAGTAGAATTGTGTGTGGTTTGTTTTCTTGTGGTAAAAACTACACGAGTAGAATTCGCATGTACTATTTGATTTCTGATGCTTCTTCTTAGCTAACATATGGACATCTATTTTTATTGGTGGGTACATGTGGACAATGCCAGACTTGGAGCATTGTTTTGAACGTTTCATCGTTGAGCCCTTTAGTTTTTGGTCCTTGGTAAATCCATCACACATGTTAATTACTCCCGGGAGTACTTGAGAGCCTCCCTCACGCTTCATTGGACCCATAAGACCCATCTTCATCTCCAATCCTACAAGTTTACACGGGCGTCCCATCTTTCCCATCTTTCACTTGAACGGGGAGAACAGGGTACTCAGAGTCTGGTAAACAAAAAAGATGAACAGACATACAAAATTCAAACATCCTCCGATTTACATTGGATTTCTGTAAGCACATTGATAATTGATAAACAGAGAAAAGTGAATTAACGCATATTAAAATTGTAGATCATCCGTTTTGCGCTTTCTATTGCTTTAGCTAACTGGTAGGTAGATACTTTAGTGACTAGGTTTGGGTTGGAGACGCTCAAAGAACTTCCGCGGGAAATGCTCCTACTTTAGCAGTAGAAATATTTGCCACTTTCGAAATGAGTAACTCAAATGCACGAGCAAAGCTAGTTGAATCGCAAGACAGTTCCTACCGCGGTAAAATCAGTATTTCTTTTTGCGGGCAATCTAAAGAGTATTTTCAGTGTAAACAGTAATTGAACTTATATAACATGTAATTACCGAGTCAACTAAATGATAAAAACATGCACTTGTATGCTCGGTACTCCTTGAGCAACTCATTTAATGAGCACCCAATCTTTAATAACTCGTTTGCTATTATTCGATCTGAAACCATAAAGTCTAACAAAAAAAAGGCCAAGTTAGCAAACAAGCAAAGCTCCATTTGCGTCCCTCAAAAAGCTCCATTTGCGTTTATCATTTTCTTACCATAGTCTACTTTTTTTATACCAGGAATAAAATAGGCCATAGGTAACTTGACAGTTTAGCAATGATACCATGAAAAATAAACATAAAATAAATTGAGGCAGGCACACGTGGCTGTCACACTTTAGCAAAATTCTTGTCTGAAACATGCCATTGGTGGTAGATATTTAAAAAACTGCTGCCGTGATTAGTCATAGGCAGAAGGAAATAGAACAGGCAAATAAACACTAGCCAAATCAATTATAAATTGTTTTTGTGAATCTTTACACAAAGTATAAATGTCAAGGACAAAAACTGAAGGTCTGCAATATTTAAATTTTTACAGTAATCCATGAAGAAATATGTACAGCAGTTAATTCACAATACATGAAAAATAATCGTGGTTTATCTTTGTTAAAACAGATAGTAACTGAGACAGCACTGCGCGTACTGTATATATATCATACACTATCTTCTTCAGGCTTATCTGAGGGCCTGATCAGAGGAGCTACCCTCTCAGAAATGATGGCCTTACCATTCTCATCCCGTTTGACAGGGTACAACACATAGTGTTGAATTATGAAGAGAACATCGAAGAAAACAGTTTCCTACAAATTCAGGGACATGAAATTTAGTAATATTTTATACTGTGAGAACATGTCAAAAAGCTAACAGGTGACCAAAAACGTATAGTCTGTAAAAGACTAGAACTCATGCTCACCAACGAAAGAAGAGTCTTGCCGATATTTCCATAGAAATTCACTAAAGTGTCTGCAGCACAATTTGTATAGTTAGGAAAAGAATCAAAATATATATACATACATAGAGCTGACATGAATTGCAATGAAAGGGAAAATGCAGCTTACGCTGATCAATAGATTGCACACCCATCTGACCAAAGTTCAGCACCCCTCCTGTAAGATCAAGTAAAATATTTCCAATACTCCAACCAACTGTACTCTTCCGCCTGAAGTTCATCACAGCCTAAGGCACATAGGAAACATAATAATGGTTAGAAAGGACACTTAACAACAGCACACCACTTATACTCATGTACTTATTATATTTGCTATAGTTTAGAAATATCCAAGTGAGAATTAGTACATTATAGAACAACAAGAAAACTTCATTCAAATGAAATATAAGAACCAATGGAAACTTGACATATCTGGGGTGTTCATATTTAGTTAAGCTTATGTACTATGCTCTCAACTGCTGATTATTTGATGCAGATACATCATGCTGAATATCAGTGTTACTTTGTCCATATTTTGTAATTTGTACTACGTATATGATATCACGAGTTCAACATTCACATCAGGAGACAGTCATTTGGTTGTACTCTGTAACTTACGTAACGATAATAGTAGTAATACCTGAGGGATGTACTTGACTGTTGTCATCGCAACCTGTATTGAACTGAGATTCAAAAAGATAGGAGGAATCAGTCCCACTTTTACGAACAGAAGCAAGATATATCAATTAAAAACTTTAGCTAATCTAGCTGATAATAACAAGCAACCTTAACAGTGAACGTACAAAAAACTTACTTGAATACATCGATAAGCCATAGCCAGTTACTTTTTGGCCAAGCTACAATGAGGCAAACAATAGCGGCTGACCAGACAACAGCAGAGATTGATATGCACACTTTGGAGACTTTCTGATTTCCACGCTGTATATTTCAAGTTCAAACATTCGATATTAAGTTTCACGATTTAGAAGATGTATCTGCAGTCCCTGAGGACAAGTAAACTAACCTCATAAATAAAAACTTGGTAAAGGGTAAAAGATGTCAAGGCCACTGCATGTAGAGAGAAAGCAACATCATTTGCAGCAACAGGAATCATCTGCATTAAACGATACATTTAGTTAGTGTTAATTTTAGGCCTGGGTAGATATAATCTTGATACTTCCCAATTTTTTTGTAGTTATTGTAGCTATCTAGGTGGAGTTGGTGTAGCGTAATATGTAAATGCCAACGTGGAGGGGCTCTTTACTCCCACTATCTCCTTCAATACGCACACTCGTGCATATTCAAGAAAAAAGTTATTGTAGCTATATATTAGCAAACAATATTAAAAAATAATGGTATTAGAGTATCTGTGGCAGCAAATAAATCAAACAAGATTATTAGGTGGCAAATCTAAATGTTTTAATGTTTAAGATTTTAGAGGATTGACTACAAACTTCCAAATACAGCATTTATTCAAGATCGATGGGAGTAGTTCATGATAATAAGAATGACCTAGCATATTTTGTTTCACAAGTACGTACAATATAACGAAAGACATGGAATGGCTTCTTTTTCTTTGAAAGTACTAACATGTTATTACAATATAAATGCTACTAACAAAAATATCAAATCATATGTACATCTAGACTTTCTTTGGAATTATCAAACTTGCTAGACGTACTAATACAAAGGGCAGCCCCAGTGCATGCAGCTCCCGCTAGACGTACTAATACAATTTGAAATTATTTGCATCCAATATTTGCCCTGAACAAATAAAAGAAGCCATAAAGAACTATAGATGACAATAACCAAATTCAGTTACACAGAAATGATGTGAAATTTGTCAGCTAGAATTGAGTCAAGAATGGCTTTTAACCAGTTGGTGATTGGTCACAGAATAGTCCTAATCGACATCAACAAGTTGTACTGGCTATAATAATGGCTCTCATGGAGAGTGGCAATCCTAATCATAGCTAACAAAACTTTAAAGAAGTGCAGCTTTAAAAATCACAGTAACATTAAAATCATACAAGCACAAACCATGGATAAGTAGCACAATGGAGTGGTCAAACACAAAGCAAGATCCCTGAGCATACCAATATACTGATTGCTATAAATACCAATGAAAAAAAAAATCTCTAGTACAGCTACCTTGATTTTCTACCATTAATCTGTATAGCTAACATAAAGATGCTAAAATGGTCTTCCTGCCTAATTCACATACAAACATAAACACACGAGTATAGGGAAGTCCCTTAGGTCCAATCCAGCCATGTGTTACCCCATCCAAATTAATTGTGTCAACAGACGTGTGGATGAAACCATTAGTTTGCCATTTGATCATCAGAGTCAAATATGCTCTGGGTATGTACCCCAGTAAGACTATTTAGCTTTTTAATTCTTCTGGAATACAACGAACTAAAACAGAGACCTTTTGTTCCAGTGCACCTGTTATGATAATTGTTTGTTTAACAAGCGTGGCTATTATTTAAAAATAAGCACTATGGGTAACTGACTAGACATGATGCAAGATCGCAAATATGCTATGATACTGAAAAAATATGTTGCTCCTAAAATTATTCCCACCATGAACTATCCGTAAAAATAAGGCAGTGATGCCTAACCTCTTTATCACCAAACTTGTCATGATACTGTTTCTGGATGAAGGGGCTGAAGAATAGAGCAGCATTGTATATGAGGTAGGAAGAGTGCTTTGTGAAATTCAGCACCAGAAAATCGAAGTTCAAACCGACGACACTGCAATTTGTGAAAACAGGTAAACCACAGAACAAACCTTAAATGATAACATAGATATTTGGATCACTAACATTCTGAGCTGTTGCACAGAAAACCACGATGGGCCTACATATTTTCTTGTGTCAGAGTACTATTTGAAATAAAAGATGTGTATTTGCATGTTGAACATAAATACTGAACAAATGTAAAGGTCCAAACGAAAACAACTGAGTTAACAAACTGCCACAATTGCGAAAGGTAAATCTAGGGTGAGGCAAAAGAAATGGTGATCAAATACTACACAAATTTGTACCTTGACTGGTTGAGTAGAATTGAAACATTACCAAACTATACTTCAAAGGTCAGACTAAAATATAGAAAAGAACTGGAAAATAGTAAGGTTAAACACGTACGCATTTTCTTCAACTAAAGGGCATACCAAACTGATGTGCTAGAAATGTCTACAATGGGTAGATAAGATTATGAGATCTGCATACGTTTCTGAAGGACAAACCAAGAGGATTACAGTACAGGGTACACTTCCGCGTAAGTCCAAATATGAGAACTCACTCATAACGAATTTAAAACAGCGCCAGTTAGACGGAAGTTTCAGACACAAGCAGCTTTTATTAGTCATGAATTTTACCTAGCCATAACTGCAAGAATCAACAACAATCATGATGGATGGACAACAGAGCGTAAATTATATACTCCATCTGTTCACAAATATAAGATGTTTTGCATATTTAAATATGAACTACATACAGACTAAAATGAGTGAACAAACACACTAAAACATGGCTATATACATCTGATTCAAAAAAAGTTAGAACAACTTATATTTATGAACGGAGGGAGTAGTAGCACGACAAGCAACTACGGTGCGTATATACACCACATGTCCTACTATATGCCAAAATGTTCAGTCTACTTCGTACCCACTGCCCTTTGTTTTGTTTCCTTCCCCTATATTTTGCACACATGCCACCCTCCTGTAAACAGGGCCATTATCTTGTCACAGGAGCAAAGCAATCGTGACAATTCATGGAATTTCCAGCAGCCAAAGACACGGCTCATCATCAGCTCAAGAAAAGCTGCATTTTCTAAAGACTTGACACGTTTCACCACCATATATCCATCCTACACAGGCACCGGACAAATTTCTCAGGTCCATCCATCAATAGGACGAATTTTTTGCAAAATCGACACATACTTCCTCCGTACGGGATTAGTTGGAGGCTCAAACGGATGTATCTAGCACTTAAATATGTCTAGATGCATCCGTTTTGAGCAGCAGGCGAACAGCTGGTCAAATAGATCTAGCCCAAGAACGCTATAGCCAAAGGGGTAAAGAGAAGGGAGAGAGGGAGCACCTCTTGCGCCTGTAGTTGAGGACGACCTGCGGGTAGAAGCTGAAGGACCAGGCCACGAAGGCGATCCACCCGATGACCTGGTAGAGCACCTCCAGCCCCACCGAGTTCCACGACGACGACATCGCCGGCGGCCCGTTGCTTCTATCGCCCCCCTCCTCCTGTGGAGTTTGAGTGCAGGGCCTTCTGACAGCGATTTCTGCGGATTCCGGCCGCTGCCCCGGATTTTATAGTGCGGGAAAAGGAGAGCCGGAATCCAGAGGAAAAGGAATCGATTAATATCTCCCCGATTCCCCGTGCAGCGTCGCCGTCGTCAACGCAATTACTCCCATGCTTGCTGGGGGAAAACTGGACGGGTCTGGTTGCACAACGGATCGGGACGGATTCCCCGGACAGGTGCGGGTTTGCAGTTTCTTTTCGGTCGTGAAAAGTTGGTTTGCAGTTATTGCCAGTTTGACACACACACGAGCTGAATCATTTTTTATTTGCAATTATACAAACTTTCAGCTTTTCTTGGTATAGTTTCTCCACCCGAGTTACTTATCTTCGATTTATCTAGATACAATGTACCTAGACGTGACGTAGTCCTAGATAAATACAGTATAAGACATTTAATTTGGAGCGGAGGTAATAATTGTTAAGAGTTTTGGGCTTGGCCCATTTAGTAATTTCAAATAAATCTCAAATTTTCACGTAAGGCAAGAAATTCTATTAATAAAAAAAATGTAAGGCAAGAGGTGAAGGTGCTATCTTTAGTCCCACCTTGGCAGTGAAGGCGAAGTTTAACATTCTTGTAAGTGTCTCCGCCACATAAACAGTTGCTTTTATCACGTCGCTCTTCTTGAGTGTTGAATCTTTTGATAGTGATTTCTTTCTCTCCGTGAACTATGACCGTCCCCAGGTTTTTTAGGGCGGAAAGGGGAAGGCAGAATCTGTATGCCATGGAATCATTAATTTCTCAAGCTATTGTCACTACAAATGCTAGGTTATGCTTGTTGGGAAAAAACATATGATGGCATTTACGGTTCTTCGCACGCCTGGTTTTATGAACAAATCATGACGGATATACGGTCATGTGTACAGACTGGTATGCTCCTGAATTTTGCAGTTATTGCCATTCAGGAGTTGAATCATTTTTGGCGGGCGCAAGGTGTCAACCGGGTGACCCCGAACGCGGTGTATTAGTTGCCTCACGCATCGTCTGATTGGCATGTCTCTGATAGTTGGATCCAGTAGAACTCCTTTCCGCCTCCACCACAAACCCTTTGCAGTGTCGTGCCCCATCTTTACATAACTCGCATCCATTCTTCTAGCATCGCTACCTCTTGTAGAAGTGACAACATGCAGCGACTCAACCTTTGCAGTGCCAGCCCCCGCCCATAGCAATGCATACATCCCTGCATTGCAGCTTGCATCACTGGTTAAATTTACAGTTGCAGCAATGCTACTTGTGAGCTGCGTTGAGATTTCCTCGGAGATGAGAGGATGAAGCGGTACCGTAGAGATAAGTATTTCACTCGGTTAAGAACCAAGGTTATCAATCCAGTAGGAGAACCACGCAGAACCTCATTAGCGGTACCTACACACACAAAAGCAAATACTTGCACCGAATGCAGACAAGGGGGTTGTCAACCCCCCGACGGTTATTTGCAAGGATCACATCTCGTAGTGATAGAAAGATAAAATAAAACACAAGTAAAATAACGATAAATAAATTGTAACAAGGTATTTTTGGATTTTATATATGATATAAGTAGACCCGGGGGCCATAGTTTTCACTAGAGGCTTCTCTTGAATAGAAAGCATACGGTGGGTAAACAAATTACTGTTGGGCAATTGATAGAAAAGCGCATAGTTATGACGATATTCAAAGTAATGATCATGTATATATGCATCATGTCCGGGACAAGTAGACTGACTCCTGCCTGCATCTACTACTATTACTCCACCCATCGACCATTATCCAGCATGCATCTAGTATGAAGTCAATAAAAACGGAGCAACACCTCAAGCAAGATGACATGATGTAGACAAAGTAAATCCAACCAATATGAATAAACCTCGTCATTTTCTCTTAGTGGCAACAATACAAATATATGTCTTGTTCCCTACTATGTCACTGGGATATAGAGCACCGCAAGATTGAACCCATTATGAAGCACCTTTCCCATTACAAGAAAAAACAATCTAGTTGACCAAACCAAATGGATAGATCAGAGAGAAATACAAAGCTATAATAATCATGCATAAAAGAATTCGAAAAGACTCAAATATTTCTCATGAATAATCTCATCATAAACCCACAATTCATCGGATCCCAACAAACACATCACAAAACAAGATTACGTCGAATAGAACTCCAAGAACATCGATGAGAACATTTTATTGAAGATCAAAGAGAGAGAAGAAGCCATCTAGCTACTAGATATGGGCCCGTAGGTCTGTGGTAAACTACTCACGCATCATCAGAAGGCAGCAAGGATGATGTCAAAGCCTTCCTTGATCGATCCCCCCTCCGGCAGAGTAACAGAAAAGGCCTCCAGATGGGATCACGGAAGAATAGAAACTTGCTGCGGCAGAAAAGTATTTTCGGTGGCTCTTTGTTGGTTTCCAATTTTAGAGAATTTATAGAGGCGGAATTAGGTCAGACGGAGCCAATGAGGGCCCCACAAGGTAATAGGGCATGCCTACCCCCTAGGCGCGCCTTGTTGCCTTGTTCCCTCCTCGGTTGCCGTGTGGTCTCCTCTCGAAGATTCTAGGGTCTCTCTTGTCCAGAAAAAATCATCAAAAGGTTTCGTAGCATTTGGACTTCATTTGGTACTGATTTCCTCGAAAACAAAAAACAGGCAAAAAACAGCAACTGACACTTGGCACTAGGTTGATGGATTAGTCCCAAAAAATGATATATAATTGCATGTAAAGCATCCAAGATTGATAATATGATAGCATGGAACAATAAAAAATTATAGATATGTTGGAGACGTATCAAGCATCCCCAAGCTTAATTCCTGCTCGTCCTCGAGTAGGTAAATGATAAAAACAGAATTTTTGATGTGGAATGCTACCTATCATGTCTATCATGTAATCTCCTTTAGGCATGAATATTAAGATCTGAATGATTCAAAGTAATGGTCTACAACTTGATATAAAGACATCAATACTCATGCATACTAACAAATAATCATGCCTTTCAAAATAAAAGTGCTGAAGAAGTTATCCATACAAAATCATATAGTCTTACCATGCTCCATCTTCTTAACACAAAGTATTTATCATGCACAACCCCAATGACAAGCTAAGTAATTGGTTCATACTTTTTAACGCACTTCAGATTTTTCAACCACCACGCAATACATGAGCGCAAGCCATGGATATAACACTATGTGTGGAACAGAATGCGGTGGTAGAGATTAATAAGGGGAAGTTAAAAAGGAAGAAAGCCTCGCGTCGATGAGGCTAATCAATGGGCTATGGAGATGCCCATCAATTGATGTCAATGCAAGGAGTAGGGATTACCATGCAACAGATGCACTAAGAGCTAAAGTTTATGAAAGCTCAAAAATGAAAACTAAGTGGGTGTGCATCCAACTTGCTTGCTCATGAAGACCTCGGGCATTTGAGGAAGCCCATCTTCGGAATATACAAGCCAAGTTCTATAATGAAAAATTCCCACTAGTGTATGAAAATGAAATCATAGGAGACTCTCTATATGAAAAACATGGTGCTACTTTTATGCACAAGTGTGGAGAAGGATAGTAACATTGCCCCTTCTCTCTTTTTCTCTCATTTTTCCTTTTTTTCTTTTTGTCTTTTTTTTGTTGTGGGCTCTTTTTGGCACTTTTTTTATTTCTTCACTGGGACAATACTCTAATAACTAATAATGATGATCATCATGATGGGGTTATGTACCTAGGGTAGGGTCATGGACCTGATCCAAGTAACTTACCCCAGGACATCCTTTGAAGAGGTCGCCTTCCAGTCGACCAACGAGGATTCACTCGACTGGCCTGAAGGACTCGACCGCGAAGACTCACTCGACCACCAGGAGGTCAAGAGGCACTCTGCACTGCAACGGCCTGTAATCAAGTAGACTTTATGATAGTAAAGGCCTTTATGTGGGGCGTTATCAGTAACGCCCCAGACTTAACTCACCTTAAACCCTCTCCTACGTGGGCTGGCTGGGGTCCTGGCGCACTCTATATAAGCCACCCCCCTCCACAGGCAGAAGGGTTCGGCACCTTGTAGTTCATACACTCATAATCCACTCGACCGCCTCCGGGCTCCGAGACGTAGGGCTGTTACTTCTTCCGAGAAGGGCCTGAACTCGTACATCCTTTGTGCTTACAACCTCTCCATAGCTAGGACCTTGCCTCTCCATACCTACCCCCCACTCTACTGTCAGGCTTAGAACCACGACAGTTGGCGCCCACCTTGGGGCAGGTGTTTTAGCGATTTTGTGGAGAAGTTGCGATTCTTCTGAGTACTTTCATCATGGTGTCTGCTGGAGTTTTGGTCGAGGGTCAAGAGATCCGTCTCGGCACTCTCACCTTCATCGCCGACGACTCCGCATGGCTCCAGGAGGCTCCACTCGACGTAGATGCGCTCCCCGTCCGCGGTGCGACGCATTTTCGCGCATGTGTCCGCGGCGTTCTGCTACGGCAACCGTCGACCCAGTATCGGTCGGCTCCTCCATCGTCCACCCTCCCGGTCTCCCGCCAGCGCAAGCGCTCAGGCCGGTCGAGGCTTCAGCGATGGGTGAGTCACGCGGTGGCTCGCCAATCGGCCACTACCCAAGTTGCGGCAATCGAGCCCAACGAATCTCTCTACGGCTTGTTCGATCAGTCGACTGGCTCCGTAGAGACTGCATCCGAGTGCGGAAGCAGTGATCCAGCGGCGGAAATCTTGATGGTCGACGGGCCCCACAGCCCTCCTGGCTTCGCCCGTGGTGGTGGAGCAGGTGACGGCGGCGACCCTGCACGAGGCTACGAAGAGTACCAGCCCGAGCCACTCGACTCTCTGCAAAGAGAGGAACTTCGCCGCAGGAACGAGGATCCCCTGCGTATTCCCATCGCAGGAGAAACCCCCGAGGCTCGTGCCTTGGAGGAGGCGCGTCTGGCCAATTTGGCCGAGCGCACTCGACTGGAGAACCTTCAGCGAGCACTCGACGAGCGCGCGCGGCAACGAGTTCCCGACACCAGTCGACGTCAACTCTTCCCGCCGACTCAGGTATATCGAACCCCAATTCAGAATTTAGCAGCTGCGGCCCGTATAGCAGAGTCCATCCAGCCTTCGCAGTCGGAAGCTGGCAGAGGTTTGCTGCAGATCAGGGATCTGCTCCGGGCAGCAGGAGATCAGAATTCAGCCGTGTCTCAGTCGCGCAACAGAATTCACAGTCGATCCGTCACTGTGAATACGGTTCAGTCGGCTCACAGCCCCAGATCGCCTCCACGGCGCGAAGGGCGTGAGAATCGGCGAGATCAATATGGCGACAGACTCGACCGAGATGATAGGCGTCGAGTGCCCTATTCCCCTCCGAGGGGTGGGTCTTACGCTCCTCGGCAGCCAGATGATAGGCGTTAGTACAGTACAGGACGTAGGGTTCCAGTTGACCCTAGAGAACCAGGCTTCGACGCGCGGTCCATTATCGTGCAAGGGGTGGTCGACCGGAACAGAGCCCATCGAGGCGCACTCGACAGAGATGTACCCACAAGCAGTTGAGTGCATGTTTCTGGTCCTGAATGTTTCAGCAGAGCTATCAGAGCCGCAGTTATCCCCCCCCCCAATTTCAGGTTGGCAACAGGAGTCAGCAAGTTCACTGGTGAGTCTAAGCCTGAAACTTGGCTTGAAGACTACCGAGTGGCAGTTCAGATTGGTGGTGGGAACGACGAGGTGGCCATGAAGCATTTGCCCCTCATGTTGGAAGGTTCTGCCAGGGCATGGTTGACTCAATTACCTCCTAGCAGCATTTACACTTGGGAAGATCTGTCCCGAGTGTTCGTCAGAACGTTTGAAGGGACTTGCAAGCGACCAGCTGGATTGACAGAGTTGCAAGTCTGCGTGCAGAAAGCTAATGAGACTCTCAGAGAGTATATTCAGAGGTGGATCACTTTGCACCACACTGTAGAGAATGTGTCCGATCATCAGGCAGTCTGCGCCTTCAAAGACGGCGTCAAGAACAGAGAACTGAGTTTGAAATTTGGTCGAACCGGTGACATGACCTTGAGTCGGATGATGGAGATTGCTACCAAGTACGCCAATGGCGAAGAAGAAGACCGACTCCGAAGCGGCAAGCACAAACCGAGTCAGTCGGAAAAAGGAAACACCAGTCGGAAACAGAAGCGGAAGGCTGAACCGGCAGCTCTTGGAGAGGCTCTGGCCGTGACTCAAGGAAAGTTTAAGGGGAAACCAAAAGGATCCTGGAACCCCAAGAAGGTAAAGGATAAAGAAGGGAACGACGTGTTGGATATGCCATGTCACATTCACACAAAGAAAGACGAAGAGGGGAATATCATTTACCCAAAGCACACCACTCGCCAATGTCGACTCCTGATCCAGCAGTTTCAAGGAAAACAGTCTAAGGACAAGGAGAAAGAGTCGGACAAGGCCGAAGACAAAGAGGACAGTGAGGGAGGATATCCGCATATCAACTCCACTCTTATGATCTTTGCAGATGTGGAAAGCAGAAGTCGACTGAAAGTGATTAACCGAGAGGTGAACATGGTTGCCCCAGCAAAGGCAAATTATCTGAAGTGGTCTCAAACACCCATCACATTCGACCAATCTGATCACCCGACTCATATTGCCACCCCCGGGAGGCAAGCTTTGGTGGTCGATCCAGTTGTCGAAGGCACTCGACTGACAAAGGTGCTGATGGATGGTGGAAGTGGGCTGAATCTGTTATATGCAGACACATTGAAAGGTATGGGCATTCCGATGTCCCAATTGAGCACTAGTAACATGCAGACACATTGAAAGGTATGGGCATTCCGATGTCCCAACTGACAAAGGGAAGAAGGCCGAGTCACTCGGCCAGATAGCTTTGGACGTAGTATTTGGTGATTCGAAGCATTTTCGCAAAGAAAAGTTGACGTTTGAGGTCGTGGATTTTCAAAGTGCATATCATGCCATTTTGGGGAGACCAGCCTATGCACGGTTCATGGCTCGACCATGTTACGTGTACCTAAAATTGAAGATGCCTGGCCCCAAAGGAGTGATCACTGTCACCGGTGATAGGAAAAAGGCAGAAGAGTGCTTTCAGAAGGGCTCCAAGATTGCCGATTCCCAGGTGACAGCAGTCGAGTTCGAAGAATACAAGCAAAATGCAGATCCGAGTGACTTGCTGCGATCCAAGAAGCCCGCCACAGAGTCTGCATTCCAGTCGTCCGGTGAGACGAAGCCTGTTCACATTCACCCGACCGACCCCGAAGCAGCTCCGACCCGCATCTCTACAACACTCGACCCAAAATAGGAAGAAGCGCTCATCCAGTTCCTCCGTGAGAACTGGGACATTTTTGCATGGAAGCCCGCTGACATGCCAGGTGTTCCCAGGGGACTGGCTGAGCATCGCCTAAGAGTCGACTCGTCTGCAAAACCAGTCAAAGAGCATCTTCGGCGGTCCGTCGTCCAGAAGAGAAAGGCCATCGGTGAAGAAGTGGCTCGACTGTTGGCGGCAAGATTTATCCGAGAGATATACCACTCCGAGTGGCTCGCTAATGTCGTCATGGTTCCTAAGAAGGACAAATCGCTCCGAATGTGCATTGATTTCAAGCACATCAACCGGGCCTGCCCGAAAGATCACTTTCCTCTCCCTCGCATAGATCAAATTGTTGACTCGACCGCGGGATGCGAGAGGTTGTCTTTTTTAGACGCTTACTCCGGGTACCACCAGATCCGTCTGTACGGGCCCGATGAGGTAAAAACAGCTTTCATCACTCCATTCGGGTGCTTCTGCTATATCACCATGCCATTCGGCCTCAAGAATGCCGGAGCCACATTTATGCGAATGATTCAGAAGTGTCTACTCACTCAAATCAGTCGGAATGTGGAAGCTTATATGGATGATATTGTTGTCAAGTCACGAAAAGGTTCCGACCTGCTCGCTGACCTCGCCGAAACATTTGCCAACCTCAGAAGGTATGATATCAAGCTCAATCCATCAAAGTGCACATTTGGAGTTCCTGGTGGCAAGTTACTCGGTTTTCTCGTTTCCGAACGGGGAATCGACGCTAACCCAGAGAAGATTGGCACTATTCTCCGAATGAAACGCCCTGTGCGAGTGCACGATGTCCAGAAGCTTACTGGATGCTTGGCCGCATTAAGTCGATTCATCTCACGACTCGGTGAAGAGGCACTGCCTCTTTACCGACTGATGAAGAAGGCTGACAAGTTCGAGTGGACTCCAGAAGCTGATGCAGCGTTTGCCGAGCTAAAAGCTCTGCTCTCCACCCAGCCGGTGCTTGCTGCTCCAATCAGCAAAGAGCCTCATTTGCTCTACATCGCAGCCACAGGACAAGTCGTCAGTACTGTGCTAACGGTCGAGCGGGAAGAAGAAGGAAAAGCTCTCAAAGTTCAGCGCCCAGTGTATTATTTGTCTGAAGTCTTGACTCCATCCAAGCAGAGATATCCTCATTATCAGAAGCTTGTGTATGGAATATACATGACCACAAAGAAGGTTGCTCATTATTTCTCTGACCATTCCATCACAGTCGTCAGCGACGCCCCACTATCAGAGATTTTGCACAACAGAGATGCAATTGGTCGAGTGGCCAAATGGGCGATTGAACTTCTTCCCCTTGATATCAAGTTTGAGGCAAAGAAAGCCATTAAGTCCCAGGCGATAGCAGATTTCCTCGCCGAGTGGATTGAACAACAGCAGCCGACTGAAGTTCACTCGGAGCATTGGACCATGTTTTTTGATGGCTCTAAGATGTTGAATGGTTCCGGTGCTGGGGTTGTCCTGGTTTCCCCCAGAGGAGATAAGCTCAGATATGTGCTCCAGATTCACTTTGATTCCTCCAACAATGAGGTAGAATATGAGGCCCTCCTATATGGGTTGCGCATGGCCATTTCACTCGGCGTCCGTCGCCTAATGGTCTATGGCGACTCGGATTTAGTGGTCAATCAGGTGATGAAAGAGTGGGACGTGAGAAGCCCAGCCATGACTGGATACTGCAGTGTTGTGAGGAAGCTGGAAAAGAAGTTCGAGGGGTTGGAGCTCCATCATATACCCCGACTGAAAAATCAAGCAGCTGATGATCTAGCAAAGATAGGTTCCAAGAGAGAAGCCATTCCGAGTGGTGTGTTCTTGGAGCATATACACACTCCGTCAGTCAAAGAAGATCCTTTCACCGAAGAAACTCCGCAGCCCAAGAGCGCCACAGATCCGACTGAAGTTGAAATCCCAGCGGTGGTCGACTTGATCATGGAGGTTTTGGTGGTCATTCCCGACTGGACGATTCCGTATGTCGCATATATCTTGAGGAAAGAGCTTCCGGAGGATGAGGAAGAGGCTCGACAGATCGTCCGTCGATCTAAGGCCTTTACCGTAATCAAAGGACAATTATACAGAGAAAGCGCGACTGGAGTCGGTCAGAAGTGCATAACACCAGAAGAAGGTCGACTCATCCTCAATGATATTCACTCGGGGACCTGTGGTCATCATGCGTCCTCTCGGACCATCGTGACCAAAGCATACCGAGCCGGATTTTACTGGCCCAAGGCGAATGAGATGGCAAAAGAGATAGTGGATAAGTGCGAGGGATGTCAGTTCTACTCGAATATGTCGCACAAGCCTGCGTCAGCTTTGAAGACCATCCCACTCGTCTGGCCTTTTGCAGTTTGGGGGCTGGACATGGTCGGTCCTTTGAGAACAGGACGAAGTGGCTTCACGCATGTACTGGTGGCAGTCGACAAGTTCACCAAGTGGATCGAGGCTAAACCAATCAAGAGCCTTGACACCGGTACTGCTGTTAGCTTCGTCAGGGAACTAATATTCAGATATGGAGTCCCGCACAGCATTATTACGGATAATGGGTCGAACTTTGACTCAGAGGAATTCAGAGCTTTCTGCAACTCCCAGGGCACACGGGTCGACTACGCATCAGTCGCCCATCCACAGTCGAATGGACAAGTAGAGCGAGCTAATGGACTGATTCTTAAGGGACTGAAGCCTCGATTGATGCGTGATCTCAAACACGCGGCTGGAGCTTGGGTCGACGAACTTCCATCTGTACTCTGGGGACTGCGGACCACGCCGAATCGGTCGACCGGAAGAACTCCATTCTTCTTGGTCTATGGAGCTGAAGCAGTCTTGCCGAGTGATCTTCTCCACAATGCTCCCCGAGTCGAAATCTACAACGAAGCAGAAGCTGAACAAGCGCGGCAGGACGCAGTCGACCTTTTAGAGGAAGAAAGGGAGATGGCTCTGATCCGGTCGACCATCTACCAACAAGATTTGCGCCGTTTCCACGCCAGAAATGTGAGAGGTCGAGCCTTCCAGGAAGGGGATCTGGTTCTCCGAGTGGATCAGCACAAACCACACAAGCTTGCTCCTTCTTGGGAAGGCCCCTTCATCGTCACCAAAGTCCTCCACAACGGGGCGTACCGTCTTTACAACGTCGAGCATAACATCGACGAGCCCCGAGCTTGGAACGCGGAGCTACTCCGCCTATTCTACACTTAAGTTTTATCACTCGGATGAGTTGCAATAAAGTACTTTTGTAGTTCATGGACCTCAAAATAATAGTGTCATAGTTCCTCCATAATATCTGTCACTTTTTATTTTTGTCCAATGAAATTCCCCTCAGTGGGTGACTTAGCTGCGAATCCGTTTCGCCTAAGTTTGTAAAAATCCTACCGAGTGGTGAGCCAGACTCCCACTCGGAGGCTTAGCTGCGAATCCGTTTCGCCTAAGTTATCAAAATCCTACCGAGTGGTAAGCCAGCCTTCCACTCGGAGGCTTAGCTGCAGCCTCGTGCTCGCCTAAGTTATAAAAATCCTACCGAGTGAAGAGCAACCCTCTCACTCGGGGGCTTAGCTGCAGTCCAAGCACTCGCCTAAGTTATAAAAATCCTACCGAGTGGTAAGCCAGCCTTCCACTCGGAGGCTTAGCTGCAGCCTCGTGCTCGCCTAAGTTATAAAAATCCTACCGAGTGAAGAGCAACCCTCTCACTCGGGGGCTTAGCTGCAGTCCAAGCACTCGCCTAAGTTATAAAAATCCTACCGAGTGAAGAGCAACCCTCTCACTCGGGGGCTTAGCTGCAGTCCAAGCACTCACCTAAGTTATGAAAATCCTACCGAATGAAGAGCAACCCTCTCACTCGGAGGCTTAGCTGCAGCCTCGTGCTTGCCTAAGTTATCAAAATCCTACCGAGTGAAGAGCAATCCTCTCACTCGGAGGCTTAGCT
Organism: Triticum dicoccoides; assembly: GCF_002162155.2. NCBI lineage: Eukaryota > Viridiplantae > Streptophyta > Magnoliopsida > Poales > Poaceae > Triticum > Triticum dicoccoides. The sequence goes on from NC_041393.1 coordinate 95,988,524, forward strand.
GCAGCCTCGTGCTCGCCTAAGTTATCAAAATCCTACCGAGTGAAGAGCAATCCTCTCACTCGGGGGCTTAGCTGCAGCCTCGTGCTCGCCTAAGTTATCAAAATCCTACCGAGTGAAGAGCAATCCTCTCACTCGGGGGCTTAGCTGCAGCCATGTGCTCGCCTAAGTTATAAAAATCCTACCGAATGAAGAGCAACCCTCTCACTCGGAGGCTTAGCTGCAGCCCTGTGCTCGCCTAAGGTATAAAAACCCTGCCGAGTGGAGAGCAACCCCCTCATTCGGAGGGCTTAGCTGCAGCCCAGTGCTCGCCTAAGTGAACTAAAGAATAAGTCGATTGCAGTACAGGCACCTTGCTTTGAACCTGCAAAAGACATTCCGAGCCGAAGGCAATCATATTCAAGCACCAAATCCAAGTTTGAATCGACATCTAAAGGAACCGAAAGTGCTCAGGCGTCAAGCCTGTTAAGGTTTGTCGGTTACAATTCCACTCGGCATACCGAGGCAAATTTAAAGCGTCGAGCCAGAAGAAGTTTTTTACCCCTCCTGTGGAGGGCTGGAAGGTGCAACAAATTCATCAAGGTCAATTCCGTCGGCGATCCGAGTGGCAGCTGCAAGGAAAGTTTCCATAAAGGACCTGAAGTCGTGCTTCTTGGTATTGGCCACCCGAAGGGCCGCCAGCTTCTCTTCTCGCGCATCTTTGCAGTGGACTCGGGCTAGACACAGAGCGACATCTGCACCACACCGAGCCGAGGACTTCTTCCACTCCTGCACTCGACCAGGGATTGTGTTCAAGCGGGTCATCAGCGACTCAAGGTCATTCTGAAGTGTCTCCTCAGGCCAGAGCGTCGAGTCGATGCGAGATGTGGCGGCCTTCAGCCTTGCGAGATAGTCCACGACAGCTGCAACACGAGACTCCAGTCGGAAAACATCCATGGCAACTTCGTCGTTCACCGGAGAATTGACGGGGTCGAGGTTTGGCTCCAGTCGGCTGGTTTCTTCTTCAAAGTTTTGACAAAATTCTGCAAGGATGATCACTAAGTCAAGGGGATAGTCGAATGGAAAAAGCCACAATTGGAAATATTTGCCAAACATGGAGGTTTACCTTCAAGCATAAGAAACAGCTTCTTGGCAAGGCCACTCAGGAAGGCCTCCAGTTCAGTTTTCTTCTCAGTCAATTTGCTGACTTGGTCGGTCAGGGCAGCTTTATCAGTTTTCAGTCGACTGACCTCCTTGTTGGCAATCCCAAGAGCAGCTTTCAGATTGGTATTGTCTTGTTCGAGCTTGGTGACTGAAGCTAACTTCTCGTCAGCAAGCTTGATCTTCTCAGCTAGCTCAAGGTCTTTCTTCTGCTGGGCCTCCCTTACCTTACCTGCAAGTTACAGCAAGATCAGATTTTGAAATAAGCAAGGGGAAAAGCAGTCGTCAGGGTCTCACCAAACATACCTTTAGTCTCCTCCTTTGCCTTTGTCAGCTTCTCCTGAACCAGCTTCAAGCTCAGCTCGACTTGAGTATGTTTTTGTTCCAGCTCTGAGTAGCGAGCCACAAGATCACAGGAGTTCTGCGAAGAACCAATCGACTAAATGTCAAATATAATTCACTTCCGGGTGAAAAAGGGAAAAACACACGTTTCTAAGACTACAGCCAAATACAAGTATTCGACCGTAGTCTCGGGGACTACACCCAGTGGGTGCACTCAGCGTGCCCCCACTAATCCCGATGAAGACAAAGTCGACCAGTCGACCTCAAAAAAAAAGAGCATTCTCTAAGACTGTGATCAACTGCAAGCAGTCGACCACAGTCTCGGGGACTACACCCAGTGGGTACACTCAGCGTGCCCCCACCGGTTTGTGAAATCCAGTCGACCAGTCGACTGACAGAAAAATTGACATCATAAAGCCTAAGGCCGACTGCCAGCAGTCGACCTTAGCCTTGGGGACTACACCCAGTGGGTGCACTCAGCGTGCCCCCACCGGTTTGCGAAATCCAGTCGACCAGTCGACTGGCAGAAAGATTGACATCATAAAGCCTAAGGCCGACTGCCAGCAGTCGACCTTAGCCTTGGGGACTACACCCAGCGGGTGCACTCAGCGTGCCCCCGCTAACACGGAGTTTATTCGACACACCCACTGGGTGACTACTATAAATTCCGGAAAAGAAAAGTTTTTGGTAGCATATCCAACAGAACAAACAGTGGTCGACTGACCTGGACATTGCTTTGGAGGGCAGAACTGGCGTCATAAGCTGCCTGGCTCGCATCCCGGATGGTCTTCAGCTGCTCCATCATGAGTCCCGCCTGGCGTATTGCTTCCTTCGCTGCGCCAGCTTGGTCCTCGGGGACGTGGTGCGTCGTGAAGAGGGAGGGCTGCTGAGCACTCGTCAGTGGATTTGCGAAGGACACCATGTGTCGAGTGGTGTTCTCTTCCTCCACAGTCAGAATCTCAGGCGCCGTCACATCCTGAGGCACCTTACTGGCGGACGCTTTCCGACTCCTCCTGCGTGTCAGTGGTTCTTCATCCTCGTCGTCGTCAGGGAGATTGATAACAGTGTTGGGTGGAGCTGCGGAGAAGAATCAGGATCAGAGATCGCGAGTCAGTCGACTAAGAACGGTGTTAAGAATACAGTACCTGGGTTCGAAGTTGCTGCATCCTCCATCTCGTGGTCGTCAGCCCGAGCTGAGGTTTCAGAAGTAGCAGCGCTGCAACTCCAAAGGATCAGTCGACTAACTTCAGCGTCAACCAGAGATAAAGTTCACACAAAATGAGAAGACTCAAACGACACAATTACCCTGATATGGTGGGGATGGACACCTTCATCTTCGGCAGGAGCTTGGTCGGCTTTGGCGGAGCCCCCCTAGGCTGCTTCGGCGCCTTTTCAGTCGGCGCTGGAGAAGTGGTCCTAGGGCGCTTGGTCGACTGCGTCGCAACCCCCTTGCCACGTTCAGTCGAAGGGTCGTGGACGAGCTTCGACCGCCTTTCCGAGCGCGGTGGCACGACCTCCTCCTCTTCCTCCTCGTCTTCGACGTCATCATCATCACCGTCGTCATCATCATCGTCGTCGTCATCCCCTGCAATGTCCGAGTCCCATTCCTCCTCGTCCTGGCTCTCGCCCCCACTCGCCTCACCCTCCTCAGTCGGAGTTTGTGCCCCATTGGGCATCGAGTACAGCTCGGTGAGGGCCTGGCAGATATCAAGACAATGATCAGTCGACCAGTCGGCAGAGTAGACAGAGATGAATGTGACAAGAATGCAGCGGAGAGCAGGGCAAGTGTACCTTATTTGGATCACTGTTGTGGTCGAGTGGAGGAATCCTTCTGGCTCCGCGTGGGTTGTCCTTGTTTCCGGTGACGGCTACCATCCATCTTTCCAGAGTGACATCGTCGACTGCTTCTGGATGGACTCTAGTCTCGTCTTCGGTCCCATAGTACAACCACATGCAGTGGCTCCGGAACTGGAGGGGCTGGATGCGACGCCTGAGGAAGACCTCCAGGAGATCCATGCCCGTCACTCCCTCCCGAACCAACTGCACCACGCGCTCCATCAACATCTTCACATCAGCTTTCTCCTCCGGGATCAACTTCAGAGAGGAGGGCTTGTTCACTCGGTCCATGGTAAACTGTGGGAGTCCACTCGACTGTCCCGGCGTCGACTGGTCCCGGCAGTAGAACCAGGTCGACTGCCAGCCTCTGACTGACTCGGGAAAGGTCATGGGCGGAAAGGTGCTCTTGTTCCTCACCTGGATGCCCAAACCCCCACACATTTGGACGACTCGGGTCTTTTCGTCGCCTGGACTCGCCTTCTTCATGGTCTGAGAGCGACACGTGAATATATGCTTGAACAAACCCCAGTGCGGTCGACAGCCCAAGAAACCCTCACACATGGACACGAATGCAGCAAGATAGGCAATGGAGTTTGGGGTAAAATGGTGGAGCTGCGCTCCGAAGAAATTCAAGAAGCCACGAAAGAAAACACTCGGCGGCAAGGAAAACCCGCGATCCACATGGGTGGCCAAAAGCACACACTCACCCTCTTCTGGCTGAGGCTGCCACTCCTTCCCCGGAAGCCTCGCTACTCCGTGGGGGATCAAGCCCTCGTTGGCCATGTCGAGAATGTCATTCTCAGTGATGGTCGACTGGATCCAGTCTCCTTGGACCCAGCCTTTCGGCAGGCGGGATCTGGACGAGGACCCTCCGCGGCTGGTGGATCTCCCCTTCGCCTTCTCCGACGCCGACGCCTTCTTTGCACGCTCCAGCACCGCCGTCTTCTCCTTGGCCATGGTCGCCGGCGAGATGCGCGAAGGGAAGTGGTGCGAGGGCGAGAGCGAGCACGCTGAGCAGGGAGGAAGGAAGCAGAGAGAGGGGGAGAATGCTAAGGCGCAGCACAGAAATTCTCGCCGGGCACATTTATAAGGTCCCTTCCGAGTGGATGACAGGTGGGCCCGGTCGATCTAATCATATCTGGAACAGTTATGCAGACGGGATACGTGGCGAAAAAGGCGGCGCGGAGATCGAGGCGTCCATGCCCCGTCCCATCCGAACGCCGCGGTCCGCCCCGCTTCGCGCGCGCCCCAAAATTTCGCATCCCGCGGAATCCGCGAGCAACAAATCAGTCTGTCAGGCGCGGTGTTTCCGGCGATCCGTCGCTCGGAGATCGTCGAAGCCTGAAAGATCACTCGACGCAAAAACAGAATGGATCAAGTCGACTAAAGGCAAGTTGTTTCCTGTCGACGAAGGGATTCTTTGGTCCAGAACAGTGCACAACTGGAGCGCAAAGGTTAATCGGAAACGACATCAACTCCTTCTTCACTCGAAGCCTCAATCCATTCGGGGGCTAATGATGGGGTTATGTACCTAGGGTAGGTTCATGGACCTGATCCAAGTAACTTACCCCAGGACATCCTTTGAAGAGGTCGCCTTCCAGTCGACCAACGAGGATTCACTCGACTGGCCTGAAGGACTCGACCGCGAAGACTCACTCGACCACCAGGAGGTCAAGAGGCACTCTGCACTGCAACGGCCTGTAATCAAGTAGACTTTATGATAGTAAAGGCCTTTATGTGGGGCATTATCAGTAACGCCCCAGACTTAACTCACCTTAAACCCTCTCCTACGTGGGCTGGCTGGGGTCCTGGCGCACTCTATATAAGCCACCCCCCTCCACAGGCAGAAGGGTTCGGCACCTTGTAGTTCATACACTCATAATCCACTCAACCGCCTCCGGGCTCCGAGACGTAGGGCTGTTACTTCTTCCGAGAAGGGCCTGAACTCGTACATCCTTTGTGCTTACAACCTCTCCATAGCTAGGACCTTGCCTCTCCATACCTACCCCCACTCTACTGTCAGGCTTAGAACCACGACACATCAAACTTCTATTTACTTAGAACTCAGAATTACAACTCGATACTAGAACAAAGTATGACTCTATATGAATGCCTCTGGAAGTGTACCAGGATGTGCAATTATCTAGCATAACATGTATAAAAAATGATGAACGGTGGCTGAGTCACAAATACTATGTCAGCCATATGATATTGCAAAGCAATATGAAAATGATGATTGAAAGGATCGAGAAGAGGTGTCAAATGGTGTGTTGATGATGAACTCCTTGCTCTTGTGCTTCAAATGATAGTCTCCCAACACTCAACTCTCTCTCTCTCAGATTTGGCTATGGTGGAAAGATGATTTGAGTGGAAAGCAACTTGGGGAAGGCTAGAGATCAAGATTCTCGTGGTTGGATTGGAATGTCTTGGTCTCAACACATGAGTAGGTGGTTCTCTCTCGGAAAATGAGTAGTGGAAGTGTAGGCACGTTCTGATGGCTCTCTCTCAAATGGAGAAAGGGGTGGAGGTGAACCCGGGCATGGGCAGCCCGGCCCGACGACCTGGTGGAGGTAGACCCGGGCATGGGCAGCCCGGCCCGACAACCTGGCCTGAGCCTGGCCCGAAAAACCCGGGCCGGGCCGGGCCGGGCTTGAAACTCGGGCCGGGCTCGGGCTTTGTTTTGCAGCCCGAAAGGTAGTTCAGGCCGGGCTCAGGCTTCTCTTTTTCTATTTTTCGGGCCGGGCTTTCGAGCTTTGGGCTGGGCTTGCACATACATGTACTAAAAAACAGCGTTCGGGCCGGGCTTTCGGGTTTCAGGCTTGATTTGGGGCCGGGCTCGGGCTTGAAATCAGGGAGTATTTCGGGCTTCGAGCCGGGCTCGGGCTTGAGAAATGAAGGTCGGGCTTTTACAAGCCCGGCCCGAAACCTGGCCCGGCCCGACGTTTGCCCAGGTTTAGATGGAGGGGTATATATAGCCTCCACACAAAATCTAGCCATTACACACATTTAACCGAACTCGGTCAGACCGAATAGGGAAACTCTGTGAGACGGATTTAGTTTAAAATGTGAACGTTAGGATTTTCGGTGGGACCGACGAGATCAACTCGGTGGGACTGTGTGCTAGGGCTAGGGCAAAACCTGATCTCGGTGAGACTGATCGCATGAACTCGGTGAGACCGATTTAAGCAATTAATCAAACATAGAGTTGGTCAGGCAAACTTGGTGGGACCGATTGCACATTTTAGTGAGACTGAAATAATTACAATAGGCAACAGAGAGTTTACAAGGCCATCTCGGTGAGACCGAGATCCATATCGGTGTGACCGAATTGATTAGGGTTTCTGGCAGTGGTTATGTCAACGAACTCGGTGGTGCCGGATAGATCAAATCGGTGGGGCCGAGTTTGACTTTAGGTTTTGGACATATGTGGAAATGAGAAAGTGGTTGAGGGTTTTTGGAGCAATATCACTAAGCACCTTGAGCAAGTAAGCCATTAAGCAACACCTCATCCCCTTTAAATAGTATTGGCTTTTCCTATGGACTCAATGTGATCTTGGATCACTAAAATGAAAATGCAGAGTCTTGAGCCTTTGCCAAAATTTGTCCTTAGCATTGAAGGGGTTCCACATCCTCTTGTCCTGCCACTCCATTACTGAACTCATCTGAAATGTACTAGATAAAAGAATTAGTCTAACAAGAGATATTTTGACATTAATTACCAAAATCACCTAGGGAGCACTTGTGCTTTCAATCTCCCCCTTTTTGGTAATTGATGACAACATACATCAAAGCTTTAGATAAAGATATGAATATCAACGGGTAAATCTTTGGAAAGACATGTAACATGCATAGGCTCCCCCTACATGTATGCAATCATGTAATGATGGAATGTAAGAACATGTGAATGCATGAGCATGTCAGAGCAAGCAATGAGTTACATGTAACTTGGCTATATGGATCAGAGCAAATGATGTAGATAGAATAGATATACCTTCATGTTCATGAATCCTTCTTGCAAACGATATGTGCAGTAGCAAGAGATCATCATGCACATGAGTGTGATGCATATACCTACCTTGTGGTCTTGAGCTGGCTTTCGAAGAGATGAGCTTGAGGAAACAAGGTTAGATAACACAAGAACACTCTAAATAAAGAAAATTCAGAAAACCACAAGAGTACCAAGACTGGGATGACATGTAGTGAGTGAGTACTAAGTACTCCATTTGGATATAGACATGTCCCCAAAGATTAAAGATATGCAATGAATTCCAAAGATTTTCTTCCTTAGGATCTGAACTCTTTCTCCCCCTAAATCTGATATTGGATAATGGGAGAAGGTAGGGTAAGAGAAAATCAGAGCAAATAAGGAAAATAAAATCAGAGCAAGAACTTGATACCAAAAGGTTCAAATTCTTTGAAACAGAGCAAGAACCAATAAAGCAAGAAATGGTTCAAACAAACATGTCTTTCCCCTCTTGAAGACATGTGGCTTCTCTCCTCTATTGACAACACGCATCTAGGAAAGCTAAGATGTCTCTCTCTCCCACATGGTCTCTCTTTCCCATAAGATAAGCTTTGATGTGATCTCTCTCTCCCCCTTTGACATCAATTTCCAAGAAGGGTTCTTCTGGAGTATGAGTCAGTTAGGTTCGGTCCTTGAGGCACATGACAAAGCAGCATGTAGATTATGATGCGGGTGGAGGATAAGAATCATTGAGTGGAGCTAGAAAAGATGTGCAGGATGCAATGGCAAAAAGTTTTCTGCAGCATTGAAATTGGTAACGCCGATTTGTTTTCATCGGTGACACCGAGTTGGCGGGGTCATAGAAGATCCTGATTGTCGGTGTACAAAAGTAGGGGCTCTGCTTTTGACCCCTTTACTTGTGCACGGGCAGTCAGAGCCACCCGCCACGACCACGCATAACAGGGCAGGAAAGGGAAGCCGGAGAGAAGCCGAAGGCACAAGACGAACAAGACAACATCAAGAACCAAGGCCACAAAGCGTAGACGGGCGGAGCAGGTTGCCCCGGCAAGACCCTTGTCGGGGGCAGCCTCCACAGCCTCGGCAAGCCCCTTGCCGGGGCAGCTCACCCACACCAGTGGAGCGGGCCACCCTCGAGCCACGGTCTCCAATAGCCATGTTGGACCAGGGCTCGTGAAGCACCTCCATGGTGGCATGCAAATCTTTGTGAAGACATAGAATGCTCAAGATTAGGTGAGGATTAGAAAGCAACAATCCTCACCAAGATCCTTACCGAAGGAATCCACAAGACCCCCGGCAAGACCCTTGCCGGGGACGCCAGCACGCCACGGCAGGACCCTTGCCGGGCCACCCGGCAAGACCCTTGCCGGGTCACCCGACAAGACCCTTACCAGAGGCAACAGCAGGGCCACTGCCAGGCCCTCACCAACCAACTCCCCGCCGCCGTTCGCATACAGCTGCCAGCCCAACCAGCTGGGCAGGCACCTGCGTGGCAACATGCAGCTTCCAGACCAACTCAGCACGCACCTGCGTGGCGGCATGCAGATCTTCGTGGAGGCTCCACCATCGCGCCACCTCAGCTGCTTGCCTGCCTACATGGCACCACATGCATCACTGGCCAAGGCGCGTGTCGAAGCAAGGAGGAGCGGCGACGGACGGGACGGGCCTCGCTCCCGTCCCTGATAAAGTGAAGGGACACCTAAGCCTCGCATTAAATGCGCTTTGTCCTGTAATACCAGCGATAAGCTCACAATGCTGTAGCACTTTCCACCTCCTGTGTGCCACTGTGGTAGCCCCTTTCGCCTATAAAAGGAGGCCCATGGCACACCGGAGAAGGATTCGGCTCTTTTGAACCTGGCAGCACCCAGAGCTAGTTCAAGAGCTCAAGAACACTAAATACATCCACCAAAGTAGGATCGTATGGTTTTATGCATCTTTGTGGCCCGAACCTGGGTAAATCCCCTTTGTGATGTCTGCTAGTCCCGCTCTTCTCACGATCCTGCGCCCCGCAACCGTAGTAGGGATTCAAGTGATCCCATAGGTGTCGTTTCCCACCGACATCTTTGGCGCGCCAGGTAGGGGGCGCAATTGTGAGAATCTGGTGTAGCAGTTGACCTAGCTGTTCTTCATCGCCATGGCTCCTAAGAAGAAGACCACCACGGCGATCGGTTCGTCCGGGACTGGATTGCCAGTACCGGTGCGGACCAATAGCGGGCCAGTCATGGAGAGAACCCGTGGTGCGGCCCGTGAACATCCGCATCACCCTGGCGGTCCAGGCCTGGCGAGTGGCGTCATTTGCGCGGCAGGAGACGAGCCACCAGTCGCGGGCTCTAGAGACGGAGTCAAGCCCCCCGCAGGTGGCGCGGGGCCCTCCAGGGGCGCCACCATCCCGCCAGACGGCGGCATGGCGGCCTCCATGACACCAACGCTGGCGCCCACATCACGCTCTTCTCAGGTTGTGCGTGATGAGCAGCGTCACCCTGCCGGTGACCCTACACGCCGCCCTGGGAAGAGTCATGTGCGCCCATCACATGATGAGAGGGCCAGCACACACGCCGAGGTGCTGACGGAGGTGGCGAACGGCCGCGGGGCCGTGACGCAGCTCCTTCTAACGTGGTTGGAAGTCGAGGCGTCGCGGTCCACCCAACTTTCACTGCCACCCACGCCAGCGGAAGCCCTAGCACGCGCGCAACTGCTCCTTGATTTTCCTCCCACCGCGGAGAAGCTCAACGAATGGTGGGCCACCGTCCGGAGCCTCCTCGGCATCACCAATAACGATGAGTTGCGGCCGGCAGGACCCGTAGGCCGTCGCTTCGCCGGGCCCGCATGCCAGCGGAGGCCGTGCCGGAGGCGATGCGGCCACAGTGCACTCCCCTCCTCCATCCCGGCCACCCAGGCGTCGGTCCGTCGCGACGACGCTCGTGATGATATTTCCATCGCGTTGTCCGACCCGCGAACCAACCGCGATCAGCGCCAAGTCCTTCGGGAGCAGGTTCATGAGGACGCTCAAACTACCATCGAGGGCCGACGTGACGCGCGCCACCAGTCGGACAGGCGGTCAGGGCCCGCTATGGACTACCCAGCGCCGGGAGGCTATGGTGGCCTACCCTACGAGGTGGGTTGTGCGGCTTTCACCCGTGAGCTACGGCAGTTCCAGTGGCCCTCCCATCGTATGTTCAAGCCCGACGTTGGCGAGAAGTACAACGGCAAGACTCACCCGTCAGAGTTCCTCAGCATCTACACCATCGCGATGCAAGCCGCTGGGGCCCGCAACAATAAGGTGCTTTCCAACTTCCCGTTGGCACTCAAGCCTAATGTTATGTCATGGCTGATGCACTTGCCGATGGATTCCATCTCTTCTTGGGCGGATCTGTGCCATGAGTTTGTTGGCGCCTTTACCAAAGGTCACCAAGCTCATGGCCAGGCGAGTGATTTACACATCACCCCCCAGAAGGAAGGAGAAAACTTGCGCAAGTACATCCAAAGGTTGAGCCGGGTGCAGTACAACATCCCCGACGTTCATCCTGCCGCTATGATCAGTGTGTTCCACCAGAATGTGCACAACTGCAAGATGCGCGAAGAGCTGGCGATGAACAAGGTCAAGGATGTGCCCGAGCTTTATGTCATGGCCGATCGATGCGCTTGCGCTGAAGAGGGAAGGAAGTACCCCGGCAAAGATGCCGGCGTGGAAACCGACTCGACTAGCAACACCGCTACCCCAGCAAAGAAGGGCCGGTGCCGTAACAGGAAGCGCAAGGGCAAGGCCGTGCTTGCCGTCGAGGGATCCGACGATACCGACGCCACCAAGAAGACCAAGGCGAGCGACCCCGGTAAGGAGGTTGCCGGGTGTGTCGCTTGCCAGGCCTTGGCGGCTGCCGACAAGCCAGGAGGCTCCGACAAGCAGTACTGCAAGATCCACCACACCAAGGGCCATGACCTCCAAAACTGTCGGCAGGTAGAGCTGCTCGCTGAGAAGCAGAAAGCCGAGTATGAGCGGTGGGACAAGGAGAAAGGCCAAGATGGTGCCGAGGGATCCGGCAAGAAACATGGCGGCCAAGGAGGCCGCCGCCGCAAGGATAATCAGCAGGCGAGGCCCGCCCGGGGCCACGACAAGAAGCAGGAAGACGGTGATCATGACGAGGACGACGAGTTCGGCGACCACGAGTTTCAGAAAGCCACAGAGGCCATGTGCATCGATGGTGGCGCATCGCTGCATACGTCCCACCGCCAACTCAAGCAGTGGGCGCGTGAGATCACGGCGGTGGAGCCATCGCTCGACGCACGGAAGCCTCTTAAATGGTCCAGATGATGTGTGTTGGAAGTGGTTCCAAGATTGATATGATCATCGTCGCACACTCCCTATACTTTCGGGATTAGTGTTAAACCTAAATAAATGTTATTTGGCATTTGCGTTGAGCATGAATATGATTTGATCATGTTTATTGCAATATGGTTATTCATTTAAAGTCAAGGAATAATTGTTATTCTGTTTACATGAATAAAGCCTTCGATGGTCATACACCCAATGAAAATAGTTTGTTGGATCTCGATCGTAGTGATACACATAATCATAATATTGATGCCAAAAGATGCAAAGTTGATAATGATAGTGCAACTTATTTGTGGCACTGCAGTTTGGGTCATATCGGTGTAAAGCGCATGAAGAAACTCCATAAAGATGGATTTTTGGAATCACTTGGTTATGAATCATTTGATGCTTGCGAACCGTGCCTTATGGGCAAGATGACTAAAACTCCGTTCTCCGGGACAATGGAACGAGCTAGTGACTTATTGGAAATAATACATACTGATGTATGCGGTCCAATGAGTATTGATGCTCGTGGCGGGTATCGTTATTTTCTGACCTTCACGAGATGATTTGAGCAGATATGAGTATATCTTCTTAATGAAACACAAGTCTGGAACATTTGAAAAGTTCAAAGAATTTCAGAGTGAAGTGGAGAATCATTGTAACAAGAAAATAAAGTTTCTACGATCTGATCGTGGAGGAGAATATTTGAGTTACGAGTTTGGTCTTCAATTAAAACAATGTGGAATAGTTTCACAAACTCATGCCACCTGGAACACCACAACTTAATGGTGTGTCCGAACGTCATAACTGTACTTTATTAGATATAGTGCAATCTATGATATCTCTTATCGGTTTACCACTATCGTTTTGGGATTATGCATTAGAGACAGTTGCATTCACTTTAAATAGGGCACCATCAAAATCCGTTGAGACGACGCCTTATGAACTGTGGTTTGGCAAGAAACCAAAGTTGTCATTTCTTAAAGTTTGGGGCTGTGATGGTTATGTGAAAAAGTTTCAACCTGATAAGCTCGAACCCAAATCGGAGAAGTGTGTCTTCATAGAATACCCAAAGGTAACTATTGGGTACACCTTCTATCACAGATCCGAAAGCAAGATTCGTTGCTAAGATGGATCCTTTCTAGAGAAGGAGTTTCTCTCGAAAGAAGTGAGTGGGAGGAAAGTAGAACTTGATGAGGTAATTGTACCTTCTCCCTTATTGGAAAGTAGTTCATCACAGAAATTAGTTCCAGTGATGCCTACACCGATTAGTGAGGAAGTTAATGATGATGCTCATGAAGCTTCAGATCAAGTTACTACCGAACCTCGTAGGTCTTCCAGAATAAGATCCGCACCGAAGTGGTACGGTAATCCCGTTCTAGAAGTCATGTTACTAGACCATGATAAACCTACGAACTATGAGGAAGCGATGATGATCCCAGATTCCGCGAAATGGCTTGAGGCCATGAAATCTGAGATAGGATCCATGTATGAGAACAAAGTATGGACTTTGATTGACTTGCTCGATGATCAGCAAGCCATGTTAAATAAATGGATCTTCAAGAGGAAGACAGGACACTGATAGTAGTGTTACTATCTACAAAGCTCGACTTGTCACAAAAGGTTTCGACAAGTTCAAGGTGTTGACTACAATGAGATTTTCTCAACTGTAGCGATGCTTAAGTCTGTCCGAATCATGTTAGCAATTGTCACATGTTATGAAATCTGGCAAATGGATGTCAAAAACTACATTCTTTAATGGATTTATTAAAGAAGAGTTGTATATGATGCAACCAGAAGGTTTTGTTAATCCTAAAGGTACTAACAAAATGTGCAAGCTCCAACGATCCATCAATGGACTGGTGCAAGCATCTCGGAGTTGGAATATACGCTTTGATGAGTTGATCAAAGCATATGGTTTTATACAGACTTTTGGAAAGGCCTGTATTTACAAGAAAGTGAGTGGGAGCTCTGTAGCATTTCTGATATTATATGTGCAAGACATATTGTTGATTGAAAATGATATAGAATTTCTGGATAGCATAAAAGGATACTTGAATAAAAGGTTTTTCAATGAAAGACCTCGGTGAAGCTGCTTACATATTGAGCATCAAGATCTATTGAGATAGATCAAGACACTTGATAAGTTTTTCAATAAGTACATACCTTGTCAAGATTTTTAAATAGTTCAAAATGGAACAGTCAAAGAAAGAGTTCTTGCCTGTGTTGCAAAGGTGTGGAATTGAGTAAGACTCAAGACCTGACCACGGCAGAAAAGAGAATGAAAGTCATTCCCTATGCATCAGTCATAGGTTCTATAAAAGTGTGCCATGCTATTGACCAGACCTATTGTATACTCTACCCTGATTTGGCAAGGGAGTACAATAGTGATCTAGGAGTAGATCACTGGACATTGGTCAAAATTATCCTTAGTAGAATAAGGAGATGTTTCTCGATTATGGAGGTGATAAAAGAGTTCGTCGTAAAGAGTTACATCGATGCAAGATTTTACACCGATCCAGATGACTCTAAGTCTCAATCTGGATACCTATTGAAAGTGGGATCAATTAGCTAGAGTAGCTCCGTGCAAAGCATTGTAGACATAGAATATTTGCAAAATACATACGACTCTGTAATATGACAGACTCGTTGACTAAACTTCTCTCACGAGCAAAACATGATCATACCTTAGTACTCTTTGGGTGTTAATCACATAGCGATGTGAACTAGATTATTGACTCTAGTAAACCTTTTGGGTGTTGATCACATGACGATGTGAACTATGGGTATTAATCACATACAGATGTGAATATTGGTGTTAAATCACATGATGATGTGAACTAGATTATTGACTCTAGTGCAAGTGGGAGACTGAAGGAAATATGCCCTAGAGGCAATAATAAAGTTATTATTTATTTCCTTATATCATGATAAATGTTTATTATTCATGCTAGAATTGTATTAACCGGAAACATAATACATGTGTGAATACATAGACAAACATAGTGTCACTAGTATGCCTCTACTTGACTAGCTCGTTTATCAAAGATGGTTATGTTTCCTAACCATAGACAAAAGAGTTGTCATTTGATTAACGGGATCACATCATTAGGAGAATGATGTGATTGACTTGACCCATTCCGTTAGCTTAGCACTTGATCGTTTAGTATGTTGCTGTTGCTTTCTTCATGACTTATACATGTTCCTGTAACTATGAGATGAGGAACACTTTGGGTGCTACCAAACGTCACAACGTAACTGGGTGATTATAAAGGAGTACTACAGGTGTCTCCAAAGGTACATGTTGGGTTGGCGTATTTCGAGATTAGGTTTTGTCACTCCGATTGTCGGAGAGGTATCTCTGGGCCCTCTCGGTAATGCACATCACTATAAGCCTTGCAAGCAATGTAGCTAATGAGTTAGTTACGGAATGAAGCATTACATAACGAGTAAAGAGACTTGCCAGTAACGAGATTGAACTAGGTATTGGATACCGACGATCGAATCTCGGGCAAGTAACATACCGATGACAAAGGGAATAACGTATGTTGTTATGCGGTTTGACCGATAAAGATCTTCGTAGAATATGTAGGAGCCAATATGATCATCCAGGTTCCGCTATTGGTTATTGACCGAGAATAGTTCTAGGTCATGTCTACATTGTTCTCGAACCCGTAGGGTCCGCACGCTTAAGGTTTCGATGACAGTTATATTATGAGTTTATGAGTTTTGATGTACCGAAGGAGTTCGGAGTCCCGGATGAGATCGGGGACATGACGAGGAGTCTCGAAATGGTCGAGACGTAAAGATCGATATATTGGACGACTACATTCGGACTTTGAAAAGGTTTCGAGTGATTCGGGTATTTTTCGGAGTATCGGAGAGTTATGGGAATTCGCCGGGGAGTTATTGGGCCATACGGGAATAGAGGAGATAGGCCAAAAGGAAGGAGGCCTGCGCCCCCCCTCTGGTCCGAATTGGACAAGGGGGGCAGCCCCCTTTTCCTTCTCCCTCTCCTCCTCTTTTCTTCTCCAACAAGGAAAAGGAGGAGTCCTACTCCCACCGGGAGTAGAACTCCCCGCTTGGTGCGCCTCCTCCATAGGCCGGCCGCCTCCCCGTTGCTCCTATATATACGGGGGCAGGGGAGCACCCCAAAGACATAACAACAATTGATCCTTGAGAACTATTAGCCGTGTGCGGTGCCCCCCTCCACCATAGTCCTCCTCGATAATATTGTAGCGGTGCTTAGGCGAAGCCCTGCGACGGTAGAACATCAAGATCGTCACCACGCCGTCGTGCTGACGGAACTCTCCCTCGACACTCAGCTGGATTGGAGTTTGAGGGACGTCATCGAGCTGAACGTGTGCTAGAACTCGGAGGTGCCGTAGTTTCGGTGCTTGATCAGTCGGGCCGTGAAGACGTACGACTACATTAACCGCGTTGTGCTAACGCTTCCGCTTTCGGTCTACAAGGGTATGTATATTACACTCTTCCCTCTCGTTGCTATGCATCACCATGATCTTGCGTGTGCGTAGGAATTTTTTTGAAATTACTACGTTCCCCAACAGTGGTATCAGAGCCTAGGTTTTATGCGTTGATGTTATATGCACGAGTAGAACACAAGTGAGTTGTGGGCGATACAAGTCATACTGCTTACCAGCATGTCATACTGCCCGGACCGACATTATGCGTACACTTACGCGAGACTGGTTTTACCGCCGTGCTTCGCACACAGGTGACTAGCGGGTGTCTGTTTCTCCAACTTTAGTTGAACCGAGTGTGGCTACGCCCGGTCCTTGAGAAGGTTAAAACAACACTAACTTGACGAACTATCATTGTGGTTTTGATGCGTAGGTAAGAACGGTTCTTGCTCAGCCCGTAGCAGCCACGTAAAATTTGCAACAACAAAGTAGAGGACGTCTAACTTGTTTTTGCAGGGCATGTTGTGATGTGATATGGTCAAGACGTGATGAGATATAAGTTGTTGTATGAGATGATCATGTTTTGTTGAAGTTATCGACAACTGGCAGAAGCCCTATGGTTGTCTCTTTGTTGCATAAGATGCAAGTGCCAAATAATTGCTTTACTTTATCGCTATACGATAGCAATAGTTGTAAGAGCAATAGTTGGCGAGACGACCATGTGACGACACATTGATATAGATCAAGATGATGAAGATCATGGTGTCGTGCCGGTAACGAGATCATGACAGTACTTTGGAGATGGAGATCACAAGCACAAGATGATGATGGCCATATCATATCACTTATATTGATTGCATGTGATGTTTATCTTTTATACATCTTATTTTGCTTAGTTTGATGGTAGCATTTTAAGATGATCTCTCACTAAATTATCAAGAAGTGTTCTCCTTGAGTATGCACCGTTGCGAAAGTTCTTCATGCCGAGACACCACGTGATGATCAGGTGTGATAGGCTCTACGTTCAAATACAATGGGTGCAAAACAGTTGCACACGCGGAATACTCAGGTTAAACTTGACGAGCCTAGCATATAACAGATATGGCCTCGGAACACGGAGCCTGAAAGGTCGAGCGTGAATCATATAGTAGATATGATCAACATATTGATGTTCACTGTTGAAACTACTCCATCTCACGTGACGATCGGACATGGTGTAGTTGATATGGATCACGTAATCACTTAGAGGATTAGAGGGATGTCTATCTAAGTGGGAGTTCTTAAGTAATATGATTAATTGAACTTAAATTTATCATGAACTTAGTCCTGGTAGTATTTTGCAAATTATGTTGTAGATCAATAGCTTGCATTGTTGCTTTCATATGTTTATTTTGATATGTTCCTAGAGAAAATTGTGTTGAAAGATGTTGGTAGCAATGATGCGGATTGGATCCATGATCTGACGTTTATCCTCATTGCTGCACAGAAGAATTATGTCCTTAATGCACCACTAGGTGACAGACCTATTGCAGGAGCAGATGCAGATGTTATGAACGTTTGGCTAGCTCAATATGATGACTACTTGATAGTTTAGTGCACCATGCTTAACGGCTTAGAATCGGGACTTCAAAGACGTTTTGAACGTCATGGACCATATGAGATGTTCCAGGAGTTGAAGTTAATATTTCAAGCAAATACCCGAGTTGAGAGATATGAAGTCTCCAACAAGTTCTATGGCTAAAAGATGGAGGAGAATCGCTCAACTAGTGAGCATGTGCTCAGATTGTCTGGGTACTACAATCGCTTGAATCAAGTGGGAGTTAATCTTCCAGATAAGATAGTGATTGACAGAGTTCTCCAGTCACTGTCACCAAGCTACTAGAGCTTTGCGATGAAGTATAATATGCAAGGGATGACGAAAACGATTCCCAAAGCTCTTTGCGATGCTAAAATCGGCGAAGGTAGAAATCAAGAAAGAGCATCAAGTGTTGATGGTTAACAAGACACCAGTTTTAAGAAAGGGCAAGGGAAAGAAAGGGAACTTCAAGAAGAACGTCAAGGAAATTGCCGCTCCCATGAAGAAGCCCAAAGCTGGACCAAGCCTGAGACTGAGTGCTTCTCCTGCAAGGGTAATGGTCACTGGAAGTGGAACTGCCCCAAATATTTGGTGGATAAGAAGGATGGCAAAGTGAACAAAGGTATATTTGATATACATGTTATTGATGTGTACCTTACTAGTGTTTATAGTAGCCCCTGAGTATTTGATACTTGTTTGGTTGCTAAATATTAGTAACTCGAAATAGGAGTTACAGAATAAACAGAGACTAGTTGAGGGTGAAGTGACGATATGTGTTGGAAGTAGTTCCAAGATTGATATGATCATCATCACACACTCCCTATACTTTCGGGATTAGTGCTAAACCTAAATAAATGTTATTTGGCATTTGCATTGAGCATGAATATGATTTGATCATGTTTATTGCAATACGGTTATTCATTTAAAGTCAAAGAATAATTGTTATTCTGTTTACATGAATAAAGCTTTCGATGGTCATACACCCAATGAAAATAGTTTGTTGGATCTCGATCGTAGTGATGCACATAATCATAATATTGATGCCAAAAGATGCAAAGTTGATAATGATAGTGCAACTTATTTGTGGCACTGCCGTTTGGGTCATATCGGTGTAAAGCGCATGAAGAAACTCCATAAAGATGGATTTTTGGAATCACTTGGTTATGAATCATTTGATGCTTGCGAACCCTGCCTTATGGGCAAGATGACTAAAACTCTGTTCTCCAGAACAATGGAACGAGCTAGTGACTTATTGGAAATAATACATACTGATGTATGCGGTCCAATGAGTATTGATGCTCGTGGCGGGTATCGTTATTTTCTGACCTTCACTAGATGATTTGAGCAGATGTGAGTATATCTTCTTAATGAAACACAAGTCTGGAACATTTGAAAAGTTCAAAGAATTTCAGAGTGAAGTGGAGAATCATCGTAACAAGAAAATAAAGTTTCTACGATCTGATCATGGAGGAGAATATTTGAGTTACGAGTTTGGTCTTCAATTAAAACAATGTGGAATAGTTTCACAAACTCATGCCACCTGGAACACCACAACTTAATGGTGTGTCCGAACGTCATAACCGTACTTTATTGGATATAGTGCAATCTATGATATCTCTTATCGGTTTACCACTATCATTTTGGGATTATGCATTAGAGACAGTTGCATTCACTTTAAATAGGGCACCATCGAAATCCATTGAGACGACGCCTTATGAACTGTGGTTTGGCAAGAAACCAAAGTTGTCGTTTCTTAAAGTTTGGGGCTGTGATGGTTATGTGAAAAAGTTTCAACCTGATAAGCTCGAACCCAAATCGGAGAAGTGTGTCTTCATAGAATACCCAAAGGTAACTATTGGGTACACCTTCTATCACAGATCCGAAAGCAAGATTCGTTGCTAAGATGGATCCTTTCTAGAGAAGGAGTTTCTCTCGAAAGAAGTGAGTGGGAGGAAAGTAGAACTTGATGAGGTAATTGTACCTTCTCCCTTATTGGAAAGTAGTTCATCACAGAAATTAGTTCCAGTGATGCCTACACCGATTAGTGAGGAAGTTAATGATGATGATCATGAAGCTTCAGATCAAGTTACTACCGAACCTCGTAGGTCTTCCAGAATAAGATCCGCACCAAAGTGTTATGGTAATCCCGTTCTAGAAGTCATGTTACTAGACCATGACGAACCTACGAACTATGAGGAAGCGATGATGAGCCCAGATTCCACGAAATGGCTTGAGGCCATGAAATTTGAGATAGGATCCATGTATGAGAACAAAGTATGGACTTTGATTGACTTGCTCGATGATCAGCAAGCCATGTTAAATAAATGGATCTTCAAGAAGAAGACAGGACACTGATAGTAGTGTTACTATCTACAAAGCTCGACTTGTCACAAAAGGTTTCGACAAGTTCAAGGTGTTGACTACAATGAGATTTTCTCAACTGTAGCGATGCTTAAGTCTGTCCGAATCATCTTAGCAATTGTCACATGTTATGAAATCTGGAAAATGGATATCAAAAACTACATTCTTTAATGGATTTATTAAAGAAGAGTTGTATATGATGCAACCAGAAGGTTTTGTTAATCCTAAAGGTACTAACAAAATGTGCAAGCTCCAATGATCCATCAATGGACTGGTGCAAGCATCTCGGAGTTGGAATATATGCTTTGATGAGTTGATCAAAGCATATGGTTTTATACAGATTTTTGGAAAGGCCTGTATTTACAAGAAAGTGAGTGGGAGCTCTGTAGCATTTCTGATATTATATGTGCAAGACATATTGTTGATTGGAAATGATATAGAATTTCTGGATAGCATAAAAGGATACTTGAATAAAAGGTTTTTCAATGAAAGACCTCGGTGAAGCTGCTTACATATTGAGCATCAAGATCTATTGAGATAGATCAAGACACTTGATAAGTTTTTCAATAAGTACATACCTTGTCAAGATTTTAAATAGTTCAAAATGGAACAGTCAAAGAAAGAGTTCTTGCCTGTGTTGCAAAGGTGTGGAATTGAGTAAGACTCAAGACCCGACCACGGCAGAAAAGAGAATGAAAGTCATTCCCTATGCATCAGTCATAGGTTCTATAAAAGTGTGCCATGCTATTGACCAGACCTATTGTATACTCTACCCTGATTTGGCAAGGGAGTACAATAGTGATCTAGGAGTAGATCACTGGACATTGGTCAAAATTATCCTTAGTAGAATAAGGAGATGTTTCTCGATTATGGAGGTGATAAAAGAGTTCGTCGTAAAGAGTTACATCGATGCAAGATTTTACACCGATCCAGATGACTCTAAGTCTCAATCTGGATACATATTGAAAGTGGGAGCAATTAGCTAGAGTAGCTCCGTGCAAAGCATTGTAGACATAGAATATTTGCAAAATACATACGACTCTGTAATATGACAGACTCGTTGACTAAACTTCTCTCACGAGCAAAACATGATCATACCTTAGTACTCTTTGGGTGTTAATCACATAGCGATGTGAACTAGATTTTGACTCTAGTAAACCTTTTGGGTGTTGATCACATGACGATGTGAACTATGGGTATTAATCACATACAGATGTGAATATTGGTGTTAAATCACATGATGATGTGAACTAGATTATTGACTCTAGTGCAAGTGGGAGACTGAAGGAAATATGCCCTAGAGGCAATAAGAAAGTTATTATTTATTTCCTTATATCATGATAAATGTTTATTATTCATGCTAGAATTGTATTAACCGGAAACATAATACATGTGTGAATACATAGACAAACATAGTGTCACTAGTATGCCTCTACTTGACTAGCTCGTTTATCAAAGATGGTTATGTTTCCTAACCATAGACAAAAGAGTTGTCATTTGATTAACAGGATCACATCATTAGAAGAATGATGTGATTGACTTGACCCATTCTGTTAGCTTAGCACTTGACCGTTTAGCATGTTGTTGTTGCTTTCTTCATGACTTATACATGTTCCTGTAACTATGAGATGAGGAACACTTTGGGTGCTACCAAACGTCAAAACGTAACTGGATGATTATAAAGGAGTACTACAGGTGTCTCCAAAGGTACATGTTGGGTTGGCGTATTTCGAGATTAGGTTTTGCCACTCCGATTGTCAGAGAGGTATCTCTGGGCCCTCTCGGTAATGCACATCACTATAAGCCTTGCAAGCAATGTAGCTAATGATTTAGTTATGGAATGAAGCATTACGTAACGAGTAAAGAGACTTGCCAGTAACGAGATTGAACTAGGTATTGGATACCGACGATCGAATCTCGGGCAAGTAACATACCGATGACAAAGGGAATAACGTATGTTGTTATGCGGTTTGACCGATAAAGATCTTCGTAGAATATGTAGGAGCCAATATGAGCATCCAGGTTCCGCTATTGGTTATTGACCGAGAACAGTTCTAGGTCATGTCTACATTGTTCTCGAACCCGTAGGGTCCGCACGCTTAAGATTTCGATGACAGTTATATTATGAGTTTATGAGTTTTGATGTACCGAAGGAGTTCGGAGTCCCGGATGAGATTTGGGACATGACGAGGAGTCTGGAAATGGTCGAGATGTAAAGATCGATATATTGGACGACTATATTCGGACTTCGGAATGGTTCCGAGTGATTCGGGTATTTTTCGGAGTACCGGAGAGTTACGGGAATTCGCCGGGGAGTTATTGGGCCATACGGGAATAGAGGAGAGAGGCCAAAAGGAAGGAGGCCTGCGCCCCCCCTCTGGTCCGAATTGGACAAGGGGGGCAACCCCCTTTTCCTTCTCCCTCTCCTCCTCTTTTCTTCTCCAACAAGGAAAAGGAGGAGTCCTACTCCCACCGGGAGTAGGACTCCCCCCTTGGCGCGCCTCCTCCATAGGCTGGCCGCCTCCCCCTTGCTCCTATATATACGGGGGCAGGGGAGCACCCCAAAGACACAACAACAATCGATCCTTGAGATCTATTAGCCGTGTGCGGTGCCCCCCTCCACCATAGTCCTCCTCGATAATATTGTAGCGGTGCTTAGGCGAAGCCCTGCGACGGTAGAACATCAAGATCGTCACCACGCCGTCGTGCTGACGGAACTCTCCCTCGACACTCGGCTGGATCGGAGTTCGAGGGACGTCATCGAGCTGAACGTGTGCTAGAACTCGGAGGTGCCGTAGTTTCAGTGCTTGATCGGTCGGGCCGTGAAGACGTACGACTACATCAACCGCGTTGTGCTAACGCTTCCGCTTTCGGTCTACAAGGGTATGTAGATTACACTCTCCCCTCTCGTTGCTATGCATCACCATGATCTTGCGTGTGCGTAGGAAATTTTTTGAAATTACTATGTTCCCCAACATGACATTCTTTGGGCCGTCCATGACGGAAAAAACCGTGGTAGAAGCAAGGGGGAGGAAAATTTCGGGGAGTTGCCGGTTACGATGGGAGGTCGTGGGCCGAGCGATGCGCGTTTCTCTCGTACGTACGCGCATGTGTGTGTGAGGTGTTGGCTGTAACTGAAGCCAAGCGAGGCATTGGGCTCTAACTGAACCCGAGCGATTGCACTGCAGGCTACGTGTTACTGAACCCGAGCGATCGATCGATGGCTGTTAACTGAACCCGATGGAGCGATTCCTTCGCTACTGCTGCTAACTGAAGCCGATCGATTGGATGAACAGT
>NC_041393.1:96012527-96027067 GCF_002162155.2 Triticum dicoccoides
CACCCCTCCCGATCAACAGGACCCCCGTTTCGACCGTAGGAGGTCCGTTTCGTCCGTTTTGCGGTACGCCACACCCCTCCCGATCAACAGGACCCCCATTTCGACCGTAGGAGGTCTGTTTCGTCCGTTATGCGGTACGCCACACCCCTCCCGATCAACAGGACCCCCGTTTCGACCGTAGGAGGTCCGTTTCCTCCATTTTGCGGTATGCGCGACTAGGCGTTCGAGACCCCGCCCGTATGTACACATACGTGACCGTATTTTCTTTCTTGCACCCTGGCTGTTGTATGTACATGTACATGCTACGTGCGCGCCTCTACTACGACACGTGCGCGCCTCTACATCGACTAGTATGTACGTACACGTTCGCGACCAGGATGACAACGCTATGTACGCTTCGACTAGGTGGGTCCCGACTGTCAGGCACTTCCTTGCCTGCGAAGATGTAGCTGGTGGGTCCCAGCAGTCAGGGGGGGGCAAATCATTTTTTTGCCCGGACGCACTTCCTTGCGTGTGAAGGTGTAGCTGCTGGGTCCTAGCAGTCAGGGGGGCGAATCGTTTTTTTGCCCGGACGCACTTCCTTGCGTGCGAAGGTGTAGCTGCTGGGTCCCAGCAATCAGGGGGGTGAATCGTTTTTTTGCCCGAATGCACTTCCTTGCGTGCGAAGGTGTAGCTGGTGGGTCCCAGCAGTCGGGGGGCGAATCGTTTTTTTCCGGACGCACTTCCTTGCGTGCTAAGATGTAGCTGGTGGGTCCCAGCAGTCAGGGGGACAAATCGTTTTTTCCCGAATGCACTTCCTTGCGTGCGAAGATGTGGCTCGTGGGTCCCAGCAGTCAGGGGGCGAATCATTTTTTCGCGAAATATGGTGGCCCATCCGGTGGGTCCCCGCTGTCAGGTGGAGGAATAATTATTTTGCGCGTAATAAGGAGGCACTTCCTTGCGGCTGCCGTGGACCCAGCTGTCAGCCTCTCCACGTACAGTCCACATCCGATGGAAGTCGTTCCTTGACCACGTTGACCACGCCGCGCCGAGAGCACCACGGTGGTGGAAGACGGCGAGGCCTAGGAAGGGGACGACGCAGAGCCGGGGAAGACACGACAGTGGATGCACACGCGAAGAGGAGTACGAGGGTTCACTGGTTCGACTGCGTTGCCGTCGCTGTAGAATAACAGGGGGTGTGGGTCAGTGGGTGAGTGGAGGGATGGCCTGGCCAGCGGTGGGAGTAGTAGGGGCGGTGAGGCCTCCGCGGCAGCACAACCGGCCACAGGAGGCAGGAGCAGGCGACACGACCGACGCTGCTTTGGGCGGCTGGAGCAAGAAGACCAGAGGTTGAAGAAGCACGACGGCCGTTGGATGGACATCGTACGGTCACTACAGCTAGAATCGTTTATATTGACTAAGTTGACAAAGCCCTTGGTACGTCAACTTAGTAGGCCCACAGGTCAGCTTCCTAAACGGTGCGCCCCAGATGTCAGGGGGATGAATCATTTTTTGGGCGGGTGAAGCTAGATTATCCGAGATTGAAGAAGAAGAACGGCATCCGTTGGATGGACATCCAATAGCCACCACTGCTAGAACCGTGTGTTGACTATAAGTTGACAAAGCCTTGCATACCCGTCAACTCTTTTTTAGGGGACGCGTCAACTTAGTAAGGCCAGAAGTGTGTGGCAGAGAACTTATAGCCCATTTGAGATTTGTAAGAATGTGTAGCCTATTTTTGAATTCTAATGGAATTTACTACAGCCCATTTACAGTTTGTTAAAAGTACATCCCATTTCAACCAACCGTTCAAAACAGAATTCAATAAAATTTCCCACATTTTGATGGGATCCAAATATTTTTATCCCGAAATTTTAGTCAGTTTAAATACAATTTCTATATAAATTTATATTGCATAAAAATCCAACGAAACATTCTGCTCGCAACAATTAATGAAAATAAATTTTTCAATATTCCAAAAACAATATTTTATAAAGTAATCACTGTTTGGTGCATTTTTTTATAGTTACTACCCAGTTTTTATAAGTACACCCCATTAATTATTTCTTAAAGCCCATTTTCTTGTTAAGCCTAATGCATCCCTCCTAGGAAAGATTTGCAGCCCAGCGGGGCGGAGAATAACAACTTGACCTTGCCTGGGTATTCCTAAAAAAAAAGTATAGCTGGGCTAGCCATTTTCAGCTTGAAAAAAATTAATATCTGGGCTGGATATCTGGCCTGGGCTAGACGGGCCACAGCCCGCCCAGTTAATACCAGCAGCGATGTTTTCGTTGTTGTTCAGAGGAGAAAAATTAATATCTGGGGTAAACATCGATAAACTCTGCAGTGCTCACACCTCAAAAACACAAATACTGCTCGAGCTGCTTGGTCCCAGCTGTCGGCCGCTTCTTGTGCAATTCTCTCGTTTATTGACTACTCCCTCCTTTCCGGTTTATAATGCTCAATTAAAAAATCTCACTAATCAAGGTAGATGGCGAGTGGTGGAATACTTTTTCTAGTTTTGCAAAAGCACCTAACTAATGCTCTTATTATCCTCAAAAAAATATGTTTATCAATGCATTAATTGCAATGCATGCATGCATAAAGTACATGCATTGGTCAATTTTCTCTTAATACTTGCATGCAATGATTTAATGCACCTTGAAATCTGAACATGTGATGGAAAACAACCAAATTGAGCCTTATAAAATGGAAAAACTAAAATTTTGAGATAAGCCCTATAAACCGGAAAGGAGGGAGTACATAGGTAGACAATGGTGTGGGACCGTGATGTCAGGAAACCAGGAGGAAACAAAATAAATTTTATATATATATATATATATATATATATATATATATATATATATATATATATATATATATATATATATATATATATATAATAAGGAGGCACTTGCGTATGTGTGGCTATGGACCTGGTGGGTCCCCATTGTCATCCTATCCAAGTAAAGTGATCTCCTCGCCCGCGCGCGCTTTCCGCCTGAAACAGTCAGCGCCGGCCGCCCCACTTCCCGGTGCAGGCGATTGCTCCGCCTTCAAACGACACAAGTGCCATCCGTCCGTCCATCTGCTGCACACATTAATGATACGCGGTTGCCGAGGCGGCTACTCTGGCGTCACACGTCCGTCCCTCCACCCGCCCACCATTGCTATATAAACTGCTGCGCCGGCCATAGCTGCAGTCATCCGCATCCGTTGCCTTTCTCTTGTCCACACCACTACTGTCCACCATGGCTTCCTCGCGCTCCAACGCTCTTCGGGACGGGTGGACGACGGACCACAAGGAGATAGCAGCCATTGCTGCCGACTGGCTGGCCGGTAGGCAGCCGGAGGACGACGACGTCCCAATGGAGAACATGGTAGTTGACAATCCGGTGCCAACCCCCTCCTCCGCGCCATCCTCGCCGGTGCATTGCACCATGACCATCGGCAAGGCCCGTGCCCAATATATGGACAGGGTGAGGCAGATGAGTGAGGAGCAGTTCCGGGAGGCGCAGGCCGACGCCGCCTACAACCACCATCTCCTCCAGGAGCACCTGCAGGCAGAGGAGCAGATCGCCACGGAGCGGGCGGAGCAGGAGGCGCTACTCGACTCGTACCGCTCCGCTCGCAAGGGCCGCCTCGAGCGCTGGCGGTACCGCATGCGGGTGGCGGAGGCTGCGGCCGCCTACAAAGAGGCTAGCAAAGAGGGCGATGAAGCGGGCGAGGTGCTGTTTGGCGAGACCGAGGACGAGGCAAAGGACAATGCCGGCTCCGACGAGTCCTCGCTCCGCTGGCGTCAACGAGGCCCCGCGGTGCCAACAACGAGGCAGAGGACACCGCCGGCTCCGCCGAGGCCCCGTGGCGCCAACAACGAGGCAGAGGACACCGCCGGATCCGCCGAGGCCCCGCCCCGCCAACAACGAGGCAGAGGACATCGCTAGCTCAGCCGAGGCCCCACCGTGCCGGCAACGTGAGGGAGGATTTCCACCGCTCCACTGAGGCGCCGCCCGCCGGCAACGAGATAGAGGCATCGCCGGCTCCGCTGAGGCCCCGCCCCGCTGCCAATGAGGCCGCGCCACACAGAAAACGAGGAAGAGTAGAACATGGTAGGTCGCCACCGCTCAGGTCAAAGTAAGGCCACCGCTGCTACCCTCCGGTTGAAGCCAAGCTAAGCGGGTTGACCATTGACGGCCGGTTAGCTTCTTGGCGGCAACGTGGAGTTAGAGAGCTGCGCTGGAGAAGAACGCTGCTTCTACTTAACTGCTGGTGCAGTTGGCTAACTGACACGTGGGCTCAACAAGCCACATGTCAGTTATGCAACTGCACCTGCAGTTAAGTCACTGAAGCTTCTGTTCGGCTCAGCGGGACACAGGTGGGTAGCTTCGGTTAATTAATTATACCTCCAACGCACCCCTTTTTAGTTTTTTTTCGAAAAGGAGGATGACCCCGGCCTCTGCATCTGGGAGATGCATGCGGCCACAAACACCCCTTTTTAGTTGAAGAATGTATGAAATGTAATGAAATCGGGCATGTTTATATGAAATCTGACCGTGTATGAATGAATTTATTTCGATTAGTTCGAATTCCTGTATCACTGGCATTGGATGAACATGCAAAACAATACGTACTAGCATTATTCCCAGGGTGATCACCACGTTTGCAGCAGTTTCACATGTACTCCCTCCGGTCCTTTCTAGTCTGCATACAAGTTTTGTCTGCAGTCAAAGTATCTCTACTTTGACAAATCTTATACAAAAAAGTATGCACTTTCACAATGTGCAAAGTAAAAAGGAACAGAAGGAGTACAAAGAGTTTGAGCATCTTTTTAGCGTTTTTGTACATTGCAATCAAACACACAGGCCTGGCAATTCATAGAGAACATTCAAAACAATCGATGATTATGCATCTCAGCGACTCACATGTCAGAGGAAATATTTACTTCACAACTAAAGAATAAAGAAAAAATTGATCGCCGCTGCTGACAGCAAAGGGCGTCCCATTCGAAAATATCAAACGCATATCTTGCTAAAATCAATGAGCAAAATTTGACAAGGTTGTCCCATTCCAAAATATCAAATGCCTATGATTGTGGAATGGGCAGGGTTTGCCATTAGTTCGGACATTGACATGGCAACTCGTGCTAAATAAACCAGCTGTTCTTTTTGTGCAGTTCCACCAAAATCAACCAAATTCGCGCGTAGCTTGTATGATTTCGCCCTTATATGTTGCAATGCCTTGAACTTATGGGCACCTCCTTTCTTGTGGTGGAAATGAATGATTCGATGTATTCATGAACATTTTGTGCAGTTCTCGTTGAAATCAAGCTGAGCACCCCTGTTTGCACAAATACAAAAAAGTGATTAGTATAAAGCAAACTGTACTATGAATTGAAAGTTTCAATAGGCACATACATGGTCCATGTAGAGCACACTTCTAGAAAAATGGAACTCACCAGAAAGAATCCTAGAACAAAATTGTACTCGCGCATCACAGCAAAAAAATGGAGATTTGTCAGTCCTTCTGAGCTGAAGTTAGTTTGGTCTTGTGGGGAGTAATGTAACCATCCTTCAACTGCTCCTTCTGATGAGAAGATAGACAGTGCTTCTTCATCCTGGCATAATCGGAACTAGTCACTTCACGTACTCCATATTCTTCTTCAGAGGAAGATGATCCTGTTGTGCAAAGACAAGAGGACTACTAAATGCTAGCATCCATGTTTGCTCAAAAAAAGGAAAGGAAATATTTAAAACAGCATAGATGAAGCACTTCCCAAGGACAATACCACTTTTTCATGACAGTATCTAAACAGTAGCACAACACCAATAGAGATGACAAAGCTCAGTCATATGGATGAAATCAGTGGGCGAGTACCAACCTTTGTCAGGAGGCTGATTGTGTAGAGCATACAGATGAAGCACTTCTCAGGAACCATCTGTTGCTATCTATGGGGTGGCCATGCTTACTATATACTCCTCGATTAGTTTAATGTTTCCAACATCTTCTTGTGCAGTTCCACTAAAATATATGGTATCTTCAAAGAAGATCCCTGTTTGCACAAGTAGAGATAATTATGTATGGCATCAAATCAGTGGCAAAACAATTGCTCGTTCCAGCCATAGCAATAAATTAAGATGCAAAACTATATCATTACTTGTGTCATCACAGTTCCAGCGCTTCATTACAGCACCGGGAGTTGATTTTTGTTTTTCTTCCGCTTGTTCTTCCCCGTCATCACTTGGTTCAATAACAGACAAGCTTCGCCTTCAATGTAAGATTTGGCATGTCAATTAGGGAGCACAGGTATAGTACTAAACTTAATTTTCTGATGAAAGTGGCAAAATACAGGCCAGCAGTTGTGAAATATCCCTATCTTACCTCAATGGGATATTACGGTGCACATACAGACTGGAAGTCTTGTCTCCATTTGTGCAGTTCACTAAAATCAAGCAACATTATCGTACAAGTAGCACAACATATGAAAGCACACTGTAGAATCATGTGAAAGAAGGCTAGTATTGACCTCTCATGATGCGGAATTCAAACAACTCACAAGAAGAAGATCTGAACCAAATTCACCTTAACGGATAGGAAGTAAGATCTCCTCTTATGCAGTTCCACTAAGATCAAGCAATCAAGCAACGTTGTCGGTGTGACATTTTGGTTGAACTGCACAAAACACTCTTAAAACAAAAGTGTTTTGTGCAGTGCAACAAAAGGTCACAATGGCAACAAGGTGAAGTAGATAACCCTGTTTACACAGAGGTGCAAAGGAAACAATTAGTGGTCAATAACGGTGGATGACACAGAAGCCAACAAAAAGAAGCATCTACCTTATCTAAATGGGAAAGAAAGCAAGACAGTAGCATTTCTCAAACGGTGGCATTGATTAATATTAACATAGAGATTATATTAACAATAAAATTCGTTAAACATGTAATTTGCTTTTAACTGTGGCATTGCATCAATTTTCCAGCGGCATTATTAGAGGGTGTTTGTTTACAGGGACATTTTGGTGTAGGGACTAAAAAAACTCCGTGTCAGTCACATCTAAACCAAACAGGAGGGACTTTTCGGGACTAAAAGTGGGCATTTGGGACTAAAGAAAGAAGACCCCGAGGGAATCTTTTTGGGACTTTTTCCAACAGTTTCCCCTGCCACGCATCTCACCTTGTTTCTATTAGTTCATTACTAGGGGTAACATGGTCTTTTATCATGTCATTTAATAACCTCTAGTCCATGTTTAGTCCCTGGAACCAAGCAGGTAGGGACTAGGGAGTTTTTAACCAAACAGGGCCATAGATTAACAACAGCTAATGAGTTGCACGGGACAGTGGACGCACCAGCACCATGTGCATCTACCGATGTACTGTGGTCATGCACAGTCTGTTGCAACAAAGAACAAACAACCAAGGAGCATATTTGTGTTGGTCCCAGTTTTGTTATCTTTAGACACCTTTCCCTATGTGAGCGCAGCAAATCTAGTCCTACTCAAACTCTACAGCCTTGTCCCTTCCTTTCCTTTTTGAACTAGTACTTTCACCCCTTCCTTTCCTCTTTGAACCACATCCTAGATTTATGCGATACAACTTTCCCCACTACTTTCCCCCATTCCTTTCCTCTTTGAACCATGTCCTAGATTCATGCTATACAACTTTCCCCCTTAATTTCCTCTTTGAACCACGTCCTAGATTCATGCTATATACAACTTTTCCAACTACTTTCCCCCACTCCTTTCCTCTTTGAACCACGTCCTAGATTCATGGTATACATGCAGCTAGAGCAATGCATGTGGAGTAAGTAAAATATACCTTAAGGTTCTTGGGGCGTGGTTTGGTGGGCGATGGGACGGCGGCGAAGAAGAAGGGTCGGAGGCCCTCCCGCGGCGCCGCTGGGTGGAAAGTGAACATCAGCGCCGGTAGTGGATTCCCTCCCTCGCCGACGGCGACAGCGTTAAGCCTCCTTCCCTTCCCGGTGGACGGATCCTGCCGGCTCTTTGAGCAGCAGTGAGGGGAGAGAGAGGCCAATGAAGTCTTGTTTAGATCTGGAGAGGGCGAGAGAGTGTGAAGAGAGCAACTACAAGTGCTAAGGATCCAGCGGGAGAGGGCGAGAGAGTGTGAAGAGAGCAACCACAAGCGCTGAGGCTCCAACATGTATATATATACTGGAGAGAGAGTGTGAAGCGTGCAAACCCTAGAAAACATTTTGACCAGTCAAAGAATCCTCCTGGCAAAAATTATGCTCAAGTGTAGTTATCGAACCCGAGACCTCAAGTTTGATGAGCGAACAGGCTAACCAGCTACACAACCCTCCCGTTATGTTCAACGAGAGGAAAATAACCTTTTATACATTCCTGCATTCGTGTGACAGGCATGCTGTGTTTTTTGTGTGTGGGGGGGGGAGTCATTAGGATTTCAATCATAATCGTGTCATGTGGCTTTGGTGGTAAGACTATCCACAGTGGTGCAGAAATAATGCAGCCTTAGTCACCGTACCTCTCTCCACGTAGTACGTTGGGTCCCACCAGTCAGAGGGTGAAACAAACAAATTAATAAGAAAAATTAAAAGCGCCAGCGGTGTATCTTACTACCTCACACATCTCGCTACTGCTCGGGAACACTGTCCAATTAATCCCTCTGTTCGCTCACGTACTATTTTAAGTGAATCCTTATTATAACATGCACACAAATTTTGGGCACTTGTATTCGACTTAAGTCAGTGTGCCACCGTATCTCGTATACTTACTACTCCCCTCCATCTAGGTGTAATAAGTCACGTTAGAAGGTGCAACGGGACCAAGGTGCATGCGTGTGCGTGTGTATGTTTAATAGCATGTGTGTGTTAGAGAGTGCGACAGATCGACCTACTCCTATAGAGATATGGTGTGTAGTGTATGATTTTAGCCGCGAGAGTCGGTGCATCCTCTCGTTTCCGGGCGTGTCTGGTAGGGACATGCGGACAGCTGCCACGCCCGCTCCTGACCAGCCTGGCCCACCCAAAGCCCCTCCACCGCCCGCGCACGCTTCCCGCCCAAAACGGTCAGCGCTGCTCCAATGAATTGGTGCCGCATTCATGCCCGGGCAGAGCGGACGCGATCTCCCACTGGCGCAAGAGTGATGGTTGCTTCGTCCGTCCAACTTACTGCTGGGTCTATGTGATTTGACGGCTCATTGGTCTTTATTACTGAGGTGGTAGGACTGCTGGATGTCCCACGCTTTCGGTGAAAGGAGGTAGTAGATTACAATTTTCTCCATTCTTACAGCGGAGGAGTGCAAGAGCAATGAAAACACGCAGGCTCAGTGATTACATGGGCCACCTCACACTATCACTGTGCGACACCTAACTCTTTACATAGTACTCCCTCTGTTCCTAAATATTACTAGATGAGTCCCCGCTCGTTGCCGCGGAATAGCGGTATATCTCTCTGCGCAAAATTATCGATTTCATAGAACTAAAAAAAATCTATAACTGCACGACAAATGTGGTAGCCAAACTAAATAAACTCCCATCATCATTTAGCTCATCCCACATAAGGAAAAAAGATCAGCCAACTCCTACTGCATAATGGGATTATATTTTTCTTTTTGACTTGTTAATGGGACTTAAAAGCTCACTTACATGCATGCTACCGGTGCATGCTTGCATGCAGCCATGTTGATGTGATTTAAAACCCACTCACATGCATGTGCCATGGTATTTCTGCACACTTGCATGTGGCTTAGTGCTGAGCCTCTCAACGTCTAGATCAGACGGCTATTATGACTGATTTACTTCATCTAACGGCTACGTCAATTTTGATGATGTGGCTCATGGAGAGGATAGAGAATTCCTAGTAGTGGGGGCTAGCTATTACTAGTAGATAAGTCTTTCTAGAGATTCCACTAGGCACTACTAGGAAAAGGGCTATAGATGGAAATGACACTAATGGCGCACCAGACTTGTGGCGCACCAACTGGTGCGCCATTAGTGTTGAAACTACTAATGGCGCACCCTGCCGACGGTGCGCCATTAGTACCAATTTTTTTTTGAACTAGTGCGCCTGTCCAAACATACTAATGGCGCATCAACTGGTGGTGCGCCATTACTAGTTGTAACTAGTAATGGCGCACCAGCCAGAAGGTGCGCCACTAATGTTATTTTTTTATTATTGTTTTTATTCCTTTTTTTGCAAAAGTACTAATGGCGCACCACCAGGGGGTGCGCCATTAGTAACCTGGATTACTAATGGCGCATTTGCTGCTGGTGCGCCATTAGTAAGTGGGCAGCAACAAGATATTTTGGACAGCCTCTCCTCCCACACTCACTTTCTCCCCACTTCATTCTCTCCACCGCCTCCTCCTTGTCTCGGGTGCCTCCTCTTTTTCACCTCATTTCCACCATAGATTCATTCAAATTAAGTGGTTAAGTTACCTTGTTTTGCTAGGTAAGTAAGGGGGGAAGCTATATTTATGTTGTTCTCCCTACAACAATGTGCACATGCACTTTTTATGGCCTAGCTAGATCTATGTATGTTCGTGGTGTTGCATATGTTTGTGGTGTTGCATATATGTTTGTGTTTGGAGGTGTACCG
Source organism: Triticum dicoccoides (assembly GCF_002162155.2). Lineage (NCBI taxonomy): Eukaryota > Viridiplantae > Streptophyta > Magnoliopsida > Poales > Poaceae > Triticum > Triticum dicoccoides. The sequence continues at coordinate 96,023,077 of NC_041393.1, forward strand.
GTATTTGAAATGCGATAGTTGCCAATATTTTGCCGGAATGTTGATTCATTTCCGTTTCGGCGAGAATTTTGGCATTAAGCATTCTTTTTGGTCCTATTTTTAGGGAAAGTCATGCCAAATTTTTTCTTGGTTCTAAAATATCGTTTTGCTCTACCCCGCAGGCGACCATGGTCCGCACGATGACTGAAGGCATCGTGAATAGGTTTTTGAGGTCCGCGAAGGCCGAGATGCTTCAAAAGAACGAGACGGAGATAAGATGTCCGTGTCGAAGATGCAAGCTGAATAGCCTTATTGCGGACCCGGATTCCGGGCAGGTGCGGGACCACCTGCTCTTGCGTGGTTTCATGGATGGCTATAGGTGGCAAGGTGATGAAGATGACTACGAAGTCGTCCATGGGGGCCGGGCAAGAAATGAGGAAGGGCAGCAAGACAACCACCACGGCTCGGGGGGGCGAGAAGACGAAGAATCCCCAGGAGATGATCACGACGGTGATGCTGTACACAGTCATCATGTAGAAGATGCAGGACATGATGATGATGCCGGCGGAGCAGACGACGCTGGACCATCGATGGGCTGGGTGCAGGACCCTCATATTCAAGAGCTGCTTCTCAAGCAGACAGATAACGCAAGAGCTGCCGCCCGAGAGAAAGCCAAGATGGATCAACTTGAGTTAGACGCGGTTACTCCATTGTATGAAGGATGCAGGCCCGAGGATACCCGCCTGAAAGTAACGCTCATGGCTCTGGAGATGAAGGTAAAACACAAAATGACCGACGCATGCTTCGACGAGAACATGTCATTCTGGCAGGAACGTCTTCCCAAGGGGAACAAGTGCCCGACCAGTTTGGAGGAGGCAAAGAAAATCGTGTGTCCTCTGGATTTACCGCACGTGAAATACCATGTGTGCATGAACAATTGCATCATTTATCGGGACGAGCATGCAGAGTCTACCATATGTCCGGTGTGCGGTGTCACTCGATACAAGAAGAGGAAGAAAGCTCCTCGAAAAGTGGTGTGGTACTTTCTGAGCACTCCTTGTCTGCAGCGGTATTTCGCGGACCCTAAGGTAGCAAAGCTCCTGCGTTGGCACGCGGATAGGGAGGAGAAGAAGCGAGAAGAGGACGCAAATGATCCAGAGATAGATAAAAAAGACAAGATGCTGAGTCACCCTAAGGATGCGAGCCAGTGGCAAGCGTTGAACTTCGAATACCCAGAATTTGGGAACGATCCAAGGAACATCATGCTGGGCGCGAGCACCGATGGAGTCAATCCGTTTGGCAGCCAGAGAAGCACACATAGCAACTGGCCTGTGTTCGTGTGGATGTACAACCTTCCCCCCTGGTTGTGCATGAAGAGGAAGTACATTCACATGAGTATGCTAATTGAAGGGCCGAAACAACCAGGGAACGACATCAATCTGTATCTGGGGCTGCTGAAAGAGGAGATTGACATGCTGTTGAAAACGCTAGCCAATACGTGGGACGCCGCAGAGAAAGAATATTTCCCTATGAGAGCCACACTGCTCATGACGGTGCACGACTATCTCGGTTACGGATATCTTGCGGGGCAGGTAGTCCACAGATTTTCTGGATGCGTAAGGTGCATGGATGACACAACGTATCGCCAGCTAGATAGAGATCCCGGGTCTTCGAAAACCGTGTTCATGGGACATCGAAGGTGGCTTCGCGACGATGACCCATGGAGGAAACGCAAGGATCTGTTCGATGGTGAAACCGAACCCCGAAAACGCCCGTGTACGAGGAGCGGCGAGGAAATAGACAAGCTGTTGAAAAATTGGAAAGACTGCCCACTGCCGGGAAAGAAGCAAAAGGCGCCAGAGCCGCTGCTGAAGGTATGGAAAACGAGGTCTGTTTTCTGGGACTTGCCGTACTGGAAGATCCACCGTGTGCCTCACAGCCTTGATGTCATGCATATCACGAAGAACGTGTGCGAGAGTCTGCTTGGTACCCTGCTCAACATGCCAGAGAGGACCAAAGATGGGCCGAAAGCAAGGGCAGACTTGAAATCAATGGGCATCAGGAAGGAGCTTCACGCTATATATGATGATGATGATGATGATGATGATGATGATGATGATGATGATGATGATGATGATGAGGCGAAGCAGGACACAGAAAGTCGTCGCAAAGGCAAAAAGGCCAAGAAGACCGGAAATGACTACCCTCCCGCGTGCTTCACTCTAAGTCAGGAGGAGATCGAGCAGTTTTTCACCTGCCTCCTAGGAGTAAAACTTCCTTACGGTTACGCGGGGAAGATAAGCAGATACCTAGACCCAGCGAAGCAGAAGTTCAGCGGGATGAAGTCTCACGACTGTCACGTGCTGATGACGCAGATACTTCCAGTTGCAATCCGTGGGATCATGGACGCGCACGTCCGTGAAATGCTATTTGGCCTATGCAACTTCTTCGACGTCATCTCTCGGAAGTCGATTGGCGTGAGACAACTCAGAAGGCTACAGGAAGAGATCGTGGTGATACTATGCGAGCTTGAGATGTACTTCCCGCCCGCATTCTTTGACGTTATGGTGCATCTGCTGGTCCATATAGTGGAGGATATCATCCAACTCGGGCCGACGTTCCTGCACAGCATGATGCCGTTCGAAAGGATGAATGGTGTCATCAAAGGATACGTTCGCAACATGTCATGTCCAGAGGGAAGCATAGCCAGGGGCTTTCTGACCGAAGAGTGCATCTCCTACTGCACGAATTATCTAGGCATCGAGAACCCCGTTGGTCTGCCCGTCAACAGGCACCTCGGCAGGCTCGCTGGATGGGGTCACCGTGAGGGTCGCCGCGAAATGCATGTCGACTTCGAGGGTCGACTCGCCGACTTTGAAAGAGCAAACCTAGTCGCGCTACAACACATAGACGTGGTCAATCCTTGGGTGGTAGAGCACAAAACCTTTATTAAGAAGACGTACAATGACCGAGGCCAACAGAGGACGGACGGAGATATACTCAAAGAGCACAACTCATGTTTCACGCGTGGGTTCAAGCAGAAGCTTCTGTCGTACCCTTTACATGAGGATTCTTCCGCGGAAGAACAACTCATATTCGCCTTGTCACAGGGCGCCGAGCACAACCTGATGACCTATGAGGCATACGATATCAACGGCTACACATTCTACACCGAGGCCAAGGACATGAAGAGCGATGGTTATCAGAACTCCGGGGTAACGATGGAATCCTACACCGGTAACGACAAGGACAGATACTACAAAAGGATCAAGGAGATCTGGGAGCTGAGCTACGCTGGAGAGAAGGTCCCGATGTTCCGTGTCAGATGGGCCAAGAACGTCATAAAAGAAGACCGGTATTTCACCACCATGGTTATACCCGAAGCCAAATCCAAGACCGCGGGCGCAAACGTCACCGTGAAAAATGAGCCATGGGTACTGGCTTCCCAAGTGGACCAATGCTTCTTCATTACCGACCGGACAAAGCCCAGTCGTGTTGTCGTGAGGAGAGGCAAAAGGAAGATCATTGGAATGGATGGAGTAGCCAATGAGCAAGACTTCGACAAGTACGGCGACCCGAGGATCGAACATGACGACGATGATGAAGTAGCAGCATACACCACAAGAAGAAGCAGGACCACCCTACCTAAAGGACGTCCGTTCCACAGAAGAACTCCATTTGCGAAAAAGAAGGGCAAGAAGATTGTGAATAGATAGCTAGCTAAGATCGATTGTATTTAAATCGTAGACTTCATTTCTCGATTGTATTTCATGGGTACTTTTTGAACTATCTTGAATATTTTTAAATTTCATGGACACTCGATCTCGATCCCCCTCTAGATCCGGTCCCCCTCGCCGCTGAGCACCCCCCAGTCCACCGGCCGCCGCCGCCGACCCCCCGCACCCTCGATTCCCCTACTCAACCGCCGCCGCCGACCCCCCGCACCCCGCGCACCGTCTTATAAAAAAAATAAGTATCAAATAGCTTTTTAAATGCTACTGTCTTATAAAAA
>NC_041393.1:96028437-96088971 GCF_002162155.2 Triticum dicoccoides
CGCCGCCCGGACGCCGCCCCGTCCACACCACCGTCCCGCCGCCCGGACGCCGCCCCGTCCACACCACCGGACGCCGCCTCCTCCACCCCGGCCCGCTCCTCCAAGGTAAGCTACCGCCCCGACCCCTATCCCCTTCCCTCCTCCCATCCCATCTCCATATGAGCATGATAATTTGCACTCAGCTTCCGCCAGGACCAGTTTGATGCACATTTCATTCATTGCCTCGGTTGACTTTGCTTCCTGTTGTTTCCTGTTGTTGATATTGTTTCAGTAGGTTGCCTCGGTTGACATTTGATGCACATCTCCATATGAGCATGATAATCTGGATGCTTTGCTTCCTGTTGTTGATATTGTTTCAGTAGGTTGTCCGATCTGTCTTGTAGCATGAATTTTAGCGCAGCTTATTATCCCACGGTTGACTTTAGCCGACACGATGGGCTATGTATTTTTAGTTCTCAAGTGGTGTCATCCTAGATTAATTCACTCACATCATAGTTGTTCCTCTTGGTTCACTGGAACACTTTTTCATGTAACCAGAGGTTTTAGTATGAACATTGTATGGCTGTCTTGTTTTACACTGGAGATTAGTTAGTCTCCTGGAAGGATGGGGATATCAGGGTGTAGATGATTTGTACTGCGGTTGTCTGATCTGTCTTGTAGCATGATTTTTTTACTTGCCGTGGCTTTGCTCAGATTCCTATAATTTAGAGAAGCATATTGTTATATGATTAACTCTGGCTAACACGATGGGCTGTGCATTTTTAATTTTTCAGCGGGTGTGATGTTAGCTTAGTTTACTGTATCGTTGCTCTTGGTTCACAGGTTTTTAGTATGAAGAATGCGTTATTATTTGTGTCTGCCTTTGATTGTTTTTCACTGGAGAATTAGTTGTGTCTCTCTTGGAAAGGGTGAGGGGATACAAAAGACGGGAAGGTAGATTGCAATCAGATGAGATGATATGTGGTCTGATAAGACGCTTTCCGTCTTGTTGGTGATATATGTTTTGTGTAGGTTGCTTCCACCAGTGATGCATACATGCACAATGAACCAGTGATGCCTTGCTTCCACCAGAAGGAAAGTGAAGGAGAAAAATGAACACGATGATCATCAAGTCAACTGGTTATTGGTCGATAGTATAGACAACTAGCTACACTGAGTGACGAAACTAAACAAGCCTGCCTGGCCACCCGTCCATCCTACATGAGGGCAATTATGCCTGAACCACGGAACTATTTAATTTTTTATATAACTCATAAAACAAAAAAAATGGCTCCATTGGGTTTTGGTGCTTCCCCATGGCCAGGACAAGATAACTTTATCATTGTCCTGCTGCTACTTGTCCATTGGGTTTGGGTTTTGCTTGGCAGTATAAAGTACTAGTAAGTATAGATAAGAGGTTGGTTTTTTGAGGAATCAATAGTTAACGGGTGAGGCTCAGGCTACAGTGATGGCTGCAGTATAAAGTAATATTCTTATTTCGGTGTACATATGTAGGACACAAACAATTAAGGTGTCTATTTTGATTTAGTGCCTTTGCCTCCACTGCCTTTATCTGGATTGAAGCTTGCTTGTGTTTACTTCTGATTACAAGATCTCCATACTCGGAGGTTTCTTTATATATGTTGTAGTATAAATATATTGTTTTGTCATTCTGTAATTGTTAGTGGAATTTACACTATAAATGTTAGTGGGTTTACAGTGTACTTCTAGTGGATTTTTGCTCTGTATTTGCTAGTGGCATTTTTACTGAAACTAAATTGAAAATGGGACTCTGTGCACCAAGTGCATGCATGCTGCTGCTGTTGCTGCTGTACTACTTGTCAAGTGATGCTGCTGCTGCTATCTGCGAGTTGCTGCTGCTAGTTGTGATTTTGTCAAGTGATGCTGCTGCTACTTGTGATCTTCTAAAATGACCCCTTTCTCCTGAAACATTGATTAATTTCCGTTTCGGTTGAGAAATGGGGCACTCCAAGGTCAATAAAATTAGCAAAGGTCATGCCCAATTTTCTTGACCTAGAAGGTGCCCGATTCTCAACCGAAATAAAAATTAATTTGCTTTAGTGGTTGGATTAGTTTAGTATTTTTTTCACACACTCAGACACCCTTGCTTGCCATGTGTGTGAGAGAGATAGTGAGAGGAGACAAGAAGAAGGGGGTTAGGAAGATGTTGCCTGCTCATCAAAGCTAACCATCTCCCCCTTTTCACCCCTTTTCCTTTGTCTTTTGTGGGTTGCAAGGAAGCTACTGTCTTAGCTAGCTTAGCTTGTGCACAAATCCCAGTGTTACAATCTAGAAAATTAGCCTGCAAAGATGAGGTCCCATGCTGGCTGTACCACTGCATCATGCAACAGTGCCTTCAAGATCCAAGGCAATATCACAAACATCATAGGCAATTTGACCAAACTCACAACGTTGTATCTTTGCAGCAACCAACTTTCTAGACACACCCCTCAAGAACTAGGTTACCCTGAGAATTAGGTTATTTGGTCAACTTAGAGATCTTGTTCCTTGACAATAACCAACTTTTTGACCAAACTTTGTTTCTATTTAGAGAGAAACATGGCCCACAACGATGAGGCCGGGGGTTCGGGCGGCAAGGCATTCTGGGAGCTGTCCCAGGAGCTGGAGGAACAACCTCACTTGTATGAGGCCGCCGCCTTCCCCACCGATCCTGAGACCACAGATGGTGCCGCCGAGGATGACCACACTGATGCCACCACTGATGGTGCCGCCGAGGATGCCACCACTGATGATGGCGGCGCACGCACAGATGGCAGCCAACCGAAGAGGCAACGGAAGGACCGGCGCCCGATCGTGCTCCGCACCCTCAAGGAGGAAGTTACTGAAGTGGACTCCAACGGGAATCCAACGGCGTCCGAACGAATAGTCAAGGGGTACTCGCTTCAGCTCGGGTGCATTGTCCGGAGCACCGTCTCGATCAACACCGAGAACCTGAGGCATCCTGACCGAGGGAATTTGTGCAACCTCCTCTTCACGAAGTTGCACGAACGATACAAGTTCCTCGCTGAATTTGAAAACACAAGCCTCAAAGGGAATAAAGTGAACAATGCTGCCCTCACGAAGATGAGCAAGGCCCTGTCTACTTGGAAAAGCAATGTGAAGAGAATGATCGAGAAAGGTGAGAGTTATCAAAAGATCAAGGAGAAAAATCCTTCGATCACCGAAGATGACTACAATGACTTCAAGATCAATTGCTCGAGCACCGCAAGCTCCCAATCAAGTGAGTGGGGGAAACAAATGCGGGAGCTGAACATAGGGGAACACACACTCGGTCCCGGCGGTTACAGAGTGGCGGAGCCTATATGGGACAAGGAGGACGCGGACCATGCCGAGCAAGGCCTACCGCCCCGCTTCGAGAAATACAGCGGTAACAAGCAGACTAGGAACTATGTCAGGGCCCGGTACAAGGAGGACCCGATAACAAAGGAGCTTACCATGGATCCGAAGACCAGGGCGCTTGAGCTTGTTCTGGTAAGGAATACACCCCCGCGTAATTAGCTCCATATGGTTGCATTCTAATTAATGAAGCCAAATTTCTAAATGGTTCACATTCCTTCCGCAGGCGACTGAAAGCAGTAGCGCGGAGTCGACTAAGAGCAACCCTTGGGACACCACTCTAAATAGGGGGTTGAATGTAATGAAGAACAAGGATAAGCTCAGTAAGCCGACGTCAGCTGGTCGTGTGGCCGGCAAAGGCTTGTCGACAAAATGGGGGTCATACTATACCGCTGGTGTGCGGAAGGAGAAAAAGACCAACTCGGAAAGCCAGGCGCGAGAGGTTCAAGAACTCAAGGCACAGGTGGCGCAGATTCCGGAGATTGTCCAAGAGCAAGTGGAACAACGAATCGGAGCGACGATCACCGCCCTTGTGCCTACCTTGATCTCGGGGTTGAGTGCGTGGATTGTGGGCGGCCAACAAGGGCCGCCCCCGATTCCTAGCTTCACGGCCAGCAACTCGCATAATGCGATGGCGGGGCCATTGGTGCCTCCGGCGGAGGCGTCATTGGTGTCTCCGACGCCGGCACGGGAGCTTAATGCACCCGGGTGTACGCCGGCCGGCACCTCTTCAGCAAGCAGCCCCTCCGTCAACTGCACGCCCGCCGTTGGCGGTGCCTCGACATTAGCCGAGCTCGACGCCATCATCACGGTAACTAATTAAGCCTCTCTCGGCCGAGGACTTCATCTCCTTGCCTTTGACTGGGCATCCCTGACGCCCTACATGTTTTCGCAGGGCGCCGCCGATGTTCCGTGCACTCTCCTCCACTTTGTGAACAACGAGTTGGTCGATGTCGCCAAGGGCAAAATCGTTCAACCGGGCAACCCCTTGTTCCACGGTACCCAGATGCCACCCAACTTGTTTAGGGTTCAACTGGTTCGGGTGCTGCCAGGCTGCGACGACTTGTTACCTCCGATTCGACCCGTCGGGGCCGACGATGAAGACATGATGACCCTCAGCGCCTGCCTGAGTTGGCCCCTGCTTTGGTCGAAGAGCCAGATTCGTTTGGGGGCGGGGGACACCACCCCAAAGACAACACCGCCAGTCGTGCCAGCGCCAAGTCGGCCCCATGGCAAGACCGCCGTAACGGTGCCGGACATCCCTATGCCACTAGATCCAAACATGCATATGGCACAGGATCAGAACGACGATGACGATGACGATGATACATTTGGCAATGTCGATCAGTACTTTGGCGAGCATGGGTACGATGGCGACTTCATGGGGCCTCCTTCTCAAGAACCAAACCCAACAAAAGACGTGTGCGATCTAGCTCGTACCGCGGAGAAGCCAAGTTGCAACAGGCGCCGTCTGGCGTTCAGCTCTCAGGAGACGCCTCCAGCTGCCGACTTCACCGAGCCTCAGATAGGCGAGGTGCGAAATATTATGAGCCCCAACACACTCAAGAAGTCGGTCTGTGAGCAGAACTCGGTCCCATTACAGGAGAAGAAGAAGGCACGGAAAAGAAAGACTAAGAAGGGTGCGAGCCAGCCGGCACCGAGTATGATCCGTGCTCAGGACGGGCCACCTTCACCGCAGGATATCTCGAGGAGGGTGCATGTGGCGGGTAGGGCGATGCTACCGACAAATATGCTCAATGTTGCAACCGGTGCTATGCGGAGTCTGCATGACAGTGTTCTTGCTTTGGAGAAGCGGCGTCTCAGAGAGAAGGATGTGGCATACCCGGTTTTCGCGGCCAAGGTGCCAGAGGGCAAGGGCTTTGTGGATAACTCCATCGGGCGTACGATCGTCCTGCGTTTTGATGACATCCACGCTATGTTGAACCTTCATCCGCTGCACTACACCTTCGTTCGGCTATTTTCGCTGAGTATGGAGATGCGGATCATTCGCGACAAGACCCCGGACATCGTGATAGTCGACCCCTTCTACATGCGTGCCAAGATCTTGGGCAGCGCTGGGGACTGGCAAGTCGCGAGTTCTTACCTCGAAGGCGTCATTCTGGCAAACCAAGATAAGGATAACTTCCTCGTGCCTTACTTTCCCGAGTAAGTCCTCCCCTCAACCGGCCCGTAACATATGAATTCTTACATTTCGATCGTTTTTCTTTTAACATTCCGTGTTTTCTGCGGTGACACACGTTGCACGCTCATCCTCCTAAGCCCCAAATATTCCATGGCCACGTATTTCGACCCGGACCGTCAGTCGAACGTAGACTACACAAATGTCAAGAAGGTTCTTGATGATGTTCTCCCCGGCTACGCCCAATCTGGAGGCACCTTCACCAGGCCTATTCATAAGTACGGCAAGCACGTGTTCTCCCACAATACGACGTTCTGCTGCGTCAAGCAGCCGCCTGCCGTCAGAAGGGTGCCTACTACGCCATCCATCACATGCGGGCGATCGTACGGGACCATCATCAACTTCTGCTACCGAGTAAACTCAAAGGTTGGGCCGCGAGCGTGTTGGCAATCCAGGACGCGGACCTCCGACAAGAATTCTTTCGCATCCAGTCGGAGTTTGCGGAAATCATCCATCAAGATGTCCTTCGTACCTCGGGGCAGTTCTACCTCAGAAATCAACCGTCCAACAGTGACATCGACACAATGCTACAAATGCAGGATGACAACGCCCGTTCTTTCATGACTCCCACGATAGACGGCGGCTTCATCCACGCTCCGTTCCCTTGAGTCGAGTTGTCTAGTTCTGAAACATCGATTGGCTCATGTTGTAATTAAACTTTAATGAACTTGTAGTATGTCTCTTTGGTTTCGAGAGTCGTTCAACTTAGATGTAATCGATGCTATTAATGTCTTGCTTTTCTCTTCCGATCGTTCTGTTGCATACTTATATATTGCTTATGTATTGTCTGTGAATTGGTACTAACGTTTCGTTTGGCTAGTGCATAGCGATGCCGACGTATGTCGTGTACAAGGGTAAGGTTCCCGGAGTCTACGATGACTAGGAGGAGTGTCGGAGACAGGTTCACCGATTCAGCGGTAACAGTTACAAAGGGTACACCACTAGGGCCGAGGCCGAATCTAGATACGCCCGCTATCTAGTGGGAGAGGGGAGGGAGCGTTGGAGGAACCGGATGAAGACGAGTTTCATCGTGATGATGCTCATCGTGATGACCGCAGCTCTCTTCTATGTGATGGTAGTTTAGATGATCGATATCGACTTGTAATGTGAAGACAGACTCGCTACTCGCGGTCTCAAGACTTGTAATATAATGTTCTATCTTTGTTCGGTCTTTTCAATTCGGAGACTAATATGATGAATTGTATTCGGAGACTAATATGATGAATTGTATTCAAAGACTAATCTTCTATTGTATTTGATGAATCTGTTGTTGATGTGTGCTGTCTATATTTTGTCAAATTATACATTTTGTAACCTGTGCAAAAAACAGAAAATAAAAAAAATAAAAAAACCTAATATTCATACTAATGGCGCATCACATGACAGTGCGCCATTAGTATGACAGTGCATACTAATGGCGCATCACTGGGCAGTGCGCCATTAGTATGCCGCGGTTACTAATGGCGCATCCGGAGGTGGTGCGCCATTAGTATGCCAAAGCACCTGGGTATACATGGCCCCTGGGAGGCATACTAATGGCGCACCTGGCCTATACTAATGGCGCACCCGAGGTGCGCCATTAGTATACCAGATACTAATGGCGCACCAGGTGGTGCGCCATTAGTAAAAATTACTAATGGCGTGCTGTTAATGGCGCACCACAGATGCGCCATTAATGGCCATATTAGGTGCGCCATTAGTAGGGGTTTTTCTAGTAGTGAGGTGAACTACATACGGAACAAAATGAATGAATCTACACTTAAAATGCATCTATATACATCCGCATGTGGTTAATGGTGAAATCTCTACAAAGACTTATATTTAGGAACGGAGGAAGTACTAGTATAGTACTAGTACGTACTGTAATTTATCAGCGAGATAAATTTGTACAATGCTATGAAGCTTCCGGCTCCTGGTACATGTATCTTGCGTCCAAGGTTGCCCGTTGCAACATTTCATCAAATACAACGGAGACTAACATGCATGCTATTGCATCTCAATGATTGACAGATCATAGCAAATATGTACTCCCTTCGTTCCAAAATAAGTGTCTCAAATTTGTGAAAACTTTAGTACAAAGTTGTACTACTACTAAAGTGGACACTTATTTTGGAACAGAGGCAGCTAAAGAAAAAATGATCCATGCAGTCCCTAGCCCTTGAACCGTGAACCCTGACCAGACTTCAATTTGCTGGCAACGTTTGAGCTTCCTAATAAATGAAGTTTGCAACCTTTTGACCATCGGATCATTTTGTGCAGTTTCACCAAAATCGAGATGAGCATCCCTGTGGCAAAGAAATTGAAGAAGCGTGATTAGAATAAGATTACTAGGACTAGTTGATGAGACATAAACTCATCACAAATACAGTATGTAGAAGCCAGTAGAGGTATCAGGTATGTGCGGGGCAAAGAAGTAGAGAAATATCCACAGGGAGTGATGTGGGCAGCTGGAGCAGTGGTGCAAGCCGGCTGTAAAGGGAGTTGTACCTGAGGGACGTAGCTCGACCTTGAGGAGGGCGGCGGGAGGCGGCAACTGCCCACGTCGCGGCAGTGAGCAAGGGACGAAGGCAACCTCACCGGCTTTGTGAGAGAGAATGGCGGGGACCCCTGATCGGGACGTGCCGACAGTGGGTTTTCACTGTCGGCGACGGACACCGCATCTACACTAAGCATCCACCCCTTCCCCAAGCGGATGTGATCCACCGGGATGTTAGAGATGTGGCCATAGTCGTTTTGTGCGAGAGAGTGTGAAGAGAGCAACCCCAGCAAGCAACCATGTAGGCTGGCCCGTCCTAACTATGTATATAGTGGAGCGGTTTCCTTTTCTCTCCATATGAACCTATCATATTGCATACGTGCCACTGAAGAAAAAAAATTTATTTATAAAAGACGCGGCACCTACTACTCGTTCTCCTATAACCTTGCGCTTGGCATCTCCAAAATATTAACCTTGCGCTTGGCTCTTCGCCTCTTCGGGAAGTCGAGCAATAATGGTAGTGCAGTATATATCGTTCTGGCTACATGAGACCGAATGAATTGCTGCACGTCCACCACGTGGGCGAGGGTCGAGGGGCGAGGGAGAGTGCTACTACATACAGAGCAAAATGAGTGAATGTACACTCTAAAACACGTCTATATACATCAGTGTTTGGAGTATGTACTAGTAGTTCATATTGAAATCTACTAAGGACATATATATTCCAAACAATATGATATAATCTCTATAACCAAGGTAGTAGGGACGAGGAGTAAACGGAGGGAGTAGTAAATTTTTCTCCTCGTCTTGCGAGCCACCGCGCGCATGGGCGAGGGAGGAGCAAGCTTCACCTGATCCTGCGAGCCACCGCGCCCGTGGGCGGGGGAGACGGCCTACTAAGCAAGCTTCTCCTTGTTCTGCGGGTTGACAGGACACATCAAAAGTACTCCAGTGTATAGAGCCTTGCCTCTAAGGTAGGCCCCACATGGTTTGCCTCTTTTTTTAATTTAACATAATGCGTCAAGTCGCAATTTGTTTGTTCACCCGTGGTAGACATCCTCCCTCCACCAAGTGGACAACCAGTACACATGCCAAATTACCACGTGGGCTGCCTTTTTCGTACAGAAATGTGCTCCACCGTGTACCCGCACGGGTGTGGTTGGGAAAGAGACGGGAGTACGTGCGCCGTGCATGCACCTCTTCTCTTTGTGCACGTCCCCCACCTACGTGGGTGTGTGTGAGAGATACAAACCGCATCCGTGAGTGTTTTTTGTTTTGTGGTGGGGGTGGGGGTGGGGTGGGGGTTGATTTCATGAATTATTTGTGGGAATATGTGTCGATGACATCTCAAACAAAATTTTGCATGCAATGTGTGTGAAATGGAGGCCTATCCATATCATACATAGAGGGTCGGGCAATCCACAAGAAGAGAGGGAGGGGTCATAGCTATCGATAGAGTCGAAGAGAAGATCAAGTACGGGTTGGTGCGAGATCGATGAAGAGAGCCATCGAAATTGCGTGTGTGTGTGTGTGTGTGTGCAAGTCAAAGATATAGGGCAACTGGCCTACCGGAACATTAGAGGGCACATGTCAAGTTTGTGTGTGGCAGGGAGACATGACTAGAGCGCTTGATGTATCGATGTGTATGGGGGTGGGGGAGGGGGTGGGGGGAGGGGTAGGCAGAGGCCTAACTATAGAGGTAGAACAACTCATATATGTGTTGAGAAGGAGAGACCCAGCTATGTCATGAGGGAGATCGATCGACATCCATACATAACTAAAGGACGGGAAATATGATGGGAAAGAGAGAGAGAGGAGAGAGAGAGGGAGGGAGAGGGGTAGAGTGCTGGATGGGTGATGGAGTTGCTTCTCGGAGATGTTGGGAGAGGCCTACTAGACAAACTAAGGGTGGAACTGCAATGTTATCAATAAGAGTGGGGATGTGTTTCTGTGTGTGCCTGTGCGTGATAGATCTGTCGGGACGCATCCATGGATGATGAAGGGGAACGATGTGTTTGGTAAGCAAACCTAACTAGATCGGTAGATCAATTGTTGTTTGTCGGAGGAAGGGAGAGACACAACTAATGAGGTAGATCGATCGATGTGTGGGTAAAAACAAGTTATAAGGACCTAGCTGGCTATATATATAGCGAGAGATCGGTCGGTGTACATCCATTTGTTAGAGGCAAATAAGGCCCAGCGAGACGGATAGACAGAGAGAATGGAGCTAGGAGGTGGTGCGAGAGGCCCAACTACTAGCTGGATAGGGGGAGGAGTGTGAGGTTGTGAGATTGATTAAAAGAGGGGTGAGAGTTTACACGTGTGTCTGACCATATGAGAGACACGAGGCAAGGACACATAAAGGAGGAGATTGAAGCTGTGTGTGTATGCTGTAGGCAGGCATCGCTGGAGAGGTTTATCAATCGGTGTGTGTCGGAAAGGAGTTGTGGAGACTCTGGGAGAACGACCTAAAGGAAAAAATGAATGTGCTCGGTGGATAGAATGCCGAGGGAGGGGGAGGGCGAGGAGGGCGTGTGCATGCACGAGAGAAAGTTAGTGGTAGCTACAAAGGTTAGAGGACTGTGTGGGTGTAAGAGACTAACAAAGATCATAATTTGATATGAAAGCGGATTCATATATTTGAATAGGAGATCATAGTGTTTTAAACATTGCATGCATGAATATAGCGGTGATACACGTGCTGTGCACATGTTATACCATAATGTGATAATGCATGGCGTTTGCAACTCACAGCTAAATGCCGAACAATCTAAACCATACTATACATCAAACAATCTCACATTTCATTTGAATTTGTGATAACGTGTGGCGTTTGCAGCTTACAACTAAATATCGAGCAATCTAAACAATACTATATATCAAACATTCTCACATTTTATTTGAATTTGTGGTAATGTGTGGTGTTTGCAACTCACATCTAAATACTTGTAGGCGTAGGGGGCGGGGCACCATACATAATGTGATAAACACATTATACATATGAGACATGGTTTAGATTATGAAGATCTAGCTAGAGATAGAAATGTAATGTGATTTGAAATCAAAATAAAGTGGACTCAAAAAATCTAGTTCGAGTTCATATAGTACACATAGTTCATATGTAACTCGATACTGATCATGTGGTGTGCTGTGAAGATAATACACAAACGGTGGTTTAACTTGACAATAATGATGACTGTAGATCTTATTAAAACAGAGAAACGAATTCAAATGCTTTGACTTCACAACAATAATTACTGTAGATCTTATTCAAATTTAGTTCATATTGAAGCGGTAGTATATACGTTTGGAATGCACTAAAACGTTCATTTAAGTAGTAGGTTGCATGCATTATACATGTAGCGAAATATTTTAATTGAACATAACATGAATTCAAAGTTTTGAATGACATTTGTAGTGCGCATTGATTTGGTACAGTACACGTTAGGCTTGTCCGGAAATTTCAACCGCGCCTTGTTAGCCCGAAATATTTAAGATATATCTTTGTCTCGTTGTGCTTCGACAACTCCCTCCATCTCAACCCGCGCCTTGCTATTCCGAAATTACAACACGCGCGAAAACTCCCACCTCCTATGAAATCCCGACACGCGAAATACCCGTGGTACCCCTGAACCGAAAGAACCGCCTCAAATCGGTGGGGGGTACTTTCGTAACTTACCCCACATTTCGGACAAGCGCGTCTCTAAGCCATGGCTCCCCACTGCCATCCCATCCGCCAACCCATTCATACACCGAGGCCGCGAAAACCCGCGACGAAACCCCACACCCTGCTCTGTCCGCCACCCAGCCGGAGCTTCTTCCCTGACGACATCGTCCACAATAACACCTCGACGTCCCTCATCCACCGTACCGAATGAGGATCCGTCGTCGATCTCATCGTCCCGCTGGTTCAGCCACCCCGTCCTCCACCTCCAAGGAGCTGCCCTGACGTTCCCCTTGTCTTTCATGTCTCCTCCATTCCCACACCGCCGTCTTCACCTGCACCACCGGAAGAGCATCATCGTCATCGTTTCCTCGGATGAAGCTGCGGCCTAATCGGCGCCACCAAAGAGGTTGTACACTAATCGCCGCATTTTCTTCTTGATTCGATCTCATGGTGCTGCCGGCACTCGGTCTCGAGCCGACACGGTGCGGCTCCATCCACGGCGGCGTCACTGGCCACTTCCTCCACGGCGTCACTCCCTCGGCGGCGACGTCCACATCAGTAGGAGCTGCTGCTGCTTTAGCTCTCGCTCGCGCTGCTGCTTTGCTCTTGCTCTTGGTCCCCTGCCTGGTCTGCTCTTGCTATTGCTCTTGCCCGCGCTGCTGCTCTCGCTCTTGCTCTTTCTTGCGATGCTGCTCCAATTTGGCTGCACTTCAGTCGACTGAATCGACTTTTGGGTCAGTCGATTTCCAAGGGGTGGGCTCGCCGGGGTGAAGGAAGAACTAGCCGCAGTAGGGAGGGGGGCTCACCGGAGAGGTACCCCACTATCTATCTTAGGGTTCAGGATGGGGGCGGTGGTCGCCGGCGGTGGCGGGGCATTGGCGGGACGGTGGCGTGGGGATCGCCGGAGAAAAAACTCGACACGGGGGGGCCTAGAGGGATGGCCGGGGCGGTGGCGGACCAGCGGTGGGGAGTGTTTTCGGGGCGGGCGGGGCGGTGCACCGCCGGCCGCGGGCGGCGGGGGGCTGCTGTTTGGCCGGTGGTGGCTGGCGGCTCAGGGGGTTGGAGGTTGAAGATGAACCGCATGCCCTTGATTTCGTATCCAACGGCTGCAAAATCGACTGACCAGAGATGAAAAAGTCAGTCGACCGACGTGTAGCCTCACCTTGCTAGTGCGTTCAGTTTCGACAGCAAAATTCAGTTTCGACAGCAAAATTCAGTTTGGAAAGTTAGGTTCAGTTTCGACAGTTAAGTTCAGTTTCGACAGTTAAGTCCAGATATGAGCGGTTGATGTATTTTACATCTAGCACTTTATGGCTATGTATTTTACGTCATGTATTCGAGATGCTATTAGAATTCCACTCAGGTTAACGTTGTTCGTTGTCTCTCTTGTCCTGCTTCAGCCTCGGCGTCGTACAACTCACCGGAGTTGCTCCAACAACAAAACCCTCCATCACAGCGGAGCAGTACCTCGGGCTCCATCTCCAGATGCCTAAGATCTTCTTCCCTCCTCCGACAGCAAAGTCAGCCGGAGCATCCTCACCGGCCAACCCAATCACGATGAGATCAACATGGCTTCGCCAAAGAGGTTGTACACTTGTTGCATCTCTTTTTTACTCTACATGTTATATATATTGTCCACTGAGCACACGGATTTGTTCCTTTAGTGTCTCCTTGAAAGAAAAAACGTAGGAATTTTAATTTTCACTTGTCCTCCTTTTCAAATTCCTATTCATGAAGCACAAGACTAAGAGATAGTAGCATAATAGCATTATAACCGTACATTTTCTTTTGGTTTGACTTAATCTCACCATGCTTCTTTGCATCCTGTGATCTTCCAATTGTTGTGAATCAAACACCCAGATTGGCAGAAATCCTGTGTTTTTAAATTCTCTGTTTTGCACGTGCATTCCTATCCTATTCCTGTCTATTTCCTATCCCTGCATTGTTGGAATCCTCCAATTCAAATGCGCCCTTATAGAATTACTTCTCTTATAGATAGTTGTCAAAGAAAACCTTGCGTGGTTTGTCCCGGTCCTGCTGCGTCGTCCTCCACCCTAGCTCAGCTGCTCCAACGACAGAAGGGTCTAGTAGAGCAGGGATCTGACCTCCAGACTGTCTTTTGCCGCCTCAGATCTTCTTCCCCGCCACTGGCAGCCATGAAAACTGCATTACCATCATCAACCAAGCAGATGACCTCGAGGACTACACGGGTCAGCAAGAGAGGTCGCACTCTTTCGTGTCTGCTTACGTTATGCATCGCTTAATATTACATGCTACTTTATCGTCCTGTTCACCGATTAGACTCTGAGTCAGCTCCAAACTAATGGTCAAACTCGAGTTTTTAAATGGTTGTGGGGTACATATCGGGGCCGCTATCAATAGTATATATCTACTATCTGGTTAATCTCCGATGTCTACTATGAGTTTCATGTTGGGTGGGAAACAAACAATAAAGAAGCCATTATCTGTATTTATTAACTGAAGCCATTATTTGCCTGCTATTATTGTTTTTGGGTCTATCCACAGGTTGCTACCATCACTCTGGATTTCTGCATGCACTCCTTACATAATCTCACTATGTTTTATTCCTATGCATGACAGTTATTGTAAACAATGGAACTGAACATGTAGAGCAAAACAGACGAGCCTTGCGTGGCAATATAATTTCATGCAGACGTCGCTCCATGGTAGGCGCAATGGCATCCCCCTCCACGCATTTCGGATTGTAATTGAGAGGAAGATATCTGTTCTGAAGGGGATTCAGAAGGAGAAGATAACTCCTATTTACCCCCTGAGGTCTTCGCTCTAACTTGGCATGCTGATGTTGGTTATATCATGCATATGGTGTCTTGCATTGCTTACTTTATACATCGAATATGTCATCTGCTTAGTTTAGACATCCTTTGTGCGAATGCCATCTGTTTAGTTTATTCATCGTTTATGTGAATTATGCAACGCCACCTTGTTTAGCCAGGCATCATATATGTGAATTTTGTAATGCCATCTTGCTTAGCCAGTCATCTTATATGTAAATTATATCAGGCCATCTTTTTTTTGTTACATATTACATTCGTCCACAATGTTAGTACATTCAACTACTCCTCGTGTGCATCAGCCATTTGACACGGTGATGGCAAATTCTGGAGTGAAAACAAGGTCTTCTGAGCAGATTATGCTATCTGACGAAGCGCATATCTCGCTGGTTACGGATAGCTCCTCAGAGGAGGATTCAGAGACAGATGACCAGTCCTATTCCCCCCCGAGGTGTATGCTCTAACTTGGCAGGGTTATGTTGCTCATATCGTGTGTATGGTGTCTCGCATTGCTATGCCATTTGATTAGTTTAGACATGCTTTGTGTGAATGCCACCTGTTCAGTGTCCAATTACCATATATGTGAATTATGCGTTGCCATCTTGTTGCAAGACATTATATATGTGAATTATACAATGCTATCTTGTTGCAAAGGCATTATATATGTGAATTATGCAATGCCATGCTGTTTAGCCAATCATCATGTATGTGAATTATATCATGCTATCATTTTTTTTGTATTACGTGTTCCATTTGTCGACAACGTTTGTATATTCAACTACTCTTCCTGTGCATCAGCCATTTGAAGCGGTGATGGAAGTATCTGGAGTGAAAACAAGGTATTCAGAGCAGACAATGCTACCTGCTGAAGCAGACATCTTGCTGGCTACAGAGAGCTCCTCAGAGGAGGATTCAGAGACTGATGACCAGTCCTATTTCCCCCCTGAGGTCTATGCTCAAACTTGACAGGGTTATATTACCCATGTCATGCATGTTGTCTTGCATTACTTAGTTTTTACATCATATATAGATTGCCATATGCTTACTTGCTTACTATATAAATCATATATTTGAATTATATCATGCCATCATGTTTACATAGTACATACACATCATCTATCTGAATTATGGCATGGCAACCCATTTAATAAAGACATCATATAGTTATATCATCTCATCCTGTTTAGTGTTTACAGTCATCATATTTAGAATTATGGCATTCTATCCATGAATGTATGTGAATTATGGCATGCCAACCTATTTAATAAACACATTATATAGTTATGTCATGTCATCCTGTTTACATAGTATCATATTTTGAAATATGTCTTTCCATCATTTTTAGTTAGCCATCATAATGTGAAATTGTGTCATGCTATCCTATTTAGTTAGCCATCATATATGTGAAATCGTGTCATGCTATCCTGTTTGGTTAGACAACATAAATATGAATTATTTCATGCCCTCTTTTATTCCCCACTATCCATTGCACCTGTCTATCATACAATGTCTATACTTTCAATTACTTTTCTTGTTTATCAGCCATTTGAATTGGAGAGCGTGATGGCAGTATCTAAGGGAGTAACAACACGGTCTTCAGAAAAGATAGTGCTACCAGTTGATGCAGATAGAACCACGGTTGTACTTGCCCAAGAACCAGATCCACCACACATAACCCAGACTCTCGCAGATTGTACCCCTACCTAGTTGGACAGAGAACCAGCTACACCCCCTTTAACCCCAACCCCGGCAGATAGTAACCCAGTTCCAGTTGACACAACACTGTCTCCACCACAGAGCACCCAAACACGAGCGGTTAGTAAGGGAACTGCAGTGCCCAAAGCACAAGGACCACCACTCCAAATCCCAACTCAACACTTAAAGGAGAAGAGGATTTGTTCTCAGGTCAGGTTCTGTAGCTATGGTTGATACTACTTTGCTCTTGCATTACTGTATTTACTCATACCAACTATTTTCAAATTTGAAGGATGGAATTGAAACTCCAATGGCGCAACAGGTATGTTTTAAACCTCTTTCTTTAACTGGTTTGCTGTTGTAACCTGCTCTATGTTGATTTCAGTTTCAATTGAATAAACAGTTATGTTCTCATGTCATGCACATTACAAGTGTTGTTATTGCTCTATAGTTACCCACACTTATATTCTGTCTATTCTGCTTTGTCTTGAACAAATATTATTTGAACTGTGTCTCTATCTTGATTTGGCAACAAAAACTAGAATGATATAGACCATAAAGTGACCATGGCACATAGATATATGTTTGTTTCATGCTGTTATCCTGTCCACTTTACTACTGAAGTCATTTACCAAAATGAGTTTCATATACAACATGGTAAACATGTGATGTGTCTGCTTGTTTCTCTTTTAGAATGCAGACAAAATATTGGAGAACAGTACCGCGTTATCCAATGGTAAAGGAAGTAATGCAGATAAGGTTCAAGATAGTGAGACATCCCTGTTGGTCTCCAAGAAAGCTGATAAAAACTATCTTGACGACAGTGAGGGAACCCAAAAGTCCTGCCTTGATGTAGTGTTCGAGTTACTGGCCACTACTGCTGGCACAAGCTCTTCGAACTCGCTGCCTGAATCAGTTCGTCTTCTTGAGTCTCAACTTCAAGTTGAAAGACATCGATCAGATGTGCTGCGGCAGGAAGCTGAAGGACTGAGGAAGTCCCTGTAGAATTCAGATGCATATTTTCTGGTGCAACAGCAAGCGCTGGAGGATTTGAGCGCCAAACAAGAGAAAGTTAATAAGCTTGCTAAGCATCTTTCCAGCATTATGGGTACCCAGGATATTGTTTCTTGAGATCTTCTTAAGTGGTTTCAGTTCTGGATTTGTTTAGCTGCGGTGTTTATTTGCGCTGGTCGCCAACTTTGACAACCAGTGTATATGATATGCTGCTTTGTTCCCTATATTTGTACTGGTGGCGAACTTTGATGCCCAGTGGATGTAATATGTGTAACAGCCATGATAGCCTAGCATAAGTTGCTTGCTTATTTATTTCCTTGTTGTCTTGTTTATTTGTTTGCTTGTAGTCAGTGCAGTTCTTTTTGAAACTAGGCCACAATAACCATGGGCTAATATTTACTGTAGTGACACTGGGCCTCCTACAGGTCGTAGAAACAGTGGGCCTCCTATAGGCCGTAGAAACAATGGGCCTTCTACGAGCCGTAGAAACAATGGGCCTTCTACGGGCCATAGAAACAATGGGCCTTCTACGGGCCATATCATCAATGGGCCTTATACGGGTCGTATGACCATAACGGGCCATCGTTAATAGGCCGTATTTGATGAATTTGCTAATGGAGGTGCGCTTGCCGGAGTGGGTGAGCAAATTCATCTCCAAATCTATGGAGCGTGCCCTCCCCTTTTTCAAGATCTTAAAGAAGATGGGCCCAGTGGAGTGGACCCCAGAGGCCGAGGCGGCGTTGCAAGACTTGAATAAGTACCTCTCCCCTGCCCCGGTGCTGGTTGCGCCTAAACCACAAGAACCGTTGCTGCTGTATCTAGCGGCAAAAACCAAGTGGTTAGCGCCGCATTGGTGGTTGTCGGTGTCAAAACCGGCGGATCTCGGGTAGGGGGTCCCAAGCAGTGCGTCTTAGGATCAATGGTAACAGGAGGCAAGGGACACAATGTTTACCCAGGTTCGGGCCCTCTCGATGGAGGTAAAACCCTACTCCTGCTTGATTAATATTGATGATATGGGTAGTACAAGAGTAGATCTACCACGAGATGAAAGAGGCTAAACCCTAGAAGCTAGCCTACGGTATGATTGTTGTTGTATATGTCTATCGACTAGCCTGGCCCCGGTTTATATAATGCACCAGAGGCCTAGGATAACAAGAGTCCTAGCCGAATACGCCGATGGGGGAGGAGTCCTTGTCTTGATCGCCAAGTCTTGTGGATTCTTCCTTGTATGCAGCAGCTGTCTGGACTGGCCCATGAGTATACGGCCATGGGGGTCCTCGGCCCAATCCAACTGATTGGGAGACTACGCGTTGAGTACCCCCTAGTTCAGGACACCGTCAGTGGTGCAGAGAGAGGCCGATGAGGAGACGGCAGCAGCGACAGAGCCAATGGTTGGCGGGCCAGAACCCTCCCCGATAGGGCTCGGTCCCGGCAAGACTGGCGCCGGCATGACAGGACCCGCACAGACAGGTGAAGTGGCGCAAAGGAAGAAGATGGTGCAACACCCGGTTTACTTCGTCAGCTCCCTCTTGCAGGGAGCTAGGTCAAGGTAATCACACTTATTGTGGACAAAGTCAGTGATGCCTGCATTCTCAGCCAAGTAATAGAAGTTTTCATAAATCCCAGCAGCCTTCAAGAATGCATCACAAGGCCATTCACACGGCTGGACCTCCGTGGTGCGTGGAAGGTTGTACTTGGGCTTTTCATTCTCTTCATTCTCTTTTTCCTTCGAACCTTGGTTCGAGGAGCCTCTCAACAATCTTGTTGGGATATAACTATTAGGTATGACCCGCCCAGGGCACCGGGTTATACCTATGGCGATTCATGATATGAAGCCCACGGGGATATTGAAGATGGTGGTTCACAAGCAAGGGCCCAAGGCCCAAGGGCGACTTAAGGTCCGTAGGGGTAAACCTCCACATATGTAAGACTTGTATTGTAAGGCATGTATAGATAGTCACCGAGCCAGACACGTTGTCTATGAGCCGGCCGGGACTCCATGAGCCGCTAGGTGTCAACCTGTGTATATAAAGGGACGACCCGACGGTGGTTCAAGGCAAGAAAGAAGAGATGAAAGCTAGGTCAATCGTATTTGCTCCCTGGTAATCGAGACATAAGCAATACCACCTCAAACTGGATTAGGCCTTTTCCTTCACAGCAAGGGGCCAAACCAGTATAAATTCCTGTGTCCTTTGTCCCGTTTAACCCCTTTAAGCTAACCTAGTAGCAATGGCTCCACGACTAAGTCCTTTCACTAGGACATTTGTCGTGACTATTCCACAACAGTTGGCTCCCACCATGGGGCTGGCGCACGGTGGTTTCGAGTTCTTAAAGGGCAGCTTCGAAGGGATCAAGGGATACGCTGTGGGTTGGATGACCAAGAGTCGTCGTGGCAAGCTCTACATCGATGATGCAAGCCGGGGCCCCGAGGCCGGCTCAATTGAGTATGGGTACCGGGTCCCCTTCGATGGAATCTACATCTTCATAGGCATGATCGGCAAGCCGAGCCCTGAGCCGTACATCTGCACCGACATCATCAAGACGGATCAGCGTGCGAGACCTGCCCGAGCTCAGCCCGCCGTGAAATGTGCCTTCATGGGATTCATCCATGGAGTGGAATTTAATGAAGGATCTATGTCTGGCGGTGAGACGACCATCTATTCTGATGGTGAGTTGTCCACAGGCGAGACTACTTCATTGTATCAACTGCAAGATGGCAAGCTTGGGGGTTGTTCCGATGGTGACAGTATTTCGGACCCCTATGAGCCGCCGAACAAGGTTGGGATCTTTATGGCCGGTACATAGCCTGGTCAGAATTCTTCAACTACAGCGGCAACGGCGATCGTGGCAGGAGGTCCTATGCGCCCATTGGCTCAGGTTTTGACTGCTTTAATGGATAAACTGACAGATCTGTTGACAATAGAGGTCAACCTGCCGAATCAAGCTCAGCATAATGCAGATATTGCAAAGTTACGTGATGAGGTAGCACTAGCCAAGAAAGACCTGGTGGCAGAGGACGTCAGGATAGCCGCAGAGCGGGCTGCCCTAGATGCTCAGGCTCAGCAGATTCAGTCAGAGGCTTTCCGGCTTACGATGGATCAAAACGCTTCAAATGAAATCATGAGGAGGAGGCACAAGTCTCATCTACCTCCGGTTTACGAGGCGAGAAACCTCTTTTGCATACCTGGAGCAGGGACCAGTAACCCGCCGCAGACAAACCGGGTTGCAGCACCTGGGGTCAGAATGCCGGTTCAGCCACACGTGACGGAGCTACCTCCTTTGAATAATGTTCCGCCTCAGCATGTGCCGACACCACCGGGTCATTATTCTAACCCTTTGGATAACACGATCGCTGCGGTGACATGACCGGCGGCTCTCCCAATAGATGGAGACTCTGCAGCAGCGGTTGTAACACGAAGGGCCAGGGAGCTTCTTCAAACTGCATTGGTGCAGCAGGATGCATATTCTTACAGTCGGGATAGGATTCATTCAACCCCTCGCCCAAGCCAGAGTTATAGCAGACACATGGACTCGTCGGCCGTTTCAAGCAATGAACAGCGTCGTAACCAGCCACGTGGGCATGATCCGGCGCGTGATGGAGCTCATGACTTGGTCGATCAGGACAGAGTGCATCAGGAGGCTGAGCAGGCGGCTCAGTGGGCGGATCACCAGCCCCTTCCGGTTTATCCAACGGCTTCACTAGAGGCAGGTGTGACCTCTAGAACTACATGTGTACCCTCTTTGGTGCCTGAGGGATTTCTGGATTAACGGGTCCTCGGACGGCCGGACTATGTAGTGTGTGCCGGACTGTTGGGCCGTGAAGATACAAGACCGAAGACTCTCTCCCATGTCCATATGGGACTCTCCTTGGCGTGAATGGCAAGCTTGACGCCCGGATATGAAGATTCCTTTCTCTGTAACTGACTTTGTACAACCCTAGTCCCCGCCGGTGTCTATATAGACCAGAGGGCTTAGTCCATAGAGGCAATCATAATCATATAGGCTAGACTTCTAGGGGTTTAGCCATTATGATCTCGCGGTGGATCAACTCTTGTAATACTCATATTCATCAAGATCAATCAAGCAGGAAGTAGGGTATTACCTCCATAGAGAGGGCCCGAACCTGGGTAAACATCGTGTCCCCCACCTCCTATTACCATCAACCTTAGACGCACAGTTCGGGAACCCCTACCCGAGATCCGCCAGTTTTGACACCGACATTGGTGCTTTCATTGAGAGTTCCGCTGCGTCGTCACCAAAAAGGTTTGATGGCTCCGTCAATCATCTACAACACTGCAGTCCAGGGGGAGGTTTTCCTTCCCGGACAGATCTTCATATTCAGCGGCTTCGCACTGCGGGCCAACTCGCTTGGCCATCTAGAGCAGATCGACAGTTATGCCCCTGGCCAGCAGGTCAGGTTTGGAAGCCGGAATTACGTTGCCGATATCCGCAGAGACTTGATCTTCGACAAATTCGAGCCCATGGCAGCCGCTCCCTGCCACTACGATGAACATGACCTAAATCTGTCATCGGACCGTGCCCAGGAGATAGCGCTTGTAACTGCTATGGCCCTGGATCCGGAGCAGATTGCGTCGTCCGAGGACGGGAAGCTCAACCCCACTGCGGAATCCGCAGACTTAGCGGCGTTAGAGCTGCACACAGATTCAACCTCGAGCGGGGCCTGTGTAACTAGAACCTCGGATTCGTCTCTGGCCATAGGTTCCGAACCGTGTGCATCCACGCCCATCGATCGTGCGCTGATCCTTGAGTTCAGCTCCGCAGACATCTTCCGGCACTCACCTTTAGGCGATGTGCTAAACTGATTAAAAGCCCTCTCCCTATCAGGGGACTCTCAGCCAAACTATATGCAGTTTGGATTGGAAGCTGATGACGGAGAATTCCGCTTCCCACCCACCACCCACTTCATAGCCACTGTCGAAGACTTACCCGGCATGCTCGATTACGGCTTTGAAGACATCGACGGTTTGGATGACGATGACGGAGAGGAGCAGGCACAAAAACCACCGCTTACAGGGCGCTGGACAGCCACCTCCTCGTATGACGTACATATACATGGTGGATACACCCAAAGAGAACAATGGCGACAATGAAAAGGATCCAGTCGAGGATAAGCCTCCTGAGATACAGCCAAAGTGCCAACGTCAACGACGCCGTTCTAAACCATGTCGTGGAAAAAACAGCAATATCGGCACAAGAGAAAATAATACCCCGGACGATGCCGAAGACAATGAAGACCCCGTTGAACCAACTTCCGAACAGGATGAACGGGAGGATGGGCGAGTCAGCCCTAATGAACAGGACGTTAACGAAGACTCGGAGGATAGTAATTATCTTCCACCCTCCAAGGATGAGGCAAGCCTCGGTGACAAAGACTTTATCGTGCCTGAGGAGCCCGTCGATCATGAGCGCTTTAAGCGCCAGCTAATAGCCACTGCAAGGAGCCTGAAAAAGAAGCAACATCAGTGCTACGTCTTGAGCTTGTGTTGGTTTTCCTCGAAGAGGAGAGGGTGATGCAGCAAGTGTAGCGTAAGTATTTCCCTCAGTTTTGAGAACCAAGGTATCAATCCAGTAGGAGGCTCCTAAAAAGTCCCACACACCTACACAAACAAACTGAGAACTCGCAACCAACACAATAAAGGGGTTGTCAATCCCTTCACGGCCACTTGCGAAAGTGAGATCTAATAAAGATAGTATGATAAGATAAATATATTTTTGGTATTTTATAATATAGATGCAAAAAGTAAAGATGCAAATAAAAGTAGATTGAAAGCAAATATGATAAGAGATAGTCCTGGGGGCCATAGGTTTCACTAGAGGCTTCTCTCAAGATAGCATAAGTATTACGGTGGGTGAACAAATTACTGTCGAGCAATTGATAGAAAAGTGCATAGTTATGAGATTATCTAGGCATGATCATGTATATAGGCATCACGTCCATAACAAGTAGACCGACTCCTACCTGCATCTACTACTATTACTCCACACATCGACCGACTCCTGCCTGCATCTAGAGTATTAAGTTCATAAGAACAGAGTAACGCATTAAGCAAGATGACATGATGTAGAGGGATAAACTCATGTAATATGATATAAACCCCATCTTGTTATCCTCGATGGCAACAATACAATACGTGCCTTGCAACCCTTTCTGTCACTGGGTAAGGACACCGCAAGATTGAACCCAAAGCTAAGCACTTCTGCCATGGCAAGAAAGACCAATCTAGTAGGCCAAACCAAACTGATAATTCGAAGAGACTTGCAAATATAACTCAATCATACATAAAATGATTCAGAGAAGATTCAAATATTATTCATAGATAAACTTGATCATAAACCCACAATTCATTGGATCTCAACAAACACACCGCAAAAAGAGTTTACATCGAATAAATCTCCACAAGAGAGGGGGAGAACATTGTATTGAGATCCAAAAAGAGAGAAGAAGCCATCTAGCTAATAACTATGGACCCGTAGGTCTGTGATAAACTACTCACAACTCGTTGGAGGGCAAGGATGTTGATGTAGAAGCCCTCCATGGTCGATTCCCCCTCCGGCAGAGTGCCGGCAAAGGCTCCAAGATGAGATCTCGCGGATACAGAAGGTTACGGCGGTGGGAATTATGTTTCGTGGTGCCCCTGGATGTTTTCGGGGAACGTAGGTATATATAGGAGGAAGAAGTACGTCGGTGGCCGCCCGAGGGGCCCATGAGACAGGGGGCGCACCCTACAGGGGCCCCTATCTCGTGGGGTCCTCGGGAGCTTCTTGACTTGCATTCCAAGCTCTCTGGATCACGTTCGTTCCAAAAATCATGCTCCCGAAGGTTTCATTCCGTTTGGACTCCGTTTGATATTCCTTTTCTTCGAAATACTGAAATAGGCAAAAAAACAGCAATATGGGCTAGGCCTCCAGTTAGTAGGTTAGTCCCAAAAATGATATAAATGTGTAAAATAAAGCCCATAAACATCCAAAAGGGGTAATATAATAGCATGGAACAATCAAAAATTATAGATACGTTGGAGACGTATCAAGCAGCTTCAAGGTGATCAAGATCTACTCAATGACAGATGGACTATAATGTCCTGGCAGCCGAGGAATACGGCCTCGAGCACCCAACCAAAAGTTACCCGAAACACAAATTGTTACCCCAATTCGATGACGAGGCACTGGAGCCCGTCCTTCCAGCGCGTAATGAGGCTGACCGATCACCATGTGGCCGGGACAAAGTGGCAACTCAAGCCGAACACCAGCCCGCACTACCTCGCCATCAAAACAGAGACACAATAGCTCGAGGATACACATATGACCAGCGACACGACCTGGAAAACAGAGCAGGTTAGACCAGATCGATATATGGATAGCGGGGGCGTGCCCCGATGCGCGATGATGGCCATCCGGCCGGACATGACGAACATAACCACGCCCGTGCCAAAAACCGCAGATGAACTCCATCCGAGCTACGTCGCAACTTGGCCCAATATAGAGGTGTCGCACACCCCCTCTGCTTCACTAACGAAGTAATGGAACATGAATTCCCAGAATTGTTTAAACCCGTGAACATCGAATCATATGATGGGACAACAGACCCCGCGGTATGGATTGAGGATTTTCTCCTCCATATTCATATGGCCCGCGGTGATGATCTTCACGCCATCAAATACCTCCCGCTAAAACTCAAGGGACCTGCTCGACACTGGTTGAACAGTTTGCCCGAAAACTCAATTGGCAGCTGGGAAGACTTGGAAGACGCCTTCCTCGACAACTTCCAGGGTACATATGTCCGACCTCCGGATGTCGACGACTTAAGTCACATAGTTCAACAGCCCGGAGAGTCAGCCAGGAAATTTTTGACTAGGTTCTTAACTAAAAGGAACCAGATCGTCGACTGTCCGGATGCCAAATCCCTAGCTAGCCTGTAGCAATAACAATACAAGCGAACCTGGCACTTCTGAAGCCAGAAATAGCAACGGCAAGCCCCGACACAACAGACACAAGCGTTGAAGTAATGGTGACAACACCGAGGACACATCGGTCAACACCAGATTTAGTGGCTCTAAGTCCGGTCAGCGGAAGAAGCCATATAAAAGAAACAATCCGGGCTCGTCCAGCTTGGACCGCATACTCGATCGTCCATGTCAAATCCACGGCACTCCTGATAAACCAGCGAATCATACCAACAGAGACTGTTGGGTTTTTAAACAGGCCGGCAAGTTAAATGCTGAGAACAAGGAGAAGGGGTCGCAAAGCAAGGACGATGACGAGGAGGCAAGGCCATCGAACACAGGGGGACAGAAGAAGTTTCCCCTCCAAGTTAAAATGGTGAACATGATATACGCTACCCATATCCCCAAGAGGGAGCGTAAGCGCGCGCTCAGGGACGTCTACACGATGGAGCCAGTCGCCCCAAAGTTCAACCCATGGTCGTCCTGCCCGATCACCTTCAATCGCAGGGATCATCCAACGAGTATCCATCATTGCGGTTCAGCCGCACTGGTCCTCGACCCAATCATTGATGGATTCCACCTTACGCGAGTCCTCATGGACGGTGGCAGCAGCCTGAACATGCTCTATCAGGATACAGTGTGCAAAATGGGTATTGATCCCTCAAGGATCAAGCCCACAAAAACCACCTTTAAAGGAGTCATACCAGGGGTAGAGGCCCGCTATACGGGCTCAATCACATTGGAGGCGGTCTTTGGATCCCTGGACAACTTCCAAAGCGAAGAGTTGATCTTCGATATCATCCCCTTCTGCAGCGGCTATCACGCACTGCTCGGACGAACCGCATTCGCTCGTTTCAATGCAGTGCCACACTACGCTTATCTCAAGCTTAAGATGCCTAGACCACGCGGTGTCATAACAGTCAATGGAAACATGAACGCTCCCTCCATACTGAGGAGCACACCGCTGCCCTCACCGTAGAAGCACAGAGCGGCCATTTCAGGCAGAACCTTAATTCCATGGCCAAGCTCCCGGACACTGTCAAACGAGTCCAAACTACTCTGTAGCAGGACAGTCCAGCTCGTCAAGAGCTCGACTAGCAATTCGGCCTCCGTCCCAGTCCCGACCAAATGGCGGCATTTGTACCGCGCGTACATAACTACGCACTCAAAATACCATGGGCATAGACGGAGGCACAACTAGATCATGGTCCATAATACGGCTCAACCTCCCTTGGACCCACATACTTTCACTTTTTCTTTTTCTTTTCAGGTTTGTTTTTTTCCCGAGGCCTTTCCTGGAGGCGTGATTGTCGGACCTATCAAGGGACGGATACACCAAGATGGCAAGAAGCATTGACGTTTAAGGGAATTTCCAGGTGGTCTCTTTAAATGATCGTTATGCCTGTTTTAAGGACCCGCACGCAGCTCTCCCTTGGTCATGGCATGTTAAATAGCCCTGTTGCTTATCGCACTACTTGTACAAATACGCTTAAACGTATTAAATCAAACTATAATGGAAAATAGTTGGTGGCCCAATTTCTGCGGCATTATCCTATTACTTTTTTTTTGATATTCTTATCAATTGCACCCGTACACTCTGGTACGTCTGAATTCGCCAGGGGCTTCATTACGCCCCATAATACGGCAACAAAGTCCGAACACTTTTTTACAGCATAGTTCGTCACCCCGAACTTTAGCATTATATGCATCGGCTCCAAATCATGTCTTTGATCAATAGTTGGGTTGCCCGGCTCCTGTGCTTACTACCTTACATTCCGCTATATCGGCTAGGGTAGTAAAGGGAGAACTACTGCGATTGTGTCCTAGTTTATCCAGATGAGCACCTCAGTAGAGAAAGCCGAAAACTGACTGTCATGATGCGGCGTGAGCCAGTCAGCTGTTCGAGAGATTTCAAATCTTTTGCAATTTTTTCCGCATTATGCGATCGATCGGTTTTTATCCAATCAGGTGTTTACAACACCCCTAGTTCGGACTAACGAATACTAGGGGCTGCGCCTAAATTTCTATTGTCAAACTCCTATGGCTAAGTGAGGGTGATAAAGCCACACAGTCCGATTGCCTGGTTCGTTGTGCTAAACACCTCCTTCAAGGACCAAACC
Organism: Triticum dicoccoides; assembly: GCF_002162155.2. NCBI lineage: Eukaryota > Viridiplantae > Streptophyta > Magnoliopsida > Poales > Poaceae > Triticum > Triticum dicoccoides. The sequence goes on from NC_041393.1 coordinate 96,055,741, forward strand.
TTTGGATCAAGAGTGTTTAGATTCCATCTCGGACACCCCCGTACTAACTACGTGGGGGCTGAAGCCGAGGACTGGCCAACTCTCAGATTCAATAAAAACAGCCGCACAGGAGATAAAAATTTAAATAAAAAAACAAGCATTATATTACATCACGACCGCTCCGAATCATTATAGCATTACATGCATCAGCTCCGAATCATGTCTTGGGTCAATAGTTGGGTTTGCCCGGCTCCCATGTTTTGGTACCTTACGTTCCGCTATATCGGCTAAGGTAGCGCTGGGAGAACTACTGTGATTGTGTCCTGGTTCTTCCGGACAAGCACCTCAGTAGAGAAAACCGAAAACTGACTATCATGATGCGGCGAGAGCTGGTCGCTGTTTGATAGGTCTAAAATGCTTGAAGATTTTCTCCGCTTTGGGCGAGGAATCGGCCTTGCCCGATTTAGTCGTGTATAGCGCCCCAAGTTTGGCCTTCCGAATACTAGGGGCTATGCCAAAGTTTAAAATTATAGACTTCTATGGCTAAGTGAGAGTGATAAAGCTATATAGTCCGATTGCCTTGTTCGTTGCGCTAAACACCTCCTTCAAGGACCAAACCTTTGGATCTAGAGTGTTTAGATTCCTTCCCGAACAACCCCGTACTAACTACGTGGGGGCTGAAGCTGAGGACTGGCCAACTCTCAGATTCAATAAAAACGGCCGCACAGGAGATACAAATTTAAATAAAAAAACAAGCATTATATTTCGTCACGACCTTGTTTCATAGTACGGGACATGATAACATGAATGTATTCATTTAAAGATAATATCCTTATCACATTGCTCCGCCACAATGCGGGATCCCTCCAGGACATCATCAAAATACCGCTCGGGCGTGTGGTGCTCCTTGCCTGAGGGCGGTCCCTCGGTCGCAAGCTTCACGGCGTCCATCTTCACCCACTATATCTTGACTCAGGCAAAGGCCATTCGCGCGCCTTCGATGCAGACCGACTGCTTGATGGCATCAAGCCGAGGGCAGTCATTGACCAGCCGCTTCACGAGCCCAAAGTAGCTGTTGGGTATGGCTTTGGCAGGCCATAGTCGGATTATTAAATCCTTCATGGCTAGTTCTACCACCCTATGCAACCCATATTCCCAAGAGGAAGCGGAAGCGTGCACTAAGGGACATGTATGCGATGGAGCCAATCGCCCCAAAGTTCAAGCCATGGTCTTCTTGTCCGATCACCTTCAATCGCAGGGGCCATCCGACCAGTATCCGTCATGGTGGTTCGGCCCAACTGGTCCTCGACCCCATCATCGACGGATTCCACCTCACAAGAGTCCTTATGGACGGTGGCAGCAGCCTGAACCTGCTCTATCAGGATACAGAGTGCAAAATGGGCATCGATCCCTCAAGGATCAAACCCACCAAAACCACCTTTAAAGGTGTCATACCAGGTGTAGAGGCCTGTTGCACGGGCTCAATCACACTGGAAGTAGTCTTCGGGTCTCCGGACAACTTCCGAAGCGAGGAGTTAATCTTCGATATCGTCCCCTTCCGCAGTGGCTATCACGCACTGCTCGGACGAACCGCATTTGCTTGATTCAATGCGGTACCACATTATGCCTACCTCAAGCTCAAGATGTCAGGTCCTCGCGGGGTTATAACAGTCAACGGAAACATAGAGTGCTCCCTCCATACAGAGGAGCACACTGCGGCCCTCGCAACAGAAGTCCAGAGCAGCCTTCTTAGGTAGACCTCTAATTCGGCAATAAAGCCCCCGGACACTGCTAAGCGAGTCTGGAGCACTCTGCAACAGGATCGGCCAGCATGGCCTGAGCTCGCCTAGCAATTCGGCCTCCGTCCTAGTCCCAGTCAAGCGGTGATATTCATGCTGCGCGTACATAATTATGCACTAAAATCACCATGGGCATAGGCGGAGGCACAACTACAATACGCCCGCAACGCGGCTCAACCGCCCCAGGACCCGTATACCTTCACACTTTTCTTCCTTTCAGGTCCCTATTTTCTGGAGGATTTTCTGATAGTCTGATTACCAGACCCAGCATGGGATGGAGACACCAAGGAGGCAAGGATCTTTGTCGTACAAGGGAATCCCCAGGTGGTCTCTGATAACGATCGCTATACCTGTTTTACATACCCATGTGCAGCTCACTCTTGGTTAGGACATGTCAAATAGTCCTATTTTGCCTATCGCACCACTTGTATACATACGCCTTGACGTATCATTCAAATAACAATGGAAAATAATGTACAACGTCAGCTTATTATTACATTTCTTTCTCCCTTTTTACTTAAATATTTATTTATTACAAATCGCATCCGTACATTCTGGTACGTTCAGTTTGCCAGGGGCTTTAGTGTACCCCATAACACGGAAAGAAAAGCCCGAACACTTTCGACAGTGCAACACCCCGAACTTATAGCATTATATGCATCAGCTCCGAATCATGTCTTCGGTCAATAGTTGGGTTTTCCCGGCTCCCATGTTTTGGTACCTTACGTTCCGCTATATCGGCTAAGGTAGCGCTGGGAGAACTACTGCGATTGTGTCCTGGTTCTTCCGGACGAGCACCTCAGTAGAGAAAACCGAAAACTGACTATCATGATGCGGCGAGAGCTTGTCGCTGTTCGAGAGGTCTAAAATCCTTGAAGATTTTCTCTGCTTTGGGCGAGGAATCGGCCTTGCCCGATTTAGGCGTGTATAGCGCCCCAAGTTTGGCCTTCCGAATACTAGGGGCTACACCAAAGTTTAAAATTATAGACTTCTATGGCTAAGTGAGAGTGATAAAGCTATATAGTCTGATTGCCTTGTTCATTGCGCTAAACACCTCCTTCAAGGACCAAACCTTTGGATCAAGAGTGTGTAGATTCCATCCCGAACAACCCCGTACTAACTACGTGGGGGCTGAAGCTGAGGACTGGCCAACTCTCAGATTCAATAAAAACGGCCGCATAGGAGATACAAATTTAAATAAAAAAACAAGCATTATATTTCATCACGACCTTGTTTCATAGTACGGGACAGGATAACATGAATGTATTCATTTAAAGATAATATCCTTATCACATTGCTCCGCCACAATGCGGGATCCCTCCAGGACATCATCAAAATACCGCTCGGGTGTGCGGTGCTCCTTGCCTGCGGGCGGTCCCTCGGTCGCAAGCTTCACGGCGTCCATCTTCACCCACTGTATCTTGATTCGGGCGAAGGCCATTCGCGCGCCTTCGATGCAGACCGACTGCTTGATGGCATCAAGCCGAGGGCAGTCATTGACTAGCCGCTTCACGAGCCCAAAGTAGCTGTTGGGTATGGCTTTGGCAGGCCATAGTCGGATTATTAAATCCTTCATGGCTAGTTCTGCCACCCTATGCAACCCATATTCCCAAGAGGAAGCGGAAGCGTGCACTAAGGGACGTGTATGCGATGGAGCCAATCTCCCCAAAGTTCAAACCATGGTCTTCTTGTCCGATCACCTTCGACCGCAGGGGCCATCCGACCAGTATCCGTCATGGTGGTTCGGCCGCACTGGTCCTCGACCCCATCATCGACGGATTCCACCTCACAAGAGTCCTTATGGACGGTGGCAGCAGCCTGAACCTGCTCTATCAGGATACAAAGTGCAAAATGGGCATCGATCCCTCAAGGATCAAACCCACCAAAACCACCTTTAAAGGTGTCATACCAAGTGTAGAGGCCTGTTGCACGGGCTCAATCACACTGGAAGTAGTCTTCGGGTCTCCGGACAACTTCCGAAGCGAGGAGTTAATCTTTGATATCGTCCCCTTCCGCAGTGGCTATCACGCACTGCTTGGACGAACCGCATTTGCTAGATTCAATGCGGTACCACATTATGCCTACCTCAAGCTCAAGATGCCAGGTCCTCGCGGGGTTATAACAGTCAACGGAAACATAGAGTGCTCCCTCCATACAGAGGAGCACACTGCGGCCCTCGCAACAGAAGTCCAGAGCAGCCTTCTTAGGCAGACCTCTAATTCGGCAATAAAGCCCCCGGACACTGCTAAGCGAGTCTGGAGCACTCTGCAACAGGATCGGCCAGCATGGCCTGAGCTCGCCTAGCAATTCGGCCTCCGTCCTAGTCCCAGTCAAGCGGTGATATTCATGCTGCGCGTACATAATTATGCACTAAAATCACCATGGGCATAGGCGGAGGCACAACTACAATACGCCCGCAACGCGGCTCAACCGCCCCAGGACCCGTATACCTTCACACTTTTCTTCCTTTCAGGTCCCTATTTTCTGGAGGATTTTCTGATAGTCTGATTACCAGACCCAGCATGGGATGGAGACACCAAGGAGGCAAGGATCTTTGTCGTACAAGGGAATCCCCAGGTGGTCTCTGATAACGATCGCTATACTTGTTTTACATACCCATGTGCAGCTCACTCTTGGTTAGGACATGTCAAATAGTCCTATTTTGCCTATCGCACCACTTGTATACATACGCCTTGACGTATCATTCAAATAACAATGGAAAATAATGTACAACGTCAGCTTATTATTACATTTCTTTCTCCCTTTTTACTTAAATATTTATTTATTACAAATCGCATCCGTACATTCTGGTACGTTCAGTTTGCCAGGGGCTTTAGTGTACCCCATAACACGGAAAGAAAAGCCCGAACACTTTCGACAGTGCAACACCCCGAACTTATAGCATTATATGCATCAGCTCCGAATCATGTCTTGGGTCAATAGTTGGGTTTTCCCGGCTCCCATGTTTTGGTACCTTACGTTCCGCTATATCGGCTAAGGTAGCGCTGGGAGAACTACTGCGATTGTGTCCTGGTTCTTCCGGACGAGCACCTCAGTAGAGAAAACCGAAAACTGACTATCATGATGCGGCGAGAGCTTGTCGCTATTCGAGAGGTCTAAAATCCTTGAAGATTTTCTCTGCTTTGGGCGAGGAATCGGCCTTGCCCGATTTAGGCGTGTATAGCGCCCCAAGTTTGGCCTTCCGAATACTAGGGGCTACACCAAAGTTTAAAATTATAGACTTCTATGGCTAAGTGAGAGTGATAAAGCTATATAGTCTGATTGCCTTGTTCATTGCGCTAAACACCTCCTTCAAGGACCAAACCTTTGGATCAAGAGTGTGTAGATTCCATCCCGAACAACCCCGTACTAACTACGTGGGGGCTGAAGCTGAGGACTGGCCAACTCTCAGATTCAATAAAAACGGCCGCATAGGAGATACAAATTTAAATAAAAAAACAAGCATTATATTTCATCACGACCTTGTTTCATAGTACGGGACAGGATAACATGAATGTATTCATTTAAAGATAATATCCTTATCACATTGCTCCGCCACAATGCGGGATCCCTCCAGGACATCATCAAAATACCGCTCGGGTGTGCGGTGCTCCTTGCCTGCGGGCGGTCCCTCGGTCGCAAGCTTCACGGCGTCCATCTTCACCCACTGTATCTTGATTCGGGCGAAGGCCATTCGCGCGCCTTCGATGCAGACCGACTGCTTGATGGCATCAAGCCGAGGGCAGTCATTGACTAGCCGCTTCACGAGCCCAAAGTAGCTGTTGGGTATGGCTTTGGCAGGCCATAGTCGGATTATTAAATCCTTCATGGCTAGTTCTGCCACCCTATGCAACCCATATTCCCAAGAGGAAGCGGAAGCGTGCACTAAGGGACGTGTATGCGATGGAGCCAATCTCCCCAAAGTTCAAACCATGGTCTTCTTGTCCGATCACCTTCGACCGCAGGGGCCATCCGACCAGTATCCGTCATGGTGGTTCGGCCGCACTGGTCCTCGACCCCATCATCGACGGATTCCACCTCACAAGAGTCCTTATGGACGGTGGCAGCAGCCTGAACCTGCTCTATCAGGATACAAAGTGCAAAATGGGCATCGATCCCTCAAGGATCAAACCCACCAAAACCACCTTTAAAGGTGTCATACCAAGTGTAGAGGCCTGTTGCACGGGCTCAATCACACTGGAAGTAGTCTTCGGGTCTCCGGACAACTTCCGAAGCGAGGAGTTAATCTTTGATATCGTCCCCTTCCGCAGTGGCTATCACGCACTGCTTGGACGAACCGCATTTGCTAGATTCAATGCGGTACCACATTATGCCTACCTCAAGCTCAAGATGCCAGGTCCTCGCGGGGTTATAACAGTCAACGGAAACATAGAGTGCTCCCTCCATACAGAGGAGCACACTGCGGCCCTCGCAACAGAAGTCCAGAGCAGCCTTCTTAGGCAGACCTCTAATTCGGCAATAAAGCCCCCGGACACTGCTAAGCGAGTCTGGAGCACTCTGCAACAGGATCGGCCAGCATGGCCTGAGCTCGCCTAGCAATTCGGCCTCCGTCCTAGTCCCAGTCAAGCGGTGATATTCATGCTGCGCGTACATAATTATGCACTAAAATCACCATGGGCATAGGCGGAGGCACAACTACAATACGCCCACAACGCGGCTCAACCGCCCCAGGACCCGTATACCTTCACACTTTTCTTCCTTTCAGGTCCCTATTTTCTGGAGGATTTTCTGATAGTCTGATTACCGGACCCAGCACGGGACGGAGACACCAAGGAGGCAAGGATCTTTGTCGTACAAGGGAATCCCCAGGTGGTCTCTGATAACGATCGCTATACCTGTTTTACATACCCATGTGCAGCTCACTCTTGGTTAGGACATGTCAAATAGTCCTATTTTGCTTATCGCACCACTTGTATACATACGCCTTGACGTATCATTCAAATAACAATGGAAAATAATGTACAACGTCAGCTTATTATTACATTTCTTCTTCCCTTTTTACTTAAATATTTATTTATTACAAATCGCATCCGTACATTCTGGTACGTTCAGTTTGCCAGGGGCTTTAGTGTACCCCATAACACGGAAAGAAAAGCCCGAACACTTTCAACAGTGCAACACCCCGAACTTATAGCATTATATGCATCAACTCCGAATCATGTCTTGGGTCAATAGTTGGGTTTGCCCGGCTCCCATGTTTTGGTACCTTACGTTCCGCTATATCGGCTAAGGTAGCGCTGGGAGAACTACTGCGATTGTGTCCTGGTTCTTCCAGACGAGCACCTCAGTAGAGAAAACCGAAAACTGACTATCATGATGCGGTGAGAGCTGGTCGCTGTTCGAGAGGTCTAAAATCCTTGAAGATTTTCTCCGCTTTGGGCGAGGAATCGGCCTTGCCCGATTTAGGCGTGTATAGCGCCCCAAGTTTGGCCTTCCGAATACTAGGGGCTACGCCAAAGTTTAAAATTATAGACTTTTATGGCTAAGTGAGAGTGATAAAGCTATATAGTCTGATTGCCTTGTTCGTTGCGCTAAACACCTCCTTCAAGGACCAAACCTTTGGATCAAGAGTGTTTAGTTTCCATCCCGAACAACCCCGTACTAACTACGTGGGGGCTGAAGCTGAGGACTGGCCAACTCTCAGATTCAATAAAAACGGCCGCACATGAGATACAAATTTAAATAAAAAAACAAGCATTATATTTCATCACGACCTTGTTTCATAGTACGGGACAGGATAACATGAATGTATTCATTTAAAGATAATATCCTTATCACATTGCTCCGCCACAATGCGGGATCCCTCCAGGACATCATCAAAATACCGCTCGGGCGTGCGGTGCTCCTTGCCCGCGGGCGGTCCCTCGGTCGCAAGCTTCACGGCGTCCATGTTCACCCACTGTATCTTGATTCGGGCGAAGGCCATTCGCGAGCCTTCGATGCAGACCGACTGCTTGATGGCATCAAGCCGAGGGCAGTCATTGACCAGCCGCTTCACGAGCCCGAAGTAGGTCCTGGGTATGGCTTCGGCAGGCCATAGTCAGATTATTAAATCCTTCATGGCTAGTTCGGCCGCCCTATGCAGTTCGACCAGCTGTTTAAGCTGATCTCTAAAGGGCACCGGATGTTTTGGTGCAAGGTATTGCGACCAAAACAACTTCTCCATGGAGCTCCCCTCTTTGGCCCGGAAGAACTTCGCAATGTCTGAAACTCTGCGCGGCAGATCCACAAACGCCCCTAGAGAACTCCAAATCTGGGTCAGTAAGAGGAACCTTTTCTTCATATATTTGCTCTGCATAATAAAGGCCTTACCCGCCGCGATTTTTCTGGCCTCCTGGACTTCCTGGAGGGCGCCCCGGGCTTCAACCCGGGCATCGTGTGCGCTTTGGCGGGCCTTGGCAAGTATCGGACTCTTGATCCGCAATGTTGCGCTCCAAGGTCTCACATTTCTTCATGGCATCCTGGATCTCTTGCTAGACCTCATTCACCCTGGCCTCATGTTTTTCACGGGCGGCTTGTTCCATTGCCGCTTTATTTTTGGCCTCGGCTAGCTCCTTTTTGAGAGCCTCCACCTCGGTTGCTGCTCCTACAAATAAAATGGCACTATGGTCATTACAAATCATATCTATCCTTTCTGATATACAAAAGGTCATTGCATACCTTGTTTATCCCCTACCTGTTTTTTCACGTGGCCGAGCTCTTCCTCGGCCCGCTCCAGACTCTGCTTTAGTCCGGAAACCTCAGCAGTATGAGAGGTAGCAACTAGTAACAATGCCTGCTTGTTCATATTGACTCATCTGGTTAGTCTCATGCGAAACTTGTTTCATCCTCTGTCCGGCTTTTCTTTTCGAACACCGGACAGTGTCTCAGGGGCTACTGTCTATACTGTGACATTCTTTTTAGTAATTGCATTGCTTACCTCAAAGCCTATTAGAAGGCTTGTGTAGGCTTCGGTCAGTCCGCTCTTCGCGGACCGAATCCTCTCATCCGTACCCATAAGGGTACAGTGTTCCTCAACAATGGAAGCATTTCGAAGCGCTTCCATTAGAGTGTCCAGCGCCTCTGGCTGGACAGAGGTCACCGGCGGAATTGGTGCACTGCCTCCTTTTGAAGGAGGCTGCTTGCCGGGTTCCGGAGCCGCATAGGTCTCCGGGACCGTACTCAGCTGGGGGCCGAACTGAATATGGCCCCCATCGCCAGTCTCCATGGGGATTTGCTCCCCCATTTGTCCGGTGGCTGAGGTTTCACCCTCCGACGCCGCCCTGACGGCCTCCTGAGTCTCTCCCTAGCCTGGGATCCTTCGGGACAACACCTTGGTGTCATCCATGGCCTTGAGAGAGGAGGCCGCCGGAATGGACCCGCTCTCCACCGCCTTCGGGTCCAGCGAATCCCCCGAAGATGAGGATCTCTCGAGGTCGGTGAGCGAGTCCTGGATTAGGGGTTCCTCAGACAGCCAGACTATATGCTTATGCCGGACTGTTGGACTATGAAGATACAAGATTGAAGACTTTGTCTCGTGTCCGGGTGGGACTCTCCTTTGCGTGGAAGGCAAGCTTGGCAATTCAGATATGTAGATGCCCTTCTTTGTAACCGACTGTGTGTAACCCTAGCCCCCTCCGGTGTCTATATAAACCAGAGGGTTTAGTCCGTAGGACGACAACAATCATAATCATAGGCTAGCTTCTAGGGTTTAGCCTCTATGATCTCGTGGTAGATCAACTCTTGTAATACTCATATCATCAGGATCAATCAAGCAGGAAGTAGGGTATTACCTCCATAGAGAAGGCCCGAACCTGGGTAAACATCGTGTCCCCCCGCCTCTTGTTACCATTAGCCTTAGACGCACAGTTCGGGACCCCCTACCCGAGATCCACCGGTTTTGACACCGACATTGGTGCTTTTATTGAGAGTTCCACTGTGTCGTCACCATAAGGCTTGATGGCTCCTTCAATCATCTACAACAACGCGGTCCAGGGTGAGGTTTTCCTCCTCGGATAGATCTTCGCATTTGGCGGCTTCGCACTGCGGGCCAACTCGCTTGGCCATCTGGAGCAGATCGATAGCTACGCCCCTGGCCATCAGGTTAGGTTTGGAAGCATGAACTACACTGCCGACATCCACGGAGACTTGATCTTCGACGGATCTGAGCCCATGATAGGTGCACCCTACAACCACGATGAGCATGACCTAGATCTGCCATCGGACGGTGTTCAGGAGACCGCACCTGCAGCTGCCCTGGCCTTAGTTCTAGTGCAGATCGTGCCATCCAAGGGCAGGAGGGTGGACCCTGCCACGGAAGCCGCACACTCAACGGCGATAGACCCGAACACAGGTTTCACCTCCAATGAGGTATGTGTCATCAGACCCTCGGACTCATCTCCGGCCATAGGCTCCGAACCGCGCGTATCCGCGCCCATCGGATCTGACTGGGCGCCGATCTTGGAGTTTAGCTCCACGGTCATCTTTCAACACTCGCCTTTGGGCGACGTGCTAAACTCATTAAAGTCTCTCTCCTTGTCAGGAGACTCTTGGCCGAACTATGTCCGTCTTAAGTGGGAAGCGGACAACGAAGGAATTCGTTACCCACCCACCACCCACTTAATAGCCACTGTCGATGACTTAACTGGCATTCTTGATTTCGACTCCGAAGACATCGACGATATGGACGACGATGCCGGAGAAGAACAAGAACCACCGCCCACAGGGCGCTGGACAGCCACCTCATCGTATGACAAATACATGGTGGACACACCCAAAGAAAACAATGACGAGGATCAAAATGATGTAACAGAGGATAATCCTCCAGAGAAGCAGCCGAAGCGCTGACGTCAGCAATGCCGCTCTAGACCACGCCAGGGTAGAAACAATGATACCGGCACAAGATATAATAGCACTCCGGATGATACCGAATACGACGACAATCCCGCCCTAGCCAAGCTTCGAATAGGCCGGACGGGAGGATGGGCAAGCTAACCCTGACGAACAGGCCACGAATGAAGACTCGGAAGATGATAATTACATGCCCCCCTCCGAAGACAAGGTGAGCCTCGGCGATGAAGAATTTACCATGCCTGAGGATCCCGTCGAGCATGAGCGCTTCAAGCACTGACTTATAGCCACTGCAAAGAGCCTGAAGAAAAAACAGCAGCAGCTTCAAGCTGATCAAGATCTGCTCACAGATAGATGGACTGAGGTCCTGGCGGCCGAGGAATACAGACTCGAGCACCCAACCAAAAGTTACCCGAGGCGTAGGTTATTACCTCAATTCGAGGACGAGGCACTAGAGCCTATACTACTAGCATAGGATGCGACTGACCGACCACCGCGTGGCCGAGACAAAGCGGCATATCAGTCCGAACACTAGCCCGCACCCCGAGGCCAAACAAATAGAAGCACGAAGGCCCGGGGTTACACGCATGACCTGCAAGACAAATTGGAAAACAAAGCAGGACAGTCAAGATCGATCTACGGATCGCGAGGGCGCGCCCCAACACGTGATGATGACCGCCACGCTGGATATACTAAATACAAATCCGCCCGGGCCGAATACAGCAAACCAGATTCATCTGAACTACATCGCGATGTAGCCCAGCATAGAGGCGCCGCACACCCCCTATGCTTCACCGACGAAGTAATGGAGCATGAATACCCAGAAGGGTTTAATCCCGTAAACATCAAACCTTATGATGGGACAACAGATCCCGCGGTATGGATTGAAGATTTCGTTCTCCATATTCACATGGCCCGCGGTGATGATCTCCATGCCATCAAGTATCTCCCACTAAAACTTAAGGGCCAGCTCGACACTGGCTGAATAGTCTGTCGGAAATTTCATTGGCTGTTGGGAGAACCTGGAAGACACATTCCTTGATAACTTCCAGGGAACTTATGTGCGACCACCAAACGCTGATGACTTAAGTCATATAACCCAATAGCTCGGAGAATCAGCCAGGCAATTCTGGACTCGGTTCTTGACTAAAAAGAACCAAATCGTCGACTGTCAGGATGCCGAAGCCCTCGCGGGCTTTAAGCATAACATCCGTGACGAGTGGCTTGCCCGATACCTCGGCCAAGAGATGCCGAAATCCATGGCAGCCCTTATGACACTCATGACCCGCTTTTGTGCGGGCGAGGATAGCTGGTTGGCTCGTAGCAACATCACATCAGGAAAGCCTGGCACTTCAGACACCATAGATAGCAACGACAAGCCCCGACGCAACAGACACAAGCATCGCAATAATGGCGATAACACCAAAGACACGGCCGTCAATACCGGATTCAGTGGCTCCAAGTCCGGTCAACGGAAAAAGCCATTTAAAAGAAACAACCCGGGCCCGTCCAGTCTGGACCGCATACTCGATCATCCATGTCAAATCCACAGCACCCCCGATAAACCAGCCAACCATACCAATAGAGAATGTTGGGTATTTAAACAGGCCGGCAAACTAAATGCCGAAAACAAGGAAAATGGGTCGCATAGTGATGACGATGAGGAGCCCCGGCCACCGAACACAGGGGGACAGAAGAAATTTCCTCCCCAAGTCAAAATGGTAAATATGATATATGCCACCCATATCCCCAAGTGCGAGGGGAATCGCACACTAAGGGACGTCTACGCGATGGAGCCAGTCGCCCCAAAGTTCAACCCATGGTCTTCCTGTCCAATCACCTTTGATCACAGGCACCATCCGACCAGTATTCGTCATGGCGGCTCAGCCGCACTGGTCCTTGACCCTATTATTGATGGATTCCACCTCAAACTAGTCCTCATGGACGGTGGCAGCAGCCTAAACCTGCTTTATCAGGATACAATGCGCAAAATGGGTATCGATCCCTCAAGGATCAAACCCACCAAACCCACCTTCAAAGGTGTGATACCAGGTGTAGAAACCTGTTGTACAGGCTCAATCACACTGGAAGTGGTCTTCGGATCCCTGGACAACTTCCAAAGCAAGGAGTTAATCGTCAACATCGTCCCCATCCGCAGTGGTTATCACACACTGCTTGGACGAACCGCATTCGCTCGATTCAATGCGGTGCCACACTATGCCTACCTCAAGCTCAAGATGCCCGGACCCCGCGGTATTATAACAGTCAATGGAAATACAGAGCACTCTCTCCATACGGAGGAGCACACCGCGGCCCTTGCAGCAGAAGTACAGAGCAGCCTTCTCAGGCAGACCCTCAATTCGGCAATAAAGCCCCCAGACACCATCAAGCGAGTCCGAACTACTCTGCAACAGGATCGTCCGGCCCGTCCAAAGCTTAACTAGAAATTCGGCCTCCGCCTTAGTCCCAATCAAGCGATGAAATTTGTGCCGCGCGTACATAATTACGCACTTAAAATACCATGGGCATAGATGGAGGCACAACTAGACCATGGTCCACAATGCGGCTCAACCGCCCCTGGATCCACATACCTTCACCTTTTTCTTTCTTTCAGGATTTTTCTCTTCTTGAGGATCTTATGATAACCTGATCATCGGACCCATCATGGGACGGATACACCAAGGAAGCAAGGAGTTTGACGTACAAGGGAATACCCAGGTGGTCTTTGCTAATGATCACTATACCCGTTTGACATACCCACACGCAGCTCACTCTTGGTCATTGCATGTCAAATAGCCTTATTTGCTTATCGCACTACTTGTATACATACGCCTAGACGTATCAATCAAATAACAATGGAAAATAATTTGTAGCGTCAGCTTATTACTTCATTTTTTCCTTGTCTGTTTATTTATTACAAATCGCACCAGTACATTCTGGTACGTTCAGTTCGCCAGGAGCTTCAGTGTACCCCATAACACGGCAAGAAAGTCCGAACACTTTTAACAGTATGGCACCCCGAACTTATATCATTATATGCATCAGCTCCGAATCATGTCTTGGGCCAATAGTTGGGTTGCCCAACTCTTGTGCTTGCTACCCTATGTTTCGCTATATCGGCTAGGGTAGTAAAGGGAGAACTACTGCGTTTGTTTCCCGATTCTTCTGGACGAGCACCTCAGTAGAGAAAGCCGAAAACTGACTGTCATGATGCGGCGAGAGCTGGTCGCTGTTCAAGAAGTCTCAAATCCTTAAAGATTTTTTCCGCTTTAGGCGAGGAATCGGTCTTTGTCCGATTTAGGCGTGTATAGCGCCCCAAGTTCGGCCTTCCGAATACCAGGGGCTATGCCAAAATTTAAAATTATAGAACTCCTATGGCTAAGTGAGGGTGATAAAGCTGTATAATCCGATTGCCTTGTTTGTTGCGCTAGACACCTCCTTAAAGGACCAAAAACTTGGATAAAGAGTGTTTAGATTTATCCCGAACACCCCGGTACTAGTTACATGGGGGCAGAAGCCGACGACTGGCCAACTCTCAGATTTTATAAACGGTCGCACAAGAGGTAAAATTTTAAATCAACAAGCATTATATTGCGCAAATGAACTTGTTTCATATTACAGGATAAAATGAATGTATTCATTCAAAGATTACATCCTTTGTACATTGCTACGCCACAAGGCGGGATCCCTTCAGGACACTGTCATAATAGTTTTCGGGTCGGAGGTGCTCCTTGCCCTTCGGCGGCCCCTCGGTCATTAGCACCGTGGCGTCCATCTTCGCCCAATGCATCTTTGCACGAGCAAAGGCCATCAGCGCACCTTCAATGCAAACTGACTGTTTTGTGACTTCAAGTCGTGGGCAGGCACTCACAAGCCGCTTCACGAGTCCAAGTAGCTGCTGGGCATAGGCTCGGCAGGCCATAGCCGGACTATGAGGTCCTTCATGGCCAGTTCAGCTGCCTTGTGCAGCTCGACCAGTTGCTTCAGCTGGTCGCTCAAGGGCATCGAATGTTCTGTCCCCAGATATTGAGACCAGATAAGCTTCTCCGTTGAGCTCCCTTCTTCGGCTCGGTAGAACTCCGCGGCATCCGAGATATGCTACGTGGCAGATCCGCAAACACTCCTGGAGAACTCCAAATTTGGGTAAGTAAAAAGAATGTCTCCATCACATGCTTGCTTTGCATAACAAATGCCTTAGCCGCTGCAATCTTCTTGGCCGCCTGGATCTCCTGGAGGACCCTCTGGGCCTCGGCATTGGCGTCTTGAGTGCTCTAGAGGGCCTTGGCAAGCTCAGACTCTTTAGTCTCAGAGTCACGCTCCAAGGACTCATACTTCTCGACAAAATCCTGGAGCTCTTGCTGGACCTCGCTGACCCGGGCCTCTTGCTTCTCGCACACGATGTGTTCCTTGGCAGCTTTGTCTTCGGCCCCGACCAGCGCCTTCTTAAGGGCCGCCACTTCGGTCATGGCCCCTATAAAAATTCATGATGCTTTTATCAGCAGACACAATTTATCCTTCGTAAGTATACTGGCAGGGTAATACGTACCTTGATTTTCCTCCAGCTGCCTCTTCACGAGGTCGAGCTCTCCCTCGGTCCACTCCAGGTTCTGCTTTAGTCTAGAGACCTATGCAGTACGAGCGGCAGCGGCCAGCAGCGACGCCTGCTTATTTACATAGAGATCTTATGTTAGACTCCTGCGGATATTAGTTGATCCTATGTTTGACTTTTCTTTCCGAACACCAAACAGAGCATCAGGGGCTACCGTCTACACTGTGATATTCTCTCACAATTTTATTACTTACCTCAAAGCCTGTTAGAAGGCTAGCACAGGCCTCGGTCAATCGGCTTTTGGCAGACCGGACCTTCTCGATCACTGTACTCATAAGAGTACGGTGTTCTTCATCAATGGAAGCGCCACGAAGTGTTTCCAGCAAGCTGTCCGGTGCCTCTAGATGGACAAAGGTCATCAATACAGGCGGCTCGCCCTCCTTAGGGAGAGGCTGCCTGCCTGAATCCGGAACCACTTGGTTTTCCAGAGCCGTATTCGGCTAGGGGCCAAACTGGCTGCGGCCCCCATTATCAGAGTCCATGGGGGTCTTTCCCCCCATGTGTCCGGCGACCGGGGTTTCGCCCAGAGGCGTCTCCGGAACTGTCTCCCCTTGGCCTGGTATCATTCGAGATAACACCTCGGTGTCGTTCGCGGACCTGGGGGAGGAGGCTATCGGAAGAGACTCACTGTTCATCGCCAACGGGTCCAGTGATCCCTCCGAAGAGGAGGATATCTCGATGTTGGATTTGGCCGGACTGCAGGTGCATGTTTGGCATGTTAAGAAGCGATAAAGCAGACATACCGGAAATACCATTGTGTCCGGGTACTTACTACTTAGCCAGGGGCTTGACCCTGGTTTCCCACTCCTCACGCTGTTGGTGGCTGGGGTGGAATGGTCCGGAAGGAAGATTTCCCCTTCTTGGACACCTCGGCCTCCCCATGCGTGGCGGCCTTCCTCTTCTTTCTCCCCCCAGTAGGGGGGGATGGATTTCTTCCTCCTCCTCCTCGTCTTCGGGGGAGGAGTGCGTCTTGGTGTCTTCGGACATCATGTCCGGTGCCACCTTACGCCAGAGAACATCTCTGGTCCCCGCGGCCATCTTCTTGGCCTTCTTCTCCGGCACCTCGTAGGGCGCCGGAAACAACATCTTTGTTAGAAGAGGCGATTCTGGATCTTCAGGCAGCGGAGCCGGATAGTTAATCTTCTCCGCTATCGCTACCCAGGCCTGAAAGATTGGCATGGAGGCTTAGCTTCCTCCCACGGATGTGCTAGTAAAAGGCATATATTGCGAATATGAAAAGTTACCGAATTGGCTTGGCGTTTTGTGCTGAGCCCGCGATCTTTGGTTATGGGCGGTGGTACCTCGATTGCCTTGAAGAGCACCTTCCAGACATCTTCATGTGTCATGCCGAAGAGCTCTCTTAGCATCTGGTGTTCGGCCAGGTGGAACTCCCACAGATTGCAAATCCGTCTCTAACACGAAAGAATGTGGCGGAGGAGCATAACTTGGACCATGTTGACGAGCTCGATTTTCTTGCTTATCATATTTTGGACGCATGTCTGAAGTCTGGTCAGTTCTTCCACTGAGCCCCAGGCTGCGCCCTTCTCTTGCCAGGAGGTGGGGGACGCCGAATTGGAATTCGGGGGTCGCCGCCCAGTTGGCGTCGCGCGGCTCGGTGATGTAGAACCACCCCGATTGCCACCCCTTCACGGTCTCCACAAAGGAGCCTTCGGGCTAGGTAACATTGGGCATCTTGCCCACCATGGCGCCTCCGCACTCCGCTTGTTGGCCGCTCACCACCTTTGGCTTCATGTTGAAGGTCTTCAGCCATCAGCCAAAGTGGGGTGTCATGCGGAGAAAGGCCTCGCACACGAACATAAACACCGAGATGTTGAGGATGGAGTTGGGGGCCAAATCATGGAAGTCCATCCTGTAGTAGAACATTAGTCCGCAGACGAATGGGTGGAGGGGGAATCCCAGCCCGTGAACAGAGTGGGAGAGGAACACTACCCTTTCCTGGGGTTTCGGGGTAGGGATGATCTGCCCTTCGGCCGGAAGCCGATGCGTGATGTCTTTGAACAAGTATCCGACCTCCCGAAACTTCTTGATGTCCTCCTTATTGATGGAGGAGGCCATCCACTTGCCTCCCGCTACGGACATGTTCGGAATGTTTTTGTAGAGAAGGCGAAATCTTGGGCGTTGGAGCTCGAGAATGGATGAGCAGAGGAAGAAGAAGGCATGGGTGAAAAAAGGGGAATCCTTGTCTTTTTATAAAGGCAGCAAAAATCATGCGCTTCCCCACTTGCCCTGAAAACTCTCTTATTCCCCCAAGCGCCATGCTTAAGGTGCGGTTGGGTTTCCCATTACCGTATTGATGAGAATCTCGTGATAAGGGGACATGATCTCTGCTTCGACAAGACGTGCCAATAAAACCGCCTCGCAAGATGTGTAGTAGCAGGTTGACAAAATGGTTCAAATATTGACCGGGCCACGATGTGATGTCATGCTATGGAAAAGTTGTCAGCAGATTAGACTCATGGAGTATTATACTCTCTACGGTGGTATGTGGAATTTGTTTTGTAGAGCCGGACACGATTCTTGTGTTCAAGATCTACTTTGGAGTATTCGGAGAAGGAACCCGCCTTGCAATGTCGAAGACAATCTGTGCGCCGGACTCATCATCATTGAAGCCTGGTTCAGGGGCTACTGAGGGAGTCCTGGATTAGGGGGTCCTCGGACAGCCAGACTATATGCTTATGCCGGACTGTTGGACTATGAAGATACAAGATTGAAGACTTCGTCCCGTGTCTTGGTGGGACTCTCCTTTGCGTGGAAGGCAAGCTTGGCAATTTGGATATGTAGATTCCCTTCTCTGTAGCCGACTCTATGTAACCCTAGCCCCCTCCGGTGTCTATATAAACCAGAGGGTTTAGTCTGTAGGACGATAACAGTCATAATCATAGGCTAGCTTCTAGGGTTTAGCCTCTACAATCTCGTGGTAGATCAACTCTTGTAATACTCATATCATCAAGATCAATCAAGCAGGAAGTAGGGTATTACCTCCAAAGAGAGGGCCCGAACCAGGGTAAACATCATGTCCCCCGCCTCCTTTTACCATTAGCCTTAGACGCACAGTTCGGGACCCCCTACCCGAGATCCGCCGGTTTTGACACCGACAGTCGGACCGAGCTGGGCTGCAGCACATGATTTGACATGTTAAAACCATGAAGGAAAAGGGTCGGATATATGAGTGCATCTTTGAGTACTTACGATTTGGCCAGGTGTTTATCCCTGGGATGCCATTCCAAGCTGCTGTCGGTGTTCGCTGTGGAGTTGTCCGGGACTGGAAGCCTTCCCCTTCTTGGACGTTTCGGCCTCCAGTCGCGTGGAGGCCGTACTTTTCTTTCTCCCCCCTCAGGGGGAATGGCTTTCTTCTTCTTCCTCCTCTTCCTTGTCGTCCTCAGTGGAGGAGGAATGAGTCTCGGCGTCTCCAGACGTCACGTCCAAAGTGCCCTTATGAAGGAGGCCACCTCTGGTCCCCTTGACCTTCTTCATGGCCTTCTTCTCCAGCGCTTGATAGGGCGCAAGAACCAACATCTTCGTTAGAAGTGGAATTGCTGGGTCTTTGGGCAGTGGAGCCGGACAGTGAATCCGCTCCGCCTTCTTTGTCCAGCCCTGAAAGAATCAGTAGGGAGGCTTAGGTGTCTTCCTCGAGTATGCAAGTAAAGGATACACCTTGAAAACATGAAAAAACTTACTGGACTAGCGGGATGGGCCAAGTCGTTCCCACGGTCCTCGGTCGTATCCGGCCACGTCTCGTTGGACTTGAAAAGCACGTTCCAGATGTCTTCGTGTGTAGTGTCGAAGAATTGCAGCAAGGTCTGGTGCTTGGCCGGATCATACTACCACAAGCGGCAAGTCCGACTTTGGCACGGAAGGATCCGGTGAACAAGCATCACCTGGATCACATTGACAAGCTTGATATTCTTGTCTATCATGCCCTTGATGCGCGTCTGAAGCACTGTCAGCTCGTTCGACGAAGACCAGTCCAAGCCCTGCTCTAGCCAGGAGGTGAGCCGCATCGGGGCTTCAGACTGGAATTCGGGATCCGCGGCCCAGGTGGTGTCGCACGGCTCTGTGACGTAGAACCACTGCTGTTTCCACCCTTTGACGGTCTCCATGAAGGTACCTATTGGCCATGTGACGTTGGGCATCTTGCTCACCATGGCGCCTCCGCACTCTGCGTGTTGACTGCCCACGACCTTCGACTTCACATTGAAGATCTTGAACCATAATCCGAAGTGGGGTGGGATGCGGAGGAAGGCCTCGCACAAGTGAATGAATGCCGAGATGTTGAGGAAGGAGTTGGGGGCCAGATCATGGAAATCCAGCCCATAGTAGAACATGAGTCCACGGACGAATGGGTGGAGGGGAAATCCCAACCCACGGACGAAGTGGCGGATGAATGAATTTTCAACACATAGAGAGGAAACTTGATATTATTGCAATTCCTACAAGCATATGTTCCTACCTCATAATAATTTTCAGTAGCATCATGAATGAATTCAACAATATAACCAGCACCTAAAGCATTCTTTTCGTGATCTACTTGCATAGATAATTTATATTCTCCATATAAGAAAAATTCTTCTCATTAGGGATAGTGGTGGGAGCAAACTCAAGAAAATAATTATCATGTGAAACATAATCCAATTGAAAATTAAAATCACGATGACAAGTTTCTTGGTTATCATTGTTCTTTATAGCATACATGTCATCACAATAATCATCTTAGATAGGAGCTTTATTCTCATAATCAATTGGAACCTCTTCCGAAATAGTGGATTCATCAATAAATAAAGTCATGACCTCTCCAAACCCACTTTCATCAATATAATAAATGCTTTCATCATAATAAATATTCTCATCAAAACTTGGGGGACAAAAAGTATCATCTTCATCAAAGATAGCTTCCCCAAGCTTGTGGCTTTGCATATCATTAGCATCATGGATATTCAAGGAATTCATACTAACAACATTGCAATCATGCTCATCATTCAAATATTTTATGCCAAACATTTTATAGACCTCTTCTTCTAGCACTTGAGCATAGTTTTCCTTTCCATCATTCTCACGAAAGATATTAAAAGATAAAGCGTAGGAGGTAAACTGAATTCCATTTTTTAGTTTTCTTTTATAGACTAAACTAGTGATAAAACAAGAAACTAAAAGATCCGATTGCAAGATCTAAGGATATACCTTCAAGCACTCACCTCCCCGGCAACGGCGCCAGAAAAGAGCTTGATGTCTACTACACAACCTTCTTCTTGTAGACGTTGTTAGGCCTCCAAGTGCAGAGGTTTGTAGGACAGTACCAAATTTCCCTCAAGTGGATGACCTAAGGTTTATCAATCCATGGGAGGCGTAGGATGAAGATGGTCTCTCTCAAGCAACCCTGCAACCAAATAACAAAGAGTCTCTTGTGTCCCCAACACACCCAATACAATGGTAAATTGTATAGGTGCACTAGTTCGGCGAAGAGATGGTGATACAAGTGCAATATGGATGGTAGATATAGGTATTTGTAATCTGAAATTATAAAAACAGCAAGGTAACTAATGATAAAAGTGAGCACAAACGGTATTGCAATGCTAGGAAACAAGGCCTAAGGTTCATACTTTCACTAGTGCAAGTTCTCTCAACAACGATAACATAATTGGATCTCATAACTATCCCTCAACATGCAACAAAGAGTCACTCCAAAGACACTAATAGCGGAGAACAAACGAACATATTATGGTAGGGTACGAAACCACCTCAAAGTTATCCTTTCTGTTCTATCCATTCAAGAGTCCGTAGTAAAATAACATGAAGCTATTCTTTCCGTTCAATCTATCATAGAGTTCATACTATAATAACACCTTAAGACACAAATCAACCAAAACCCTAATGTCACCTAGATACTCCATTGTCACCTCAAGTATCCGTGGGCATGATTATATGATATGCATCACATAATCTCAGATTCATCTATTCAACCAACACAAAGTATTTCAAAGAGTGCCCCAAAGTTTCTACCGGAGAGTCAAGACGAAAACATGTGCCAACCCGTATGCATAGATTCCCCAGGTCAGGGAACCCGCAAGTTGATCACCAAAACATACATCAAGTAGATCACGTGAATATCCCATTGTCACCACAGATAAGCATGGCAAGACATACATCAAGTGTTCTCAAATCCTTAAAGACTCAATCCGATAAGATAACTTCAAAGGGAAAACTCAATCCATTACAAGAGAGTAGAGGGGGAGAATCATCATAAGATCCAACTATAATAGCAAAGCACGCAATACATCAAGATCGTATCACCTCAAGAACACGAGAGATCAAACACATAGCTACTGGTACATACCCTCAACCCCGAGGGTGAATTACTCCCTCCTCGTCATGGAGAGCACAGGGATGATGAAGATGGCCACCGGTGAGGGATCCCCCCTCCAGCAGGGAGCCGAAACGGGCTCCCGAGAGGTTTTTGGTGGCTACAGAGGCTTGCGGCGGCGGAACTCCAGATCTATTATGCTCCTCAATATTTTTAGGGTATATGGACATATATAGGTGAAAGAAGTCGATCAGGAGAGCCACGAGAGGCCCACGAGGGTGGGGGCGTGCCCAGGGGGTAGGGCGCGCCTCCCTGCCCCGTGCCCACCTCGAAGCTTCCCTTACGTGCACTCCAAGTCCCGTGGATTGCTTCCGTTCCAAAAATAACGTTCCCGAAGGTTTCATTCCTTTTGGACTCCGTTTGATGTTCCTTTTCTTCGAAACACTGAAATAGGCAAGAAAACAACAATTTGGGCTGGGCCTCCAGTTAATAGGTTAGTCCCAAAAATAATATAAAAGTGCTTAGTAAAGCCCATAAACATCCAAAATAGATAATATAATAGCATGAATACTTCATAAATTATAGATACGTTGGAGACGTATCAGACACCTCGTCATTGAAGCCTGGTTCAGGGGCTACTGAGGGAGTCCTGGATTAAGGGGTCCTCGGACGACCGGAGTATGTAGCCTGGGCCGGACTGTTGGGCCGTGAAGATACAAGACCGAAGACTCTCTCCCGTGTCCGGATGGGACTCTCCTTGGCGTGGAAGGCAAGCTTGGCGCCCGGATATGAAGATTCCTTTCTCTGTAACCGACTTTGTACAACCCTAGTCCTCTCCAGTGTCTATATAAACCGGAGGGCTTAGTCCATAGAGGCAATCATAATCATACAGGCTAGACTTCTAGGGTTTTAGCCATTATGATCTCATGGTAGATCAACTCTTGTAATACTCATATCCATCAAGATCAATCAAGCAGTAAGTAGGGTATTACCTCCATAGAGAGGGCCCGAACTCGGGTAAACATCGTGTCCCCTCCCTCCTATTACCAACCACCTTAGACGCACAGTTCGGGACCCCCTACCCGAGATCTGCTAGTTTTGACATCGATAGTGCTGTCTCTGCGTAATGAGCATTTGTCCAAGGATTTCAAAGGGCCTCGCAAGGTGCCTAACTACACAGCCGACTTACCCCCTGGGGCGTGGATTGAGAGTTATGAGATGGCCATGGAACTGCTGGAGGTCAGTGATGCTGCGTGTGCTAAATACTTCACCATAATGCTGGATGGGACAACCCGTACTTGGTTAAAGGGGCTGCCTGCCAACTCCATTGGGTCATGGGGTGAGCTGAAGGCCCGGTTTATCCAGAACTTTAAGGATACATGCAAACAACCCATGTCGATTGTGGATTTATCTACTTGCACCCAAGAGGAGGGCGAATCAATGACCCATTGGGTGCGCTGGGTCAAGGCTATTATACACTCATCTGATAATATCAATGCCGGCTCTCTAGTCTTGATGTTGGAGAAAAATTGCCGTTTTTGCCTCTTAAGCAGAAGTTGGGGCGGCTCAAGCGCGATTGTAATGATATGGGGCAGCTGATGGTGGCTCTAATTAAATATGCCGACTCTGATGGTACCAAGGACCCCGAGTCTGATGATGAAAAGACGGGAAAGAGAAAGAAGAGTGGCAATGCCAAGGGTCCGCAGCAAAACCCGACAAATCTGGGGGGCAACGGCACGCGCAAGGCTTATGGTAACTCAGATTTTGTAGCTAATACCAATACTAGAGCAGTAATCGGCGTCGTAGGGGGAGGCCGCCTCCTCGGACAGGTGGATCAGGTCCCACTCTTGAGTAGTTGCTGAATGAGCCCTGCCCAAAGCATGGTACACAGGAGAGGTCGTCCACTCACCTTTGGAAAGATTGTACGATCATGGGGGCTTTTAAAAATTCTAATTCATTCCAAAACCATCATGGGCCGGGCGGCGACTCAGGTTCCGGCGGCGGCGGTTCTCATGACCCGGGTTACAGAGGTGGCGATTCTAATTCCGGATTCCAGGGTCATCAAAATCATCAAGGCAATCAGGGCTGTTACAATCAACAATCCGGCCAGGGGGGTTAGCAGCAGCATCAATCTGAATATCAAAGTCATCCAAAGCAGTTGAATAGTGGGTAGTATCACGTTTTCACCACAAGTTTATGCAAGCGGGACCAGAAGCTCCGCAAGAGGGCTGTGAACGCCGCTGAGCCGGCAAGTCCCCATTACTTGCGATGGTCTGAGCAACCCATTATGTGGAGCCAAGAGGATCAGCCGCCCCAGATTGATAATCCGGGTCACTTGGCTTTGGTAGTGCCGCCTCAAGTTGGTGGATACAAATTCACTAAGGTACTCATGGATGGAGGTAGTAGCATTAATATCCTTTATTATGATACTTTCCGTCGCATGGGGTTAACTGATAAAAATCTTAAGACATACAATATTGTTTTCCATGGAGTGGTGCCTGGTAAGTCAGCGTACCCTGTAGGCAAGATTGAGTTGGAGGTGGCCTTTGGAGATGAGCTGGAGGTGGCCTCTTAAGACATCCAAGTTCATGGCACTGCCATGTTATGTTTATTTACATCTCAAGATGCCAGGTTACAAAGGGGCCATCACAGTGCATGGAAGTCGGAAGATAGCTGTGGAGTGTGAAGAAGGTGATACTGCTTATGCTGAGTCTGTCTGTGCAACAGAGAATTGAAATTTTACAAGGATAATGTTGACCCGGAGGATATGACATCTTTGAAAAAGCAAACTACAGAGCATGATCCGGTCTTGAAGTTTAAGTCGGTTGATTATACTAAGCTAGTTGACTTTGTTCCTGGCGATTCATCCAAGCAGTTCAGTATCAGTGCTAATCTGGATCCGAAATAGGAAAGCGCGCTCATCGAGTTCATCCGTGAGAACCGGGACATCTTTGCATGGAAACCTTCTGATATGCCGGGTGTACCGAGGAAACTCGCTGAGCACACTCTTAATATTGATCCGAAGTTTAAGACGGTTAAGCAATTCCTTCGTTGCTTCAATGAGGAGAGGCGTAAGGCCATCGGTGAAGAAGTGGCCCGGCTCTTGGCGACTGGGTGCATTGCTGAAATGTTTCATCCTAAGTGGTTGGCTATTCCGGTGTTGGTGCTTAAGAAGAATGGGACTTCGCGTATGTGTGTGGATTACATAGACTTAAACAAGGCTTGTCCGGCTGATACGTTTGCTCTCCCTCGTATTGATCAAGTCATTGATGCTACGACAGGTTGTGAGTGTTTGAGTTTTTTGGATGCTTACTCTGGTTATCATCAGATCAAGATGGCTATTAAGGACCAGGAGAAGATAGCTTTTACTACTCCCTTTGGAGCCTTCTGCTATGTGTCTATGCCTTTTGGGCTCAAGAGTGCCCAGGCGACTTACCAACAATGTGTGCAGAATTGTCTTCACAATTTGATTGGGCGCAATGTCCATGCTTATGTGGATGATATTGTGGTGAAATCCAGAGAGAAGGAAACTTTAATAGACGATTTGAGGGTGACCTTTGACACCGGGTCTACAATATGATGCTTAACCCGGCCAAGTGCGTCTTTGGTGTGTCAGCAGGCAAGCTTTTGGGGTTTCTAGGTTCTAATAGATGCATTGAGGATAACCCGGAGAAGATCAAGGCAATTACCTCCCTGGCAAAGCCGGTGTATATCAATGATGTTCAGCGTCTGGTGGGTCGTATTGCCGCTTTAAGCCGGTTCATAAGCCGGTTGGGTGAGAAGGCCATTGTCGGTGTCAAAACCGGCGGATCTCGGGTAGGGGGTCCCGAACTGTGCGTCTAGGCGGATGGTAACAGGAGACAAGGGACACGATGTTTTACCCAGGTTCGGGCCCTCTTGATGGAGGTAAAACCCTACGTCCTGCTTGATTAATATTGATGATGTGTGTTACAAGAGTAGATCTACCACGAGATCAAGGAGGCTAAACCCTAGAAGCTAGCCTATGGTATGATTGTTGTTCGTCCTACGGACTAAAGCCATCCGGTTTATATAGACACCGAAGAAGGCTAGGGTTACATAGAGTCGGTTACAATGGTAGGAGATCTACATATCCATATCGCCAAGTTTGCCTTCCACGCCAAGGAAAGTCCCATCCGGACACGGGATGAAGTCTTCAATCTTGTATCTTCATAGTCTTGGAGTCCGGTCGATGATGATAGTTTGGCTATCCAGACACCCCCTAGTCCCGGACTCCCTCAGTAGCCCCTGAACCAGGCTTCAATGACGACGAGTCCGGCGCGCATATTGTCTTCGGCATTGCAAGGCGGGTTCCTCCTCCGAATAATTCATGGAAGATTGTGAACACCAGGATAGTGTCCGGCTCTGCAAAATAAATTCCACGCACCACCGTAGAGAGAATAATATTTACACAAGTTCAATCTGCTGACGTATTTGGTGGCGTGACGTCACACCACTACCAAGCCTTTACTTGAATCGTTTTTATGGTACCACCTCAGCGTGTTTAGCGAAGCGGTTTCCTTGGCACGTCTTGTCGAAGCACAGATCGTGTTCCCCTTATTCCGGGATTCTCATAAATACGGACGTGGGTAACCCAGCCATGCCCGTTGCCACGCCCCCTCCATCGAAGGCGGGTTCCAAACGGTCACGGGGACGGCTCTTGGTATTCTTCCTCTTTATAATGAGACCAAGGCCCGTTCTTTTTCTTAAATCCTCAATTGAATCCGCCCCTCGCCCCGACTTCCAACACCCAGGGCTCCAGATTCGGGTACCTTCGACCTTCGACAATGTCCGGCTCCGACCTACGATGCAGGTGGATGCCCTCTTCCGTCATGGAAGAAGACGTGCTAAATCAGAGAGACGCCAGGTACCTGACCTACGAGATTTCACATAGGTTGCCTGCCCGAGGGCAAGTTATTCCTACTCCCGAGCCCGGCGAGAGCACCGTGTTCGTGTCTCACCTCCGTCGGGGTTTAGGCTTCCCGATGGATCCCTTTGTGAGGGGGCTCATGTTTTACTACGGGCTGGAATTCCATGACTTGGCTCCGGAGTCCATCCTCCACATCTCATCATTCATTGTCGTCTGCGAAGCCTTCCTCCGCACTACCCCTCACTTTGGCTTGTGGCTCAAAACCTTCAACGTGGGGCTGAAGATGATTGAGGGGCGTCAGGCAGAGTGCGGCGGGGCGGTTATAAGCAAGAGGGCCGATGCTCCATGGCCCGAGGGCTCTTTTCAGGAGGAGCTCGGCTTGTGGCAACAGGAGTGGTTCTATATCACCGCTCCCAGGGGTAGCAGGCAGAGGCCGCCGCCCGTATTCCGCTCAGGCCCTCCACAACGGCTGACGTCATGGGTCAACAAGGGGCTTAACTGGGGGCCGTCCAAAGACATACCCCTGTTGCAGGACCGGATTCGAGGCCTCCAAGAAAGGGAGATTAATCTGGTCGTAGTGGCACAGGTTATGCTGATCCGACGCCTTCTGCCCTGCAAACGTCGCCCCCTCCGCCTGTGGGAATTTAATCCGGAGGGGCCACGAGCTCTCCAGCACTTCATGGGTTTGACACCTGCGGAGATGTACAAACTGTTCTTCGGATTGCAAGAGATGCGTCCGGACTTGACCGAGGATGCTGGCCTAAGCTGCAATCGCCCGGATACTCAAGTAAGTAGCCCTGTGTCCGGACATATTGTCCATTTATTTATCATGGGTTTGCCTTTTAACCAGCTATCCCTTGGACAGGAGTGGATAGCGCAAGCAAAACTGATACGGTGTCCGGCCCCCCTCCCTGAGACCACGCCGGATCCCGTGTTAGTCAAAATGTTGGAGTTTGCGCCTTCGGAGGAGAGCGAAGGGGGGCACAGGGAAACTACCACCTCTGCCAAGGAGGCCTTCAATAAGGGGGAATCGAGAATTCCTCCTTCCAGGGGGAGAAGAGGACCGCTTTCAAAGACCCGGTGGCCAAGGCCTCAAAGCGGGGAAGGAAATCTGCGTCGGAAGGTCCTGTCAGGACCCCGACTCGATGTCACATTGATCTAGCCGGTAACACCTCATATCACATTGCGGCCTCACGCACGGTATCCCCACGGGTGTCGCCTTACCTTTGCCCGGGACCGTTTGCGCCTTTTGGCTCACGTATATGATAGTGTCGCTAGCATCCATATGATAAGGAGCCCGGGCTGACATGACTAGTCGTAAACCCAAAGTGGCACAGACTTACAGGGACAGGCATCCATGACCCAGCTTCGAAACGTGTTGGTCATCAGCAAGTGGGTCCGGGCTGTAGCACTGGGCTAGCAGGACTTCGGTAAACCGGGCTGTAGCGGGCTAACAGGACTCCGGTACTCAATGCGTGACATTTCCCCGAAGGGACAGACACAGGAACGAAGAAGGACACATGCCGGCCAGCCTAAGTGTTCCAGAGCAGTAGCAAGCTACCATGGCTCAGTGGTAACACTAGGAGACATTTCCCGGTAAGAGAGGCTACTAAAGATAAACAACTAGATAGTCAGATCCCACACATACCAAGCATTTCAATCATACATACAATATGCTCGATATGTGCAAATACAACGAAGCATCACAACATGACTCTACGACACAAGTACTTTATTTAAGGCTCAGGGAGCCATACATAACATACACACAGGAACGGGTCTCACGACCCAGCATTCAAGTCATACAGTCATACAAACCAACAGCGGAAGTAACTTGTCTGAGTACAGACAACTGGTAAAATAAAAGAGGCTTGGAAAGCCTAGCTATACTACGTGGTCCTTCATAAGCTCAGGATCACCACCTGGGCCTTTAGCCTACTCGTTGATGTCAACGTCTACATAGAACCCATCAGAAGGGGTTGCAGCGTCTTCTGTAAAAATGTAAATTATAGCAACATGAGTACAAAGGTACTCAGCAAGACTTACATCAGATCCTACATACATGCATATTAACAAGAAGGGTTGGTGGAGTTATTGCAGCAAGCCAGCTTTGACTCTTGGCTAGTCTATCCTACGATACTTCAACTTGAAATGGTTTTGCGCACACGAGTCCACTACTCACCACTTCAATACACTACCGAGGATCCGCCTCCGTCTTCCTACGGAAGAGCCATCCTCGGCACTCACACTTATCTTGAGGCTTTTAGTAGTTTCCATTTACTTGTCTATGAACTGTATAGGCAACCAAGTAGTCCTTTACCGCGGACGCGGCTATTCGAATAGATTATGATAACCCTACAGGGGTGTACTTCTTCATACACGCTCTCACCACTTACCGTCGTTTACACGACATGTACTCGACAACCTTCAAGCGGAAGCCCAACGTGGGTGTCGGCCACGACCTACCTAATCACCTAAGTCTCCAGTCCAGGTTTATCGCCTATCCAGGTTCCATCCGCAGGGAGTCCGGCCGAGGTTTCCCATACGGCCCCGAACGATGTGAACAGGGTTCCCGAGATACCTAACGGGTATTCGGTACACCGTGCCACGTACCTACCGCATCACAGCCCACCCCTACGGTCAGCGCTGTCCACGGCCTCCAGTAGGCTACAAACACCAGAAACTACTTGCAACTCCTGGACGGAGAACTAGGGTGAATAAGAAGCCGAGAGGGTCCATTGGTTTCGGGCCCAATGCATGGTAGTAGCTGATTCTTAAATCACACATACAGATCTCAGTGCTTAAGGTCGGCTTCAATGAAACAACCCACCATGTACTCCTACATGGCCTCTCATCGATACCTTTACCAAGTCGTGTTCACCACACCACTCTCATTACCGACATAATCATTTCACTCTAGCCCATCACCCAGATGAACCAGACCTGACACGACTCTAAGCATAGCAGGCATAGCAAGGTAGGAACAACACATACATATGGCTCAATCAACTCCTACACATGCTAGTGGGTTTCATCTAGTTACTGTGGCAATGACAGGTCATGCAGAGGAAATGGGTTCAACTACCGTAGCACACAGCAGTTTGAATCGTGTTGTCTTAATGCAGTAAAAGAGAGCAGGAGCGAGAACATGGGATTGTATCGATATGATCAAATGGTTGGTTGCTTGCCTGATGGTTCGATGCACGGATACGGTTCTTCGTTAGGGTAGTCACGGTACTCCTCGGGGACAGATCCTGTCGTAAAGGATAACGATACACAGGCATCACCAAACAATGTGCAACAATATGATGCATGCATGAAACATGGCAATATGAGTGTGTTGGGCTAATGCAACTAAAGCTACCAACGCTGTCAGGACCCCGACTCGATGTCACATCGATCTAGCTGGTAACACCTCATATCACTTTGCGGCCTCACGCACGGTATCCCCACGGGTGTCGTCTTACCTTTTCCCGGGACCGTTTGCGCCTTTTGGCTCGCGTATATGAAAGTGTCGCTAGCATCCATATGATAAAGAGCCCGGGCTGACATGACTAGTCGTAAACCCAAAGTGGCACAGACTTACAGGGACAGGCATCCATGACCCAGCTTCGAACATGTCGGTCATCAGCAAGTGGGTCCGGGCTGTAGCACTGGGCTAGCAGGACTCCGGTAAACCGGGCTGTAGCGGGCTAACAGGACTCCGGTACTCAAAGCGTGACATTTCCCCGAAGGGACAGACACAGGAACGAAGAAGGACACATGCCGGCCAGCCTAAGTGTTCCGGAGCAGTAGCAAGCTACCATGGCTCGGTGGAAACACTAGGAGACATTTCCCGGTAAGAGAGGCTACTAAAGATAAACAACTAGATAGTCAGATCCCACACATACCAAGCATTTCAATAACATACACACAATATGCTCGATATGTGCAATACAACATGGCATCACAAAATGACTCTACGACTCAAGTAATTTATTCAATAGGCTCCGAGGAGCGAGATATTACAAACATGGGTCTCATGACCCAACAATCAGAGCATACAAATCAAAGCACAAGCGGAAGCTATCATGTCTGGGTACAGACATCTATAACTGAAAAAGGCTGAGAAGCCTGACTATCTACCAGATCCTGCCGGGGCACAAGATCGTAGCTGAGGTAACAAGCTAAACGTCGAAGTCCACGCGAAACTACTAGTGAGACCGAAGTCTCTCTGCAAAAACATAAAATAGGCAAACGTGAGTACAAATGTACCCAGCAAGACTTACATCAGAACTAACTACATATGCATCATTATCAACAAAGGGATGGTGGGGTTTAACTGCAGCAAGCCAGCTTTGACTCGGTGGCTATCCTGAACTACGACTGCAATGTAACTCTTTTGAGGTGGCGCACACGAGTCCACATATTCACCATATCAATACACCACTATGGAACCGCTCCCGTCTCCCTACGAGAACGCCATCCATAGCACTCACGCTTATCTTGCGTATTTTAGAGTATCCACTTTCACTTGTCTATGAACTGATATAAGCAACCCAGAAGTCCTTTTCCGCGGACACGGCTATTCGAATAGATGATGATAACCCTGCAGGGGTGTACTTCTTCATACATGTTTCCACCACTTAGCGTCTGCACACGACATGTGCTCGGCAGACTTCAAGCGAAAGCCGACGTGGGTGTAGACCACGACCTACCTAAACACTTAAGCCTCTAGTCCAGGTTTATCGCCTATCCAGGTTCCATCCGCAGGGAGTCCGGCCGAGGTTTCCCATACGGCCCCGAACGATGTGAACAGGGTTCCCGAGATACCTAACAGGTATTCGGTACACCCGGCCACGTACCTACCGCATCACAGCCCACCCCTACGGTCAGCGCTGTCCACGGCCTCCAGTAGACTACAAACACCAGAAACTACTTGCAACTCCTGGACAGAGAGCTAGGGTGAATAAGAAGTCGAGCGGGGTCATATTTCAGGGCCCAATGCATGGTAGTAGCTGTATCTTAAATCACACATACAGATCTCAGTGCTTAAGGTCGGCTTCAATGAAACAACCCACCATGTACTCCTACATGGCCTCTCATCGATACCTTTACCAAATCGTGTTCACCACACCACTCTCATTACTGACATAATCATTTCACTCTAGCCCATCACCCAGATGAACCAGACCTGACACGACTCTAAGCATAGCAGGCATAGCAAGGTAGGAACAACACATACATATGGCTCATACAACTCCTACACATGCTAGTGGGTTTCATCTAGTTACTGTGGCAATGACAGGTCATGCAGAGGAAATGGGTTCAACTACCGTAGCACACAGCAGTTTGAAACGCGTTGTCTTAATGCAGTAAAAGAGAGCAAGAGCGAGAACATGGGATTGTATCGATATGATCAAATGGTTGGTTGCTTGCCTGATGGTTCGATGCACTGATACGGTTCTTCGTTAGGGCAATCACGGTACTCCTCGGAGGCAGAACCTGTCGCAAAGGACACCGATAGACAACCATCACCAAACAATGTGCAACAATATGATGCATGCATGAAACATGGCAATATGAGTGTGTTGGGCTAATGCAACTAAGACCAGAAGGGTTTGAACCAATTTGAATCAAAGATTCAAATTTCAAACTCAAACATGGCCTTTTAAGGTGCTTTTCCTTGTTCTGCTTTAAACATCAATTTAACTTGTTTGATCATGCATGAAAATAGTACAGATGGATAGATTGGATTTTTCTGATCATTTTTCATATATAATTTGTCTGATTTGTAGTTACAGAATAAAAGTTATGAATTTTTGAAGTTTAAATTATATTCTGGAATTTCCTGATTTAATTTAAATCCAGAAATATATATATTGCGCCAGCATGACGTCAGCATGACGTCAGCGGTCCACTGCGGCTGGCTGGGGTCAAACCTGACGTGTGGGGTCCACACGTCAGTGACAGGGGGTTAAACAGGGTTAGTTTAATCCTAATTAAAGGATTAGTGGCACTGGGGCCCACTGTCAGTGTCAGGGTTAATTAACAGAGTTGATTAAATTTAAACTAATCCTAAACTCGAATTAGCAGGGACGGGCCCCACTGTCATTGAGCCAGGGGAGGTCAAACCCCCTGGTCAACCGGGGCTAATACGCCGGCGTTTAGCCGCCGGCGGCAGCAAACGCGGCGGAGGGCGCGGGATTTCCACTCCGGCGCCCAATCGAGCAGCGGAAGGCACGCACGGAAAGCTGGGGCTCGCGCGCACCCACTGGTGCCCTCCGTTTCACCGGAGATGGCTTAGATCGATGGCGGCGACCACTTGGGCGGCGGCCGGAGTTCGGGCGCGAGCGAGATCGGGCTGCGGGGCACTGGGAGGCCACCTGAGGGGCTCGGCGGCACCCTCGTGGCACCGGGAGCACGATGGAAGGCTTGGTTTGGGCGGAGGCGGACCGAGACGGCGACGGCGACATGGACGGCGGCGAGCGGCTTCGGCCGTGGTGGGGAGGAGGGCTACGGTGAGGGAACGAGGGGGAGAAGAGAGGGGAAACGGAGAGGGGCTCTCAGCGAGACCAGCGAGCGCGAGGACGAGGTCGGGGATGCCCGGTAGCTCCCAAATCGATGGCGAGTACCCACGGCGGCCGGAGGCGAGGATGGCGACGGCGATGGCTCCACGGGGTGCTCCATCTTGCGTGGCTCGACGAGGAGGTAGAGGGGGTCGCGGCGGAGCTGGGGAGCGTGTCGGGGAGGCAAGGGGAGGTCGGTGACGGCTGCTATGGCGAACGGCGGTGATGGGTGCGTCGGG
>NC_041393.1:96090338-96099378 GCF_002162155.2 Triticum dicoccoides
CTCCTCGTTTGGCGAGAATGCGAAAAGGTCCAATGTAACGAGGAGCCAATTTGCCTTTGATACCGAAACGATGGGTTCCCTTCAGAGGGGTGACCCGAAGATAAGCCTTCTCGTCAACCTCGAAAGTCATAGCCTTATGTTTTCGGTCATATTGACTCTTTTGACGAGATTGGGCTGTTTTCAACTTTTCACGAACGATGCGAACTTGTTCTTCTGCTTCCTGAATCATATCCGGGCCAAAGAATTGTCTTTCCCCGGTCTCTGACCAGTTAAGGGGTGTTCGACACCGTCGTCCATAGAGAACTTCAAAAGGGGCTTTACCCAAGCTAGATTGATAGCTGTTGTTGTAAGCGAATTCGGCAAATGGAAGGCACTTCTCCCAGTCCATTCCGAATGAGATAACAGAGGCTCGAAGCATGTCTTCTAGAATCTGGTTGACGCGTTCCACTTGACCACTCGACTGAGGATGGAAGGCGGTGCTAAAGGAGAGACGGGTTCCCATAGCATTTTGGAAGCTTTCCCAAAATCGAGAGGTGAAAAGACTTCCTCGATCCGAGTTAATTTCCAAAGGAACACCATGGAGGGACACTATTCGGGAGATGTATAAGTCTGCCAGCTGACTAGCGGTTATACTCTCACGAACAGGTAAGAAATGGGCTACTTTGGAAAGACGATCGACAACGACGAAAATAACATTATTCCCTCTCTTGGTCCTGGGAAAACCGGTAATGAAATCCATACCAATTTTATCCCATTTCCATTCAGGAATAGCTAAGGGTTGAAGGGTGCCAGCAGGCCGTTGATGCTCTACTTTTACATGGCGACAGACGTCGCAATTAGCAATATACTGAGCAATTTCTCTCTTCATCCTAGTCCACCAGAACCTCTGGCGTAGGTCCTGATACATCTTAGTACTACCGGGATGAATGGAGAGAGGAGATTCATGAGCTTCCTTAAGGATCAATCGCCTCAGGTTTCGCACTTTGGGAACCACTAGTCGATTCCCGAAGTATACGACCCCTTGATCATTAATGGAGAAGCAATTCGCAATTCCTTTCTGGATGTTTCTCTTGATGCGGGAAATTCCCGGATCTACCTTCTGTGCTTTGATAATCTGATCCATAAGGGTAGGTTTTGCCACCAAGGTGGAAAGAAAACCTTGAGGAACAATGTGAAGGTTAAGCTTCCGAAATTCCTCATGGAGAAGCGGTTGACTTTGTTGTAACATCAGGTTGTTACAATAAGATTTACGACTTAGCGCATCAGCCATGACGTTAGCTTTCCCTGGGGTGTAGGTTATTCCTAAGTCGAAGTCTGTGATCAACTCAACCCAACGTCTTTGCCTGAGATTCAAATCTGGTTGGGTGAAAATGTACTTCAGACTTTGGTGATCAGTGAATATCTCGCAACGGTTACCGAGGAGGTAATGTCGCCAGGTCTTGAGTGCATAGACTACGGCTGCAAGCTCTAGATCATGAGTAGGATAATTCTCCTCATGTGGGTGCAATTGCCGTGAAGCGTAGGAAATTACGTGTCGATCTTGCATGAGAATGCAACCTAGTCCTTGTCGCGAGGTGTCGCAGTAGATAACAAAGTCCTTGGAGAAGTCTGGCGGTACCAGTACGGGAGCAGAGGTCAGGCGTCTTTTCAGTTCCTGAAAGCTGTGCTCACATTGTGGAGTCCATTCGAACTTCTTATCTTTCTTGAGGAGTTCGGTTAGAGGTTTGGCAACTTTGGAGAAGTTCTCGACAAAGCGACGACAATAGCTCGCTAAGCCCAGAAAACTCCGAACTTGCTTGACCGATTCAGGTGGAGTCCAATTAAGGACGGCTTGAACTCGCTCAGGGTTAACAGCAATACCTTTACCAGATATTACATGACCCAGATAGGTCACTTCTGACAACCAGAATTCACATTTAGAAAATTTGGCATAAAGGCGATGCTCTCGAAGTTTCTTCAACACTAGCCTTAGGTGTTCGGCATGTTCTTCCTCGTTCTTGGAGTAGATGAGTATATCATCGAGGTAAACCACGACGAATTTATCCAAATACTCCATGAAGATTGAGTTCATTAACCGAGAAAAAGTGGCTGGAGCGTTGGTTAAACCGAAGGACATGACGGTGTACTCGTACTGGCCATAACGAGTAACAAAGGCCGTTTTAGGAATGTCCCCGTTTCTGATTTTGATTTGATGGTAGCCCAACCTCAAATCCATCTTGGAGAAGACTGAGGATCCAGCGAGCTGATCATACAGGTCGTTGATCCTGGGAAGCGGATATTTGTTCTTGATTGTGACCAAATTGACAGGTCGGTAATCTACAACCATCCGGTCCGTACCATCCTTCTTCTTGACGAATAGGACGGGGCAAGCCCACAGAGATGAGCTAGGTCGGATGAAACCCTTTTTCAAGGACTCATCGAGTTGTTTCTTAAGCTCGGCTAGTTCTAGTGGTGCCATCTTATAAGGTCTTCTAGCAATCGGAACGGTTCCTGGAATGAGGTCTATTACGAACTCAACATCCCTGTCAGGTGGAACACCTGGCAATTCCTCTGGGAAGACATCCGGGAAGTCACGGACTACCGAAACGTCCTCAAGGTCTGGCAAAGGGCTGGCGTTAAGAGAATATAATTGTCGCTTGGCTAGTCGGGTTAAGACATTGACTATCTTGCACGAAGGATGGGTGAGTTGAACAGTCCTAGAGAAGCAATCAATTTGGGCATGATGAGCCGACATCCAGTCCATACCCAGAATGATATTAATATCTGAAGATTTAAGGGCTATCAAAGACGCGAGGAAAACAAGTCTATCGACTTGGATTTCATTTCCATGGCTTACTCTAGAAGTTTGCCATTTGGATCCCGGAGTTTGAATTACCATAGAGGTTGGCATATCACCGAATGCGACGTTATGCAAACGAGCATAATTTTCGGATATAAAAGAATGAGAGGCTCCTGTATCGAAAAGAACAGATGCCGGGTGGCAATTAACAAGAAGCGTACCGAGAACGACGTTGGGATCCTCTTGAGCTTCTTCGGCAGAGATACAGTTGACATGGCCACGTGAGGCGGTGACCGGCTTGGCGTGGAACACTTTCCCTGTCGGCTTGCCACGGCCAACAGCTTTAGCAGACTGGTTGGGGTTGGTCTGGGGACACTCACGCATATAGTGACCAGATTCCCCACACTTGAAACAAGTCACGGAACTAGTACGTGGAGGAGCATTGTTGGTTGGACCCCCATAGGGCTTGGCTGGAGCAGACTGTTGAACAAGGCGAGGCGCCTGGAAAAATGGCCTCGGTGTGAACCTGGGTGGCAGGGCGGTGTTGGGCACCCACACGCGGCGCTTCTGAGGACCATCACCGGATGAGGAACCCATGTCACGACCATGCTTGCATGTTGCGTCATAGTCAGTCTGACCAGTTTCAGCACTGATGGCTTTGTTGACAAGTTTCTGAAAAGATGTGCACTCATGCAGACGGAGGTCACGGCGAAGCTCAGGACTAAGTCCCTTACGGAACCTTGCTTGCTTCTTGGCGTCAGTAGAAACTTCCTCGGTTGCATATCGTGCGAGGTTACCAAACTCCCTGCTGTAAGCATCCACAGAAAGTCGGCCCTGAGTGAAACTGCAAAATTCCTCACGTTTACGGTCCATGAGACCCTCCGGAATGTGATGTTCACGGAAAGCCTCGCTGAATTCAGCCCAAGTAGTGACATGGCCCGCTGGGCGCATAGCTCCATAATTCTCCCACCATAGACTGGCGGGGCCTTCAAGATGATATGCAGCAAAGGTGACCTTGTCAGCCTCCGCTACCAGCGCGGAACGCAGTTTGTGAGAGATACTGCGAAGCCAGTCATCAGCGTCGAGAGGCTCGACGGAGTGGTGGAACGTGGGTGGATGTAATTTGATGAAATCACTGAGTGACACCACATTAGTCCTCTGATGGTGTGCCGTATTCTGTTCAATACGCTCCAACAAACGGTTGGTCTCCCGCTTGTTTCTCTCAGCTTCCATCATAACCTCGGCTAGGGAAGGAGGATGGGGCATATTTGCATCCCTGACTTCACTGCCTTCGGCCTGCTCTTGAGGAGCAGGGTTAGTGCGCGTGTTGACCATCCTAGGTAAACAAAACAATGATTTAGTCAGAATGAAAAAAATTCCGACATAGGATATAAAATGTAAGGAATAACTCGAAATGCAAGATGATCATCCGTATGACATGGTAAATACAGAAACTGCTTCTTTATTCCATCGTCATACACACCATACAGGGTTTAGTACAAGACCAAACAAAGTACTATTACGGTGAAAAGAGGATTACATCTCATCGGAGGCATCCCAAGCTCCTATACATTATTTTTCTACACCTCCGGAAAGAGTACAAACTAGGTCATATCCCACGAGTCACGCGGGACGATAGACGACACAGCTAGTGCAAACTAGTGATACTACCACTAACTCAGACCGATCCGTAGTAGTCCTCGTAGAGGTCGCCTCCATAGCCTGGAAGCTCAACATGATCATCCGGAAACAGACGATCTCGCGGAGCTTGTGGACCATAGGGGCTAGGATGAGGCCTTGGACCAACAGACGGTGGCCTGCGGGGACCGCGAGGTGGGGTGATGCCTCCTACATCACGCCAACCCATCACGTCTGGCAGAGCAGATCTCACAGGATAGAGATCGCGCATATCTGAATATCCAGCTTGCACCGCCGGTGCGAACCGAGTCAATGTGGCCCAGTGGTCAGCACGGGTATTGAAGAGCTCTAACCTCAAGGCCCGATTTTCGCGTTCCTTATCCTCGAGCATCTCAGCAGTGGTGCGAGTCCGTGAATCCTCCTGGGTGGGGTCAGCATAGATAGCCTGGAGATACCCTTGTGCTCCCGGAAGTGATCCTGGCATATACCGGAAATCAGAGTCCCGAAATAGTCCAGATCTGACTCGCATGATGGTCATCATAGAGTAGGCGGCGTCCTGCACAGCCATCTCAATAGTAACCCCGAGTCCATAGGAGCAGTGAAGGGGCTCGGTGGACCCAGGATAAGATGGAAATATCCTGACAGTGCAGAGATACTGGCTTTGATTAAAGTCCTGAAATTGCTCTTCGACCATGTACTCAGGATACCAGCGATATCCAGCCTCAGTCATTACCCTGACCAACATGGCAGTATGGCCGGGTACATCTAGGCATCGAGTCAGGCGAACCACTTGATTGAGGTCGCGAGTGGCCATCTGAAAGCACAATCATAATGCAGAGGCATTAGAATTTCTAGCAAAATTTCGGCAGCATAACAGCTGTAAATGCTCAAGAAGGATTTTGAGACATTTGACAAAGGATTTCGTACACACTCAACATCATCATATCAAAGTTCTGAGACCATCCTAACAACATAATGTAGTAGAAGAACTGAACTAGGCTTGTATCCATCAAACCTATAAGGTACTACTGATTAGTAACACGTGATCCTGATAGAGAGAATAGATCCTAATTCCTTAACTCCCGGTGGAAGAATAGGCTGACTCAGATCAGAATGTCATTAGATAAAGGAGTAAAAAGAGCCTTACGTTCCAACCCACAAACAATTCCCCTACATATAACTAAAGAATTTCTAGACTCAACATCGACCAGTTTGGCTTGGAGAACCTACAGGCAGTCCGGCTCTGATGCCAACGCTGTCAGGACCCCGACTCGATGTCACATTGATCTAGCCGGTAACACCTCATATCACTTTGCGGCCTCACGCACGGTATCCCCACGAGTGTCGCCTTACCTTTGCCCGG
The DNA here is from genome assembly GCF_002162155.2 of Triticum dicoccoides. NCBI lineage: Eukaryota > Viridiplantae > Streptophyta > Magnoliopsida > Poales > Poaceae > Triticum > Triticum dicoccoides. The sequence continues at coordinate 96,096,119 of NC_041393.1, forward strand.
GACCGTTTGCGCCTTTTGGCTCACGTATATGATAGTGTCGCTAGCATCCATATGATAAGGAGCCCGGGCTGACATGACTAGTCGTAAACCCAAAGTGGCACAGACTTACAGGGACAGGCATCCATGACCCAGCTTCGAACGTGTCGGTCATCAGCAAGTGGGTCTGGGCTGTAGCACTGGGCTAGCAGGACTCCGGTAAACCGGGCTGTAGCGGGCTAACAGGACTCCGGTACTCAATGCGTGACATTTCCCCGAAGGGACAGACACAGGAAAGAAGAAGGACACATGCCGGCCAGCCTAAGTGTTCCAGAGCAGTAGCAAGCTACCATGGCTCAGCGGTAACACTAGGAGACATTTCCCGGTAAGAGAGGCTACTAAAGATAAACAACTAGATAGTCAGATCCCACACATACCAAGCATTTCAATCATACACACAATATGCTCGATATGTGCAAATACAACGAAGCATCACAACATGACTCTACGACACAAGTACTTTATTTAAGGCTCAGGGAGCCATACATAACATACACACAGGAACGGGTCTCACGACCCAGCATTCAAGTCATACAGTCATACAAACCAACAGCGGAAGTAACTTGTCTGAGTACAGACAACTGGTAAAATAAAAGAGGCTTGGAAAGCCTAGATATACTACGTGGTCCTTCATAAGCTCAGGATCACCACCTGGGCCTTTAGCCTACTCGTTGATGTCAACGTCTACATAGAACCCATCAGAAGGGGTTGCAGCGTCTTCTGTAAAAATGTAAATTATAGCAACATGAGTACAAAGGTACTCAGCAACACTTACATCAGATCCTACATACATGCATATTATCAAGAAGGGTTGGTGGAGTTATTGCAGCAAGCCAGCTTTGACTCTTGGCTAGTCTATCCTACGATACTTCAACTTGAAATGGTTTTGCACACACGAGTCCACTACTCACCACTTCAATACACTACCGAGGATCCGCCTCCGTCTTCCTACGGAAGAGCCATCCTCGGCACTCACACTTATCTTGAGGCTTTTAGTAGTTTCCATTTACTTGTCTATGAACTGTATAGGCAACCAAGTAGTCCTTTACCGCGGACGCGGCTATTCGAATAGATTATGATAACCCTGCAGGGGTGTACTTCTTCATACACGCTCTCACCACTTACCGTCGTTTACACGACATGTACTCGGCAACCTTCAAGCGGAAGCCCAACGTGGGTGTCGGCCACGACCTACCTAATCACCTAAGTCTCCAGTCCAGGTTTATCGCCTATCCAGGTTCCATCCGCAGGGAGTCCGGCCGAGGTTTCCCATACGGCCCCGAACGATGTGAACAGGGTTCCCGAAATACCTAACGGGTATTCGGTACACCGTGCCACGTACCTACCGCATCACAGCCCACCCCTACGGTCAGCGCTGTCCACGGCCTCCAGTAGGCTACAAACACCAGAAACTATTTGCAACTCCTGGACGGAGAACTAGGGTGAATAAGAAGCCGAGAGGGTCCATTGGTTTCGGGCCCAATGCATGGTAGTAGCTGATTCTTAAATCACACATACAGATCTCAGTGCTTAAGGTCGGCTTCAATGAAACAACCCACCATGTACTCCTACATGGCCTCTCATCGATACCTTTACCAAATCGTGTTCACCACACCACTCTCATTACCGACATAATCATTTCACTCTAGCCCATCACCCAGATGAACCAGACCTGACACGACTCTAAGCATAGCAGGCATAGCAAGGTAGGAACAACACATACATATGGCTCATACAACTCCTACACATGCTAGTGGGTTTCATCTAGTTACTGTGGCAATGACAGGTCATGCAGAGGAAATGGGTTCAACTACTGTAGCACACAGCAGTTTGAAACGCGTTGTCTTAATGCAGTAAAAGAGAGCAGGAGCGAGAACATGGGATTGTATCGATATGATCAAATGGTTGGTTGCTTGCCTGATGGTTCGATGCACTGATACGGTTCTTCGTTAGGGTAATCACGGTACTCCTCGGAGGCAGAACCTGTCGCAAAGGACACCGATACACAACCATCACCAAACAATGTGCAACAATATGATGCATGCATGAAACATGGCAATATGAGTGTGTTGGGCTAATGCAACTAAGACCAGAAGGGTTTGAACCAATTTGAATCAAAGATTCAAATTTCAAACTCAAACATGGCCTTTTAAGGTGCTTTTCCTTGTTCTGCTTTAAACATCAATTTAACTTGTTTGATCATGCATGAAAATAGTACATATGGATAGATTGGATTTTTCTGATCATTTTTCATATATAATTTGTCTGATTTGGAGTTACAGAATAAAAGTTATGAATTTTTGAAGTTTAAATTATATTCTGGAATTTCCTGATTTAATTTAAATCCAGAAATATATATATTGCGCCAGCATGATGTCAGCATGACGTCAGCGGTCAACTGCGGCTGGCTGGGGTCAAACCTGACGTGTGGGGTCCACACATCAGTGACAGGGGGTTAAACAGGGTTAGTTTAATCCTAATTAAAGGATTAGTGGCACTGGGGCCCACTGTCAGTGTCAGGGTTAATTAACAGAGTTGATTAAATTTAAACTAATCCTAAACTCGAATTAGCAGGGACGGGCCCCACTGTCATTGAGCCAGGGGAGGTCAAACCCCCTGGTCAACCGGGGCTAATACGCCGGCGTTTAGCTGCCGGCGGCAGCAAACGCGGCGGAGGGCGCGGGATTTCCACTCCGGCGCCCAATCGAGTAGCGGAAGGCACGCGCGGAAAGCTGGGGCTCGCGCGCACCCACTGGTGCCCTCCGTTTCACCGGAGATGGCTTAGATCGACGGCGGCGACCACTTGGGCGGCGGCCGGAGTTCGGGCGCGAGCGGGATCGGGCTGCGGGGCACTGGGAGGCCACCTGAGGGGCTCGGCGGCACCCTCGTGGCACCGGGAGCACGATGGAAGGCTTGGCTTGGGCGGAGGCGGACCGAGACGGCGACGGCGACATGGACGGCGGCGAGCGGCTTCGGCCGTGGTGGGGAGGAGGGCTACGGTGAGGGAACGAGGGGGAGAAGAGAGGGGAAACGGAGAGGGGCTCACAGCGAGACCAGCGAGCGCGAGGACGAGGTCGGGGATGCCCGGTAGCTCCCGAATCGACGGCGAGTACCCACGGCGGCCGGAGGCGAGGATGGCGACGGCGATGGCTCCACGGGGTGCTCCGTCTTGCGTGGCTCGACGAGGAGGTAGAGGGGGTCGCGGCGGAGCTGGGGAGCGTGTC
>NC_041393.1:96099798-96128510 GCF_002162155.2 Triticum dicoccoides
TGGCTCCACGGGGTGCTCCGTCTTGCGTGGCTCGACGAGGAGGTAGAGGGGGTCGCGGCAGAGCTGGGGAGCGTGTCGGGGAGGCAAGGGGAGGCCGGTGACGGCTGCTATGGCGAACGGCGGCGATGGGTGCGTCGGGTGAGAGAGAGAGAGAGAGCAGGGGGAGAAGCACGGGAGAGAGGGGGGGATAAGGCCAGGGGATCGGGGCGGCACCGAGAAGAACCGTCGCGGCGTCGCGCTGGCGGGGTAGGCAGGCAGGCGAGCTGGTGGCGTGGCGCTCCGCCCGTGCGCGCGCGCCGGCCACACGCCTGGCCGACTGGCGCCAGGAGGACGACGGCGGTGGTGGGCTGGGCTGGCTTGCTGGGCCAGAGGCGCCAGGTAAGAAGCCGAGGTAAGGTTTCCCTCTTTTATCTCTGTTTTCTAATTTCTGTCATTTGTTTTTATTTAAATAAAATATTAAATCATTTTATTACCTTATGCCAATTTTTGCAGGAGCTAGATATATTATTCCAGAGCTCCCCAACAGGTGGCATAATTATTGGACATATATTAATATATATAACTAATATATTTCCAATGCAAATATTTATGCATTAATTCCAAATGCCCAAAATAAATACCTATGAGCTCTTAAAAATATTGATTTGATTTTTATCTCTGTCCAATATTTTCAGAGAGCAACATGAGCATTTTCTTGGACCCTTTTGGAGAAATTTTTATTTGGGTCATTTTCAAAAATGATTCTGAGGGTTTCACAAATCCCCATTTCAAAATTAAATGAAATTTTAAACATGATGCACACACTGTGATGCATGACTAGCTAGGGTGTGACAGGTCCTGCGCCGGGAAGAGCCCCGGCCGCAGTCTCCCCAGAGGAGTCAGCCCTCCAGCGAGCCGTAATTAAAAAGGGGGAATTTTGTAATAGGGGACGCCCCTGTATTATTTCCAAAGGTAACCGAAGTTTTCACCTTGTAGTTCGGATCTCAGCCCATCTCAAGAGAGCTCATCTTCGGGGGACCTTCGTCCAGAGATGATGGAGAGCGAGACGCCTCCATCTGCCGCCCCGTCGGGCGGGGCGGACGACCCTGAGGTGTCGTCACGGAGGGTCTCCCCGAGTACGGCGGGGCCGGAGAGTTCGGCACCCATTGGAGTACGGCCGGTGGAGCTGCAGGATTTGCTCAAGAGGGCGTCTATCTCAGAAGATCACTGCTCATTAATGAGTATGGTGATTGAGAGGATCTCATCCGCCAAAAGCGGTTTGTATGAGGCCGTCGGAAGTTTGCTGACTGGGTTTGAGGTACGCAAAAAATGACATACCTTTTGACAGTTTTGCACATGGAGTGCACCCTGTATAGATAGTAGCCCCTGAGACTTGGTATGCTGTTGAAAGCGACAGCGTGCCAAGGATCATAATCTCAGTTATAGAATGTCTCCTTTCCTATGCAGGTGGCGGAACGTTCGGTGGCCAGCCGGACTGATGGAGTTGCCAAACTGAAGAGGCAACTCGATGTTGCGGATGCGGACATCGCGCTGGTCAATAAACGACGTAACGAGTCGCAAGGTAGGTGGTTGCTCCGCGGTTGCCTAGAAAGGGAGCTGATGCCCGTTCCTTACAATTTGTATGCTTGATGCAGATGGCGCCGCTGGATTTGGCGGCGAGTGCGTCGGACGCAGTCGTGCACTTCCGAAGCCAGAAGGATCACGAAATGGAAGAGCTTTTCTGGTCTCAATTCCATAGTTCGAAGCGTCCACTCCCGTTGGCTGATCGGCTGGCTGAGTGGGCTGAGCTGAAGAGATTGTCCGGACTTGCCATGACGGATGTGGTCTCTCATCTATGGCCGGAAAGGCCCAAGCCGAAGAGTTATTTTGGCTTGTTGCAGCAATTCCTTGGGGCGGTGCCACATATCAAGGCGATGAAGTGGTTGGCATGCATAGAAGGTGCACGGATGGCTCTCGCCCGTGTGAAAACATACTGGGCGGAGATGGATGCCACCGCTGTTGCATCCCGGGGTTCGGACAAAAGCCGATTACCCGCCGAGCACTATTTTGAGGAAGTCCTGCAGGGCGCTCATTTAATAGAGCCGCAGTGCTCGAAAGATGTTATGTTTAAATGACATGTATGATTTCTAAGATCATGTTTATAATGCAACGGCTTTTTATTCTTGTGCGTTCAAGTATTGAACTATCTCCTGTGCGGCCGTATATGTATGAATAACCTGAAAGTTGCAGTCTTTGGCTTCAGCCCCCACACACATGGTGCGGGGGTGTTTGCAAAAAAGAAAAGCACTTTTTCACACTTAATCCAACGTCTTGGTCCTTTGAAGGAGGTGATAGCATAGCAAACTAGGCAACCGGACTATAATGCTTTATCACTTTCACTTAGCCATAGGAACTCGATGGTGGGGCTACTATATAGCCCCTAGAGGCACCGCGCTCTCCGAACTCGGGGCGCGTATGTGCCTGACTGGGAAGTGGTCCTTCGTCAAAGCGGAGGAATTCTAAACATTCAAATAGTCGATCGAGTGGTTGACCAGTCTCTCGCTATATCATGACAGTCAGTTTTCGGCTTTCTCTACTGAGGTGCTCGCCCGGCCGAACCGGGGCACAATCGCAGTAGTTCTCCTAGTGCCGCGTTAGCCGATGGAGCGGAACGTAAGGCAGCAAAACACAGGAGCCGGGCAAACCCAACATTTGACCAAAGACATGATTCGGAGCTGATGCATATAAGGCCTAACTCGAGACGCCGAACACTCCCTAAGGTGTTCGGTCTTTATGATACCGGGCAGAACAATGCCCTAAGCCCCTAGTGTCCAGGTACAGGCGGGAACTTCTGACGCGGCCGATGCCAAAACGCCAGCCTCCTCCTCGTTTATGGTAGAAAACCGGGGGATGTGTATCAACAAGAGACAGTAAGAAAGGTTTACACAAGGTCTTAATCTGAAAAGAATCCTTGCAACGGGTCCCTGCTGCACGTCTGCGCCTGTGTCTCCGTTGTGCTGTATCCTGGATGGGTGTAGCACGTGCTTCAGCTGTAAAGGAGAAGGACTTAGTTTGGAAGAAATATCGTGCGAAAGTTGTATTTAAAATAAAGTATAATTTGGAAGATGAATAAAGTTGAGCTTTATTGGCTCTCATCGTTTATACGTGCGACCCCTTGTAAAGGGGTATGCGGCTGGGAAGCCCCTTGTTTATTTACGCCGGACTCGCCTAACCGTGTCCGAGGTCTGAATGACTTGTTTTTAGGGGCTTTGACCTGCAAGGTCGGATTAGTGTGTGGCTGTCAAGGCAGCCTCACGTTCTCCGTGGTCGAGGAACACTCGGAGTTACTCTTTAATGAGATTATGCCGCGTGGACCGGGCATTTGAAGCATAAGAGATGCGTGATGTGGTATTGCGTTAAAGCAGGCGAAAGCTTCGCGTCCCAGTAGTGTTTGAGGGCCACTGTTAGATGGGGCGATATGGAGAGTGAGATTTTCACGACGGAGGTTGTCGGATGAACCGAACACAACTTCTAGTGGTATAGAGCCTATACAATTGGCTTAAAGGCCTGGCGTCACTCCTTTGAAGGAAGTGCTATTACGGCAAATTTTGGTAGGGTCTATCCCCATTCTGCGGACGGTGTCCTGGTATGGCAGGTGCCGCACTGTGTTTTCGCGTTATCACATGAAGTGAGTTCACTATTTTGACTTCTAGTGGGAAAGTCTTCTGTTTTCCGGCATGCTGCTTGTGGGGTTCGTCGTCGTCTTCGCTTGGTGTGTCGAGCCCCTTGCGTTCGGTGTTAAGTCGACCGGACTGCTTGAAGACCCAACAATCTCTGTGGGTATGGTTTGCAGGCTTCCCGGAGGTACTATGTATTTGACATAGCCTATCCAGAATTTTGTTTAGGTTGGATAGCTCGTTGCTGTTGTCCTTGAGGGGCAGTGTTTTATTATTCGGCCGAGAGGTTTTGAATCCGGCGTTGACCGCCGTGCTATTTGGGCCATTTTCCTTATTCCGGCGCTGATCTTTTCTGCGTCGTGATTTCCCATTTCCATCCCTTACTTCGGATGTACTCGGGTCGCTGGTGCTGCATCTAGCCAGCCAGCTGTCTTCCCCCGCGCAAAAGCGGGTCATGAGGCTTGTTAGTGCGGCCATTGTTCTTGGTTTTTCCTGGCCGAGGTGTCTGGTGAGCCATTCGTCTCGGACGTTGTGCTTGAAGGCTGCTAAGGCTTCGGCGTCCGGACAGTCGAATATTTGGTTATTTTTGGTGAGGAACTTGTTCCAGAATTTGCATGCTGACTCTCCGGGCTATTGAGTTATGTGACTTAAATCGTCTGCATCCGGAGGGCGGACATAAGTCCCCTGAAAATTTGCTCGAAACGCATCCTCGAGCTCTTCCCAACTTCCAATGGTATTTTCTGGGAGGCTTTTGAGCCAATGCTGAGCTGGCCCTTTGAGCTTGAGGGGTAGGTATTTTATGGCATGGAGATCGTTTCCTCTGGCCATATGTATGTGTAGGATATAATCCTCGATCCAGACTCCGGGGTCTGTTGTTCCGTCATATGCCTCTATGTTTACGGGTTTGAATCCCGCTGGAAATTCATGATCCAGTACCTCGTCGGTGAAACATAGTGGGTGTGCGGCGCCCCTGTATTTGGGTGTGCCATTGTCTTCAAACGCTCGGCGGGTTGTGTTGCTTCCTGGAGTCTTCTTTTTTGGCCCATAGATAGACCTGACCGGGTCATCCTTTTTCCGAGGATCTTTATGCTGATCGTGTGCCGGCTTGTGTGCGGCGCCCCTTGCTGCTCTTAGCCTGTCATCTGGTCGACTATCCGGCCAGGCGGCCTCTTTCTTTTTTGACTGTGGGGGCTCTAAGGCCTCCTCGTCGAATTCGGGCAACAACTTGCGCTTCGGGTAGCTCTTTGCCTGGCGACTAGAGCCATATTTATCTGCGGTATTGAGTACTTTGCTCCATCTCATTCTGAGTGCATCCTCCACTGTTTTGAGCTTCCGCTTTTGCTTCTTCAAACTTCTTTCAGTAGCAACGAGCCTTTTATGAAGGTTCTTATGCTCAGGTGATGTGTTCGGCGTGAGGTCGTCTAGGCTCTTGTTTTCGCCGGGGATGGGTTGCTTGTCCAGTTCATCATATTCGGATGGTTGCTTGGTGGCATGTTCGCTGTCCACTGCTTCGCCCTGCTCTAGGGCCGGGTCCGTAAGGGTGCCGTTTTTATCGAGGCGGGACTTCGGGCGGCGTTTGCGTCGCCGTTTTGGTTGTTTGTTGGGGGAGTTGTCCTTCGCCATGTCCAGTTGTTCCTCATTATCGCTTCCTTTTGGTGTATCCACCATGTATACATCGTGAGTTGGGGTGGCTTTCCAGTGCCCGATAGGCGCTGGTTCTTGGTCGTCTCTGGCATCGTCGTCCATACCGTCGATGTCTTCGGAGTCGAAGTCTAGCATGTCGGTTAGATCATTGACAGTGGCTACTAAGTGGGTGGTGGGTGGGCGTTGAATTTCTTCGTCGTCCGCATCCCAACCGTCCTGGCCGCAGTCCGGCCAAGGCTCTCTTGATAACAAGAGATACTTTAGCAAACTCAAGATGTCGCCGAAAGGTGAATGTTGAAAGATGTCCGCGGCGGTGAACTCCACGATCGGCGCCCAGCCGGATTCGATTGGAGGGGGCGCGGGAGGCTCGGAGTCCGGCGAGGAGTCCGGCTCCTTGGAGTCACGGGCTTCATGAGGGACAAGATTAGTGTTCGGCTCTATCGCCGTAGAGGTTGCAGCCCCCGAGGTGGTGTCTAGCCATCTATCCTCGATCTGCGCAGCCGGCTCCGAATTGAAGATCGGAGCGGACTCGAGTGCGGCCTCCAGGATACTGTCCGACTACAGAGCTAAATCATGCTCATCGCGATAGTGCGGCACGCTTGGCTGTGGCTCGAATCCATCGAGGATCAAGTCTCCGCGGATGTCAGCCGTGAAGTTCAAACTTCCAAGTCTGACCTGACGGCCAGGGGCATAGCTTTCGATCTGCTCTAAATGGCCAAGCGAATTGGCCAGCAGTGCAAAGCCGCCGAATACGAAGATCTGTCTGGGGAGGAAGGTCTCACCCTGGACTGCGTCGTTGATGATAATCGAAAAAGCCATCGAGCCTATCGGTAATGACACAGAGGAACCCTCAATGAAAGCACCAATGTCGGTGTCAAAACCGGCGGATCTCGGGTAGGGGGTCCCGAACTGTGCGTCTAGGCGGATGGTAACAGGAGACAAGGGACACGATGTTTTACCCAGGTTCGGGCCCTCTTGATGGAGTTAAAACCCTACGTCCAGCTTGATTAATATTGATGATGTGTGTTACAATAGTAGATCTACCACAAGATCAAGGAGGCTAAACCCTAGAAGCTAGCCTATGGTATGATTGTTGTTCGTCCTACGGACTAAAGCCATCTGGTTTATATAGACACTGGAGAAGGCTAGGGTTACACAGAGTCGGTTACAATGGTAGGAGATCTACATATCCGTATCGCCAAGCTTGCCTTCCACGCCAAGGAAAGTCCCATCCGGACACGGGACGAAGTCTTCAATCTTGTATCTTCATAGTCTTGGAGTCCGGCCGATGATGATAGTTCGGCTATCCGGACACCCCCTAGTCCCGGACTCCCTCAGCCATACCACTGTATCAGATGATGAAGAAAATAGATGACTTTGTTTGGAGTGATGTGGCTAACGACGCATTTGAAGCTTTGAAAAAATAGCTCGCTGAGCCGCCAGTCCTTGATGCTCCCATTGACAAGGAGCCATTGTTACTATATGTGGCTGCTAACGCCCGGGCAATCAGTGTAGCTATTGTGGTAGAACGGAAGGAGGCAGGCAAGGAGTATCCGGTTCAACGAACGGTTTACTATACTAGTGAAGTGCTTATTGAGTCCAAGCAGAGATATCCACATTGCCAGAAGCTCGTTTATGGGGTGGTCATGGCCAGCCGGAAGCTTAAGCAATATTTTCTGGGTCATCCCATCACTATGGTCAGTTCTGCTCCCTTAGGGATATCATTCAAAACAGAGAATCCACAAGGAGAGTAGCCAAGTGGTCCATTGAGCTTGGACCGCATGGTTTGAAGTATATGCCTCGCACTGCTATCAAGTCTCAAGCACTTGTGGATTTCATCAATGACTGGACAGAACTACAGATGCCTGAAGAGAAGCCAGATAACACATATTGGACTATTCACTTTGGTGGGCCCAGGCAATTGGAGGGCTCGGGGTCTGGAGTTGTCTTAGCTTCCCCTCGAGGTGACAAGTTTTCTTATGTTCTAAGGTTGATGTTTCCCTATACTAACAATGCAGCTGAGTATGAAGCCTTGCTCCATGGTCTTCGGATGGCTAAAGAGATGAACTTAAGCCGGGTGAGATGTTACGGCGACTCAGACTTGGTGGCTCAGCAAGTCTCAGGCACATGGGACTCTAAGGATCCACTCATGGCAGCTTATCACCGCGAAGTTGACGGTATTGCTGGGCACTTCAAGGGTTATCAAGTGGAACACATTGATCGCAGGAAAAATGAGGCGGCTGATGCTTTAAGCCGGTTGGGGTCTCAGCATAAGCCGTTGCCACCAAACACTTTCTTGGATATTCTGCATAACCCTTCTGTCAAATTGCCTACAGAGGAAGATCTGGCTATTCCTGACCTGGAGGCACAATTGGTGGCGGCTCTTCATGCTATTCCAGATTGTATAGTACCATATTTGGCTTATATGACCCGGGGCGAGTTACCTGAGGATGAAACTTTGGCCATACAGATAACCCGGCAGTCTAAGTCAATGACAATTGCCAATGGTGAGTTACACCATTGCAGTGTCACTGGGGCGTTTCAGCGTTGCGTCTCTCCTGAGGAAGTCCGTGAGATTCTTCGTGAGATTCATGAAGGAGATTGTGGTCATCATGCCGGTTCAAAGTCCCTTGTGGCCAAAGCTTTTCATCATGGATTTTATTGGCTGACGGCTCATGCTGACACAGAGGATTTGGTCAGTAAATGTGATGGTTGTCAAAAAATTTCACGACGAGCTCACATGCCGGCTCAAGAATTGAGGATGATTCCAATTACTTGGCTGTTTGCAGTCTGGGGGCTTGATATGGTTGGGCCTTTTAAAAGGTCCAAGGATAAAAAGACCCACCTTTTGGTGGCAGTTGACAAATTCACAAAGTGGGTCAAAGTAGAGTCGGTCAGTAAGTGTGACGCGGCAACAGCGGTTCAATTCATCAAAAAGGTGTTTTTTTTGCTTTGGCTTCCCCAATAGCATCATAACTGATAATGGCACTAATCTGTCTAAAGGTGCTATGAAAGAGTTTGGTCAATGTGAGCATATTCGACTTGATGTATCATTAGTAGCTCATCCTCAATCGAATGGTCAAGCTGAAAGAGCCAATCAAGAAATTTTGAGAGGCATCAAGCCCCGGCTTATGGTCCCTTTGCAGAGGACGCCGGGTTGTTGGGTGGAGGAGTTACCTTTCGTGCTATGGAGTATCAATAATACCCCCTCCTGATCTACGGGTTACACGCCTTTCTTCATGGGTTACGGAGCAGAGGCGGTTCTCCCTAGTGACATCCATCATGACTCGCCCTGTGTGGCGGCTTACGTTGAAGCTGATAATGAACAAGCACGTCAGGATGCACTTGGCCTGTTAGATGAGAAGCGTGACCTTGCGGCAGCGCTCGACGGTTTACCAACAAGATCTGCGCCATTACCACAGCCGCCGGGTTAAGTCCAGAACCTTTCAAGAAGGTGTTTTCGTGCTCCGGATCATCCAGGATCAGACTGATGTGCACAAGTTATCCCCACCTTGGGAAGGGCCCTTTGTGGTCAGCAAGAACTTGGACAATGGGTCATACTACCTTATCGGTATTCGAGAGCACAAGGACTCACATAAGTCGGAGGAGGAGACCCGCCGGCCGTGGAATATTGCTCATCTTCGGCCTTACTACACTTGAGCCACCGACTCTTATGATGTACATAGTTTGACGATGTATATATTATGATGATTATAATAAAGCAGGGCCTTTGTCGTTTCATCTTCAAGAATAATGAGTCTTCTTCATCATAATTTCATGATCACTTGGGGGCTTGATCATATTCTAATCATAGCCATTAACCCTTTTGGTCCTGCTTCCTGATCGTATTCGAATCATAGCCATTAACCATCACAAACCACTTGGGGGCTTGATCATATACGAATCATAGCTATTAACCCTTTTGGTACGGCTTCCTGATCGTATTCGAATCATAGCCATTAACAAACACAAACCACTTGGGGACTTGATCGTATTCGAATCATAGCCATTAACCCTTTTGGTCTGGCTTCCTGACCGTATTCGAATCATAGCCATTAATCATTATGGTCACTAGGGGGCTTCCTGATCGTATTCGAATCACAGCTGTCGGTACCCCTTTGATTGGCGCAATGCCACAAACCACTTGGGGGCTTCCTGATCATATTCGAATCATAGCCATTAACCCTTTTGGTTCGGCTTCCTAATCGTATTCGAATCATAGCCATTTTTGGTCCGGCTTCCTGGTCGTATTTGAAGCATAGCTTCATTCTTTCTTTCTTTTTGGTTTGAGTTTTTTGAACAAATTTTTCCCGATTCATCTTGATGCCTTTTTGGACATATGGTTTAAGTACTTCAGGCCATGTAGCCTCAATTCTCACAGCTCAAATTTGAAGCATACCCATGGTCTCAATGGACCTGGCTTAGTGTGAGGCGACAAGTCGCCCATACATGATGATATCAAGCGCTTGGAAGTTTTGGCTTCGAAAATTTTGCGTTATCACCCTTACTGCAAAGGTATTATAAGCCGGCAGTACGATTCAATATCACAGGTATGATACTGTTATTATAATTATGTCTAATTGCTGGCTAAACCAGCCCTATCTATAACTGTTTTAAACATCCGTGGTATATGTGAGGTATTATGACCCGCCCTGCAGTAAACCACCAAGGACTCTTGTGATCTACTTGTGTGCAGGGTAATTTCAAATTTTCATCTACACCAATCAACATCATGACAAGTTTAAAAGGATAATTATTAGGTGGTGGCTTAACAGTGTTGAGCACAACATAAACATGCAAGATGACACAACAGAGCAAAGTTATTACTACCATATTACATAACCCAAGAAGTCAAAATGATTAACTGTTTTTCAAAAGGTCACAAATATGGACCGCCCAGTGAATCAGTCTTCTTGACTCTGATGGCCTGAAGCTTCTGGATCACCCCTCCCACTTCTTCGTCCCGTTCTACTTCCTGGAAGGTTGGTGATGACCAGTCAATGCCATTCAAGGCTTGGAATTCAGCTTCATCATCAATAAGCTCGGACGGGTGAACTTCAGGAGAAAAAGTGTGCTTACGGGTTGGGGGTATTAGGTCCTTCACTTTATAAGACGGTGTCGGCATCTTCTGATTTTCCAAGTCATAAGCCAGCTAATATCTGGACAAGTCCATTTCATTGTCAATTAGACTAGCCAGGGGATGTATTTCCTTTACACAGGTGGCAAAGTCTTTTTTATCAAACAGAGTGCCATCTTCTTTCAAACTGGGGTACCCGGTAGAGATATCGGCTGGGTCTAGCTCTGGCAGCCAAGCTTTGGCCCGGCTTAAAGCAGTCACAGCACTGGATCTCGCGGATGATCGCTTCATTTCATTAAACCGCTCAGGCAAGACAAAGAGCTTCCTCAAAACCTCAACTAAGAGAGTAGGTGCTTGGTTGGACGGAGAAATTATGGCCAATGCGCACTGAGCCCCAGTATAAAGCTGCTCCACAAGTGTGTAAACTACCTTCAGCTTCACAAGCATATCCTGGTTGAGATTGGTGCTCCTGGGGCCTGCATGATAATCATGGATGGATTAGAGGCGGCTTATATCAATCAAGGAAGACATTTCAATGGATACTAGTGAGGCAACTTACCAAAGATAGCAGAAACCATCTGAGACACATGGCGTTTTAAGCTGGTAAGTTCAGTGGTTGCCTCCTGGAGAGCCGCCTCCGCCTTCTCAGCCCGCTGTGTCAAGGCCGTCTTCTCTTCATCCCAAGCACTTCTTTCCACTTCAAATATGGTTTTCAATTTTTCCGTTTCAGTCATGCTAAATTGGAACTTTGTGTTCGCCTTCCGGGTCTCATATTCTTGCAGCTCCAGATGAGCCTTCAGGCCAGACAGCTCTGATTGAAGTTGAGTAGTGGTGGTTTGTACATACACCGGATCAAAATCACAATTTTAGATTTAGCTAAAAACATGAAGTTCCAAGCCTTTTGCAAGCAATAACACTTGGCACTTGGGGGCTAATGTCTGTCGAAACAGTTACTCATGCAATGGCTTATGTGAATAAGTCCCAAGCACTTTGCGAGCAAGAGTACTTGGCACTTGGGGGCTAATGCATATTGCTTGTTTTCTTACTACTTTACGGTGACCCGGTTGTGCTGCAAAAGGCCACAACCAGCTCATGAGAACTACACAAGTAAGTACTGCTTTCTACACAAGAATATAAAGGACCTACTCATTCATGCTGATTAAACCGACCCTTGGGGGCTACGGATTCAGTGTTAATCACTACAGCTCTACTTTAAACTAGATGCTTTAAGCCGGCTTTTTAAAGAGTCTGACAAATTAAGGGTATTATTTGTGCTCATGGTTAATCTAAGTCTACAACATATTCATCATAAACAGTAGACTTGGGGGCTGACAGGATGTGCATAACTCAATAAAGGAAGAGCTCATACCTCAATTTTTTTGTGCATTTGCTTCACCATGTCAACTTCAAGTTCATGGTTGCTGTGTACTTGACTGAGATAGCCAGAATATACTTCGCCATTTCTTAATTGGGAGTAGTCAGCAACATCAAATCTTACTTTACGTTGTTTAATGTACTCCTTGGCAGAGTGTTTTGCCAAGACAGTAGGCCTTCCCGGCTCTCTAAAGCCGGTGTTGGTGATCACCACGTCATCATCATGTGTCTCAGCTGTTTTAACTGGGATTGATGCTTCAGTGTTCAAAGGGTTATCATTTGCTTGATCAATGGAAGAGCCGGGGATTTTTGGTGGAACGTCAAAAACCGGCTCTGATGGTTGAGGAACAAAGGCCTCAGATGCTACAGTTTGTTGCTCCGGTTCACTGACTTTCGGGTCTTCAACCGGCTTATTCACTTTTGCTTTATTGCTGGGCTTGGCTTTTCCACTACATAAATCATAAGAGGTCAGTCTAAGTATCAACGAGCATAATGAGCAAATAAGTAGTTATTATTACCTGGGAGCAGTTTTGAAATCTGGTAGATGAGATTGAGATGAATCACCGGAAGAGGAACGAGACATTTCCTGATAATTTGAGTCGGAAGAATTAAGTGGTTGACGGATGAGACCCGCCAGAGGATAAAAAGAGTTTAAATCAGGGATGACCTCATTTCGACGCTTCTTTGGAGTGTTCAGTAAGCCGTAAGATAAATCTTCGCCTCTGCTAGTCCGAGTCTGTCGCCGGCTCTCGTGCTGCTGTTGCTTCAAAAGAAAGTGAGGGTCCAGATGAGCTAAGGGGTGTGAAAAGCTTACTTTCCGGGTTACTCTTTGAATTTTCTGTCTTGGCAAGGGCTCCGAGTCAGAAGAAATGATAGTTACCTCTTCCTCGATTGCTTCACTAGTTCCCGTGTCATCCTGATGATAATCAGTGCCAATAAGATGGTTAAAAAGGAGCCAAGGGAATCAAGGGCTACCTCCGACTCAGAGCTGTCATCTAGTTCAAATAGCTCGGAAGTACTGGATTTCTTTACCTTCTTCTTTGCGGTTCTTTTGGCGGCTTTCTTGGCTTTCCTAGCCCCTTTGGCAGCTTCATGATCATATTCATTCTTCCAAAAGTCATCATCAGCCTGTGAAACTCATCAAAGGTGAGTTAAACAAAGTATTTAAGGATGAAGGTAAAGTAAGTAATTTAAAGACTTACTTCTGGTGCCGGGTTAGATATGCAGAAAGGGCTTAGGCCCACTTTGCTGCAGTCTACCGGGCTTTCATGCAGAAGGGACTTCGTCATTTCGTTGATGGCATCGTCAGTTAAATCCTCAGAGCTATGGCGCAGTGGATCCTACTTGCCACCAGTGTAAGTGCACATTAAGCCGGTGCGGCAACTCAATGGAATGACCCGCCACGAAACCCAGCATCGAACCAAGTCAATGCCAGTTAAGCCGTTTCCCAACAGAGCCTTGACCTTGGCAATGATTGGGGCGAGTTTCTTGCATTCAGCGGCTGTCAGCTTGTCAGGGAGATGATGTTTTGAGTCCAGACGCAGGGCGCAAAAGCCGGGTGTTCGGTTCTCGTCAGCCGGAGAAGTATTCTTGCGATAGAACCATGTCTGGTTCCAATCCTTGGGATGACTTGGCAGACGGGCATAAGGGAAGATAGCGTGTCTCCTTCGCTGAATTGAGATTCCACCAAGTTCCAGGTTGGGTCCATTTGAATACTCATTCTGGCGGTTCAAATAAAAGTATTCTCTGAACAATTCCACACCGGGCTCCTCTTGAAGGTACACCTCACAGAAAACTTGGAAATTGCATATATTTGACACGGAATTGGGTCCGATGTCTTGAGGATGAAGATTAATAAAGTGCAGAATGTCCCGGAAGAATTTAGAGCCGGCAGTGAGAAGCCACGGTTCATATGACCAGTAAAGACAATGACTTCGTCCTCCTTTGGCTGAGGTTTCTCCTCTTCCGGTTTAGGGGCACGGTAGTGCATGATAGTCTTCTTTGGCAAATAAATGGTTGTTACAAAGTCCTGGAGTGTTTTCTCAGTGACGATGGAGGAAACCCAATTACAGAAGGTGGCTGTCTTCGGGGCCATTGTGAAAAAGAAGAAGCCTAAAAAGAAAAAGAACAAGTTTGCCGGTTCAAATTAAGCCAGAGGAAAATCACTACAACACATATTCAGAATGGCGGCTTAAAAAGGGGCCTAATGGTATATGACTAGTTACAGCGGGTTATGTAAGCCGCCATGACCAGTTTTGATGTGTGTCAAAGGTGAAATCTGTTGAGCATTGAATCTAACTACAATTGGTGATGAAAGCCGCCATGGCCAGATTGATTTATCAGGAAGGAAATTTTTTGCTAAGTACTGGACAAACAAGTTTAACATATTACAATTATAATTTTGGATCAATGGCAGTTCAGAAAAAGAAAATAAATCAAAACCTAAAAACAGTGCAAGGGAGTTCATAGGTTCTGAGGAGATCTTTTTTCAAAGAAAAATGGCCTGTTGGCATTGAAAACAAGGGCAAAACTGCTACCGCGTGAGTTATATGCTATCTTCAGATCAAAGGATGATAGGGTTGAAGATGAACTACAAACAACTACAAAGGACACGAAGAACTACTGAAACCCTAATGGAATCTGGAGCATGGAAGGAGAAAAGCTTACAGAGGCAGGGGAACTGCCGTGGAGCGCAGTCGTTCTCTGGTCCTGTTCAGGTTGATGCAGCGGCCGAGGATGAGGAGGATGGTGTGCTTTGCAGCGGCGGGGAAGCTTGAGTGGTAGGAGAGTCACGAGAGGAGGAAGACGAAGGAAAGGGGGGAGAATTAGAAGAGGCGGTTCGACCCTAGTTATAAGGAAAGGTAACAGGTGGGCGCAAAAAACGAGGAGGCCAAAACATGGTTATCCAACTGCTTGCGCGCCTCTATTTTTTGGGCAGCCATTAAAGATAAAGATCCATTGAGTTATATTGGATATTATGTGAACTAATAATAGGTGACATCATGGCGGGTTATCACAAGTCCAGGAGATGACGTCATGGCGGGTTATGAATTCTCGTACAAATGAAGAAGGGAGGATTTTTTCTAAGTGTTGAAGATTGACATGAACCAGTTCAAATCAACCTGGGGCCTAATGTTGGGGATATAACTATTAGGTATGACCCGCCCAAGAGACCGGGTTATACCTATGGTGATTCATGATATGAAGCCCACGAGGATATTGAAGATGGCGGTTCACAAGCAAGGGCCCAAGGCCCAAGGGCGACTTAAGGCCCGTAGGGGTAAACCGCCATATATGTAAGACTTGTATTGTAAGGCATGTATAGATAGTCACCAAGCCGTACACATTATCTATGAGCCGGCCGGGACTCCGTGTGCCGTTGGGCATCAACCTGTGTATATAAAGGGACGACCAGGTGGCGGTTCAAGGCAATAAAGAAGAGATTAAAAGCTAGGTCAAGCATATTCGCTCCCGGGTAATCGAGACATAAGAAATACCACCTCAAACTAGATTAGGACTTTACCTTCACCGCAAGGGGCAAAACCAGTATAAACTCCTGTGTCCTTTGTCCCGTTTAACCCCTTTAAGCTAACCTAGTAGCGATGGCTCCACGACTAAGTCCTTTCACTAGGACATCTGCCGTGACTATTCCATGACAAATCTCCTCAACATTTTTCTTCCTCTGAAATTTTCTGAAATTTTTAGTGACTCAAAATAAAAGTGAACCAAGCTCAACAATATTGATAGCAACTACTCCCGCAAGTGCCTAGAGACTATATCATGCATTAAAACTACTTTGGACCATATAAATTTGACATGCAAGCTCAAGAGCAGGGTCACCTCAGCAGCAACAAATTGCAATGAATAAAGCACTAGAACAAAAACTAATTGGACTATTGGAGGAGTCACATACCGAAGAACAATCCCCCAAAGAAGTTTTGTGAATGGAGCTTTGAGCAAGGAGATCAAAAATGGCAGCAAAATGAGCAAGAACACGAGTTTGAGCTACGAGATGATTTTTTTCTGGATGAAGACGAAGTGGATGGGTGCTGGATATAGTGGAGGGGGGCCACGTGGGGCCCACGAGGCAGGGGCGTGCCTAGGGGGTAGGGTGCGCCCTCCACCCTCGTCGCTAGCTGGTGTGCCCCCCCGGTGTGTTCTAAGTGCCAGAAATTCTCAAATATTCTATAAAAAATCATACTAAATTTTCAGGGCACTTGGAGGACTTTTATTTTCGGGGTATTTTCTATTGCAAGGATAATTCGGAAAACAGACATAAAATACTATTTTTGCTTTATTTATTCTAAATAACAGAAAGTAAAAGGAGGGTACAGAAAGTTGTGCCTTCTAAATTCATCCATCTCATGCTCATCAAAAGGAATCCATTAACAAGGTTGATCAAGTCTTGTTAACAAACCTCTTTCGAATAACATGAAACCGGAGAATTTTCGGATAATAATAAGTTACCTCAACGGGGATATGCATATTCCCAACAACAAGAATATCATATTTCTTTTTGACAGTAGGAAGAGGGAATTCAAAACCTCCAATAGTAATCGTTGAAATTTTTCCAATAGAATTGATACTATGAACTTGAGGTTGTTTCTTCGGAAAGTGTACCGTATGCTCATTACCATTAACATGAAAAGTGACATTGCCTTTGTTCCAATCAATAACAGAAATTGCAGTATTCAGAAAGGGTCTACCAAGGATAATCGACATACTGTCATCCTCGGGAATATCAAGAATAACAAAGTCCGTTAAAATAGTAAAGTTTGCAACCACAACAGGCAGATCCTCACAAATACCGATGGGTATAGCAGTTGATTTATCAGCCATCTGCAAATATATTTTAGTAGGTGTCAACTTATTCAACTCAAGTCTATGATATAAAGAGAAAGGCATAACACTAACACCGGCTCCAAGATAACATAAAGCAGTTTTAAGATAGTTTCTTTTAATGGAGCATGGTATAGTTGGTACTCCTGGATCTCCAAGTTTCTTTGGTATTCCACCCTTAAAAGTATAATTAGCAAGCATGGTGGAAATTTCATATTCCGGTATGTTTCTTTTATTTGTGACAATATCTTTCATATACTTAGCATAAGGATGCATTTTAAGCATATCAGTCAAATGCATACGCAAAAAGATAGGTCTAATCATTTCAGCAAAGCGCTCAAAATCCTCAACATCCTTTTTCTTTAATGTCTTAGGAGGAAAATGCATGGGTTTCTGAGCCCATGGTTCTCTTTGTTTACCGCGCTTCCTTGCAACTAAGTCTCTCTTACCATAACATTGATTCTTTGATTGTGGGTTATCAAGATCAACAGCAGGTTCCATCTCTACATCATTATGATTAGTAGGCTGAGCATCAACATGAACATCATTATTAACATTATCACTAGGTTCATGTTCATCACTAGATTATGTTTTAGCATCAGAAATAGAAATATCATTTGGATTCTCAGGTGTGTCAATAACAGGTTCACTAGAAGCATGCAAAGTCCTATGATTATTCTTTTTCTTTTTATTAGAAGGACTAGGTGTATCAATATTAATTCTATTAGAGTCTTGCTCAACTTTCTTAGGATGTCCCTCAGGATACAAAGGTTCCTAGGTCATTTTACCACGTCTAGTCATAACTCTAACAGCATTATCATTGTTCTTATTATTCAACTTATTGAGCAAATCATCTTGTGCTTTAAGTACTTGTTCTACTTGAGTTGTAACCATGGAAGCATGTTTTCTAATAAGCTTAAGATCACTTTTAACTCTAGACATATAATTTCTCAAGTGTTCAACCATATAAACATTACGTTTCATTTGTCTACCAACATAAGCATTGAAGTTTTCTTGCTTAACAATGAAATTATGAAACTCATCCAAGCATTGACTAGCCACTACAAAAAAATACACTTACGTGATGATACGTGTTTGTCACAGTAGGCCGCGTTTTTTGTCATGCATGTACATCCATGACGATTTTATGACAAAATCAAGATAGTCATACCTATGCTGTCGTGGAAGTGTTCCATGACATTACCAAAATTATCATCACGGAAGGGTCCACTTCCACGACGATAAATCGCGCATCACAGAAGTGCTTTCGTCAAGGGTGACCGACACGTGGCATCCACCGTAACGAAACGCTGTTAAGCTATCGGGTCGGGTTTTGGATCCGATAACCCATTAACAGCCCCGACCAACGGGGATTTTCCACGTGTAAAATCATCATTGGCTGGAGGAAACACGTGTCGGCTCATCGTTGGGATAGATGTCATCCACTCATTGGACAGAAGGCGCCTATGATACGTCGACACATGGCACGACCCAACAGAGGCCCATTCCTGTGAAAAGGCCGGCCCATGGAAAGCCTGTTAACGGTCTGTTTGCATATAGCCCATTTACAGCCCGCTAACCCAAGGCCCGTTACGCCCTATCCAAATTAGGCCCAGTAGCGTCATCTGGGCCATCCAATATGATTCCAGCCCGTTTTCACTTCTGGCCCATGTATGGCCCATGACGTCTTTCGACCCATATGAGGCCTTTGTAACTCTTGGCCCATTAATGGTCCGTGGTGAAACTGGCCCGTAATGAACAGTGTATCACTTTACACCCATTAATGGCCCGTGGTGAAACTGGCCCGTAATGAATAGTGTATCACCTTAAACCCATTAACGACCCATTATTCCGTTGGGCCATTTCCAGCCCATGTTATCTTTTGGCCTTCTCAGAGCCCATTTATTCTTGGGCTCATTTCCAGCATTCGTTTACTTACGGCCCGTTACTGTCATTTTCTGCTTGTGGGCCAAATTCAGCCCGTGGTTACAGTCGGCCCGTTTGTGGTCCGTTAATATGTTGGGCCGTTTTCATAGCGTCATCAAATAAGGCCTATTAACGACGACACGTTATGGTCGGCCCATGAATGGACGATTCCAACTCTAGCCTGTTTACGGCCATAATGCGGTCTGTTATTGGCCCATGTTTGGCCGATCGATCATACGGCCCATATAAGGCCCATTGATGATACGGCCTGTAGAAGGCCCAACGTGTCTACGGCTCGTAGAAGGCCCATTGTGTCTATGGCCCGTAGAAGGCCCATGGTTTCTACGGCTCGTAGAAGGCCCATTGTTTCTACGGCCGGTAGGAGGCCCAGTGTCACTACAGTAAATATGTAGCCATGGTTATTGTGGCCTAGTTTTAAAAAATAGGTTATTGCGGCCACTAGCAAACCGCGGAAAAAGAACTGCACTGACTACAAGCAAATAAATAAACAATACAACAAGGAAATAAATAAGCAAGCAACTTACGCTAGTCTATCACGGCTATTACACATATTACATCAACAGGGCATCAAAGTTCACCACCAGTGCAAATATAGGGAACAAAGCAGCATATAAATGCTGCAACAAAACAAGTCTAGCACTAAAACCACTTCAGAAGAACTCAAGAAACAATATCCTGGGTACCCATAATGCTGGCAAGATGCTTAGCAAGCTTATTAACTTTCTCTTGTTTATCGCTTAAATCCTCCAGCGCTTGCTGTTGCACAAGAAAGTATTCATATGATTTCTTCAAGGACTTCCTCAGTTCTTCGGCTTCTTGCCGCAGCACAGTTGACTGATGCCTTTCAGCTTGTAGCTGAGATTGAAGAAGCCGAAGTGATTCAGGCACCGAGTTCAAAGAGCTTGTGCCAGCGGTACTGGCCAGTAACTCGAACACTACATCAACGCAGGACTGTGGGGTTTTCTCATTGTCTACAAGATCATTTTTATCACCTTTCTTGGAGACTAACAGGGTTGTCTCACTATCTTTAACCTTATTTGCATTACTTTCTCTACCATTGCATACTGGGGTGCTCTTCTCCAATATTCTGTTTGCATACTACAAGAGAAACAAGCAGGCACATCACAGGTTTAGCTTGTAGTATACAAAACTCATTTTGGTAAACTAGTTCAGTAGTAAGGTGGACAGGATAACAACATGAAACAAACATATATCTATGTACTATGGTCACTGTATTGTCCATATCATTCTAGTTTATGTTTCCTAATCAAGATAGAGACACAGTTCAACTCATATATTTTTAAGACACAACAGCATAGACAGAATATAAATGTGAGAAACTACACAACATTGGCAACACTTGTAATGTGCATCACATGAGAACATAACTGTTTATACAACTTAAACTGAAATCAACATAGCGCAAGAAGTTAGAACAACAATCCAGTTAAAGAAATAGGTTTAAACCATACCTGTTGCACCATTGGAGTTTCAATCGGATCCTTCAAATTCGGAAGTAGTTGGTATGAGTAAATACAATGATGCAACAGCAAAGGAGTATGGACCATAGCTATGGAATCTGACCTGAGAATAGTTGCTCTTATGCTTTAAATGTGGAGTTTGGGTTCGATGTGGTGGTCTTCATGCTTTGGGCACTGCAGTAGCTTTACAAACTACTCGTGTGGGGGTACTCTATGGTGGACATGGTGCTTTGTCAACTAGAAGTGGGTTACTATCCGCTGGGGTTGCGGTTAGATGGGTTGTACCTAGTTCTCTGCCCAACGATGTAAGTGTGCAATCTGGAAGAGTCTCGGTTATGTGTGGTGGGGCTAGTTTGTGGGCCACTACAACCATGGTTCTATTTGCATCAACGGGTAGCACTGTCTTTTGTGAAGAATGGGTTTTTGCTCCCTTGGATACTGCCATCACCCCCTCCAATTCAAATGGCTGATAAACAAGAAAACAAATTGAACGTACAGACATTGTATGATAAATAGATGTGGTAATTCACATATATGTTGTCTAACCAAACAGAACAACATGACACAATTTCACATATATGATGCCTAACTAAACAAGATAGCATGGCATAGTTTCAGATATATGATGGATAACTTAACAGGATATAATGGCATAATTCAACATATGATGAGTATCTAAACAGGATGACATGACAAAACTATATGCTGTCTTTCTAAAATAGGTTGGGATGAAATAATTCACATACATGTTGTCTAAATATATAGGATGGCATGATATAATTGACATAATTGATTCATATACTAAGCAGCTGGCACTCGCATGTATGATCTCTAAACTAAGCAGATGGAATTCAATATTGTGCATATGATCTCTAAACTAAGCAATGCAAGACACCATATGCATCATATGAGAAATATAAACATTGCAACTTAGAGCATACACCTTAGGTGGGATATATGACTGGTCATCTGTCTCTGAATCCTCCTTTGAGGAGCTCCTTGTAACCATCAAGACATATGCTTCAACAGGTACCATTGCCTGCTCTGAAGACCTTGTTTTCACTCTAGATTTTTCCATAACCGGCTCAAATGGCTTATACACATGAAGAGTAGTTCAATATACACAGATTTTCGACAAATGGAATACGTAATGAAAAAAAGATGGCATGAGATAATTCACATATATGATGCCTGGCTACATGGCGGTGCATAATTCACATATATGATAACTGGCTGAAAACATGGCATTGCATAATTCACATATCTGATATAGAAAGCAAACAGGAGGCATTCACACAAAGCATGTCTAATCTAAGCAGATGGCATGGCAATGCAAGACACCATATGCATGATATGAGCAATATAACACTGCCAAGCTAGAGCATGCACCTGGGGGGGGGATACGACTAGTCATCTATCTCTGAATCATCTTCTGAGGAGCTATCTGTAACCAACAAGAAATCTGCATCGACAGGTAGCACTAACTGCTCAGAAGACCTTGTTTTCCCTCCAGATTTTCCCATGACCGACTCAAATGGCTGATGCACAGGAAGAATAGATGAATGTATAAACATTGTTGATAAATGGAATACATTATGGAAAAAATATGGCACGATACAATTCACATATACGATGACTGGCTAAGCAGGATGTCATTGCATGATTCACGTATATGATGCCTGGCTAAAGAAGATGGCATTGCATAATTCCCATATACTCCCTCCATTCCTAAATATTTGTCTTTTTAGAGATTTCAAATGGACTACCACATACGGATGTATATAGACATATTTTAGAGTCTAGATTCACTCATTTTGTTCCGTATGTAGTCACTTATTGAAATCTCTAAAAAGAAAAATATTTAGGAATGGTGGGAGTATGATATAGAAACCAAACAGGTGGCATTCACACAAAGCAAATCTAAACTAAGCTGATGACATATAAGATGTATAATGTAAGCAATGCGAGGCGCCATATGCATGATATGACCAACACCAGCATTCCAGGTTAGAGCAAACACCTCAGGTGGTAAATAGGCATGGTTGGCTCCTTCTAAATCCCCATCTGAACAGTTATCTTCCTCTGGAATACAATCTGGAAATGCAGGAGGGGGGCACTTCTCCCACCATGGAGCGGCGTCTGCATGACATTATATTCCCACACAACGGTCTTCTATTTTTCTCTACATGTTCACTACGATTGTGTACAATATCTGACATGCATAATAAAAAAAATAGTTAGATTTTGTCAGGCCTAAGGGGTGCATGCAAAAATCAAGAATGATGGTAGAAAATGAGTGGATGGATCCAAAACTAATGATAGAAGGTAGATTATAGCTTCAGTTTAAAAAGATAGACAATGGGTCATCTATTGTTTGTTGCCCACCCAACGTGAACCACATAGAAGACCCCAGATGAACCAGATAGTAGACAGATACTATTCGTTGCTGCCTCGATATGAGACCCACGGGCATTTTAAAACTCAAGTTTGAACGATAAAGTAGCAGGTAATAATAACCGATGTATAACATAAGCAAACACGAAAGACTGCGACCTCTCTTGCGGAACTATGTAGTCCTCAGGTTAATCTGCTCAGTCGATATGGTAATGCAGTTGGCGTGGCTGCCAGCAACGGGGAAGATGATCTGAGGCGGCGAAAGAAAGTCTGCAGGGGGGATCTGTGCTGCAGTGAACGCTTCTGTCAATGGTGCACCTCAGGTGGGGTGGATGACGGCACGGCAGGAGCAGGACATAACACACAGAGTTTTCTTTGACGCCTATCTAAAAATGAAGTAAATCTGTAAGGGCTCCTTAGAATTGAAGGATTCTATAAACGCAAGGATAGGAAAAAGACAGGAATATGATAGGAATGCACGTGCAAAATAGAGCATTTAGAAACATAGGATTTCAGTCAACCTGGGTGTTTGGTTCACATGAATTGGAAGACCACACGAATGGAGAAACGTGGTCAAATTAAGGTCAAACCACGTGAAAATGAAGAAAACAAGAATCTTATTATGCCAGTAATGCAATTAGTTCTGTTCTTCATGCATATTAATTTGAAAAGGATGTCCAATATTAAAATTCCTACGTTTTTTCTTCAAAAGAGACACCAAAGGAAAAAATTCCTCCAGTTTTGCTTTGCTCCACTCCTTCTAACCAAATGCATGAATAGTTGTTCCATAGCAAAGGATCCCTGAGGGATCGACATGAATGCAGAGTAACAAACTAATGCGATGAGTGTACAACCTCTTTGGCATAGCCTTGTGGACCCCAGCATCATTGGGTTGGACATGGAGGATGGTGATGCTGGTGTGACTGTCGGAGGCGGGGAAGAAGATCTGAGGCATCTGGAAACAACGTCGAGGGTACTGCTCAACTGTGATGGACAGTTCCGTTGTTGGAGCAGCTCGGGTGAGGTGTACGGCGGCGAGGCTGAAGCAGGACAAGACAGACAACGTTATTCTGAAGTGGGACTCTAATATCATCTGCAATAGATGATGTAAAATACATCACCAAAAAGTGCTAGATGTAAAACGCATCAGCCGCGCCACGGCCACTCCGACAGATGCTATAAGTACCGTTCACTCTGAACTTAACTGAAGAAACTGAACTTTACAGTCAAAACTGAATTTTACTGTCGAAACTGATTGAACTAGTAGCAGAGCATTGCAATAGATGTTTAGGGCATTCGAGCACTAGTAGCAGAGAAGCAGTGATCTAAATTAGTAGACGCTCGAGCAGGGAACACACTAGCAGAGAGCAAGTCGTGCAGTAGCACAGCGAGCGAGTGCTAAAGCAGCAACTCCTGTAGCTGCTGGAGGTCGTGCAGCAGCAGCAGCAGCGTGAGCGAGAGCAAGAGCAGAGAAGTAGGACGAACAAAAGCAAGAGCAATGCAGCAGCGCGGCCGACAGCAAGAACAGATCCGCAACACGAGTGAGAGCCGGAACAGCTGTAGCTAGTGCCGGTGTGGAAGTCGCTGCCAAGGAAGCAACAACATGGGGGAGAGACGCCATGGATGATGTGGCCGGTGACGGCACCGTTGATGGAGACCTTCCATGGCTGCTTGGTATCGAGCACCGGCAGCCCCGTGAGATCGAATAAAAGATAAAATGGAGTGGTGAGTGCAGAACCTCCTTGCTGGCGCCGAGTTGGCCTCGCCTTCATCGGAGGAATTGGTGAGGGTGCTGCGGCTCCGGTGGGGTAGGTCAAGATGAAGCTGTGGGGATTGAGGTGGCACGATAGACGAGGCGAATGTCAGGGCAACTCCTTGGAGGTGGAGGACAGGGTGGCTGATCCGGCGGGACGACGAGATCAACGACGGATCCTCATCCAGTGCGGTGGATGAGGGACGGTGAGCTGTTGCGGTGGATGACGTAGTCGGGGAAGAGTCTCCGGTTGGGCGGCGGTCGGGAGGCCGACGGAGGAGCCTGGGGTTTCGCTGGTTTTGGCGACCTCGGTGTATGAATGAGGGGGAAGCCAAGCTTAGGGACGCGCTTGTCTGAAATGTAGGGTAAGATACCCACGTACCCCCACCGGTTTTGACACCGCGATGTGGAGCTTCATTTTCGGCTGAGGGGTAGAAGGGGGATTTTGCGTGTCTGGGCTGCGGGACCGATTTTGGATGAGGAGGGAGTTTTCACGCGCGTCGAAATTTTGGGATAACAAGGCACGGCACGGGTTGAAGAGGCGGGAGTTTCAAAGCAGGTGAGACAAAAGATACTCTACTCTCTTCTATCCCGACGTCTTTGCTATCTCTACTCTCTTCTCTATTGTTATATTTATTTTATATTTTATATTTAATATTTACTCTACTTCTCTACTGTCTACTTATTTTTCACTATACTTTTTTTTCTTGCAATATAGGCCGTCCGATTTATATCTGACAGATAGGAAGGAAGCAAATGGGAATTTTGCAAAAAGATACCCATACCCCTCTCCAGATTTGCAAATAAGGCCTTCCCTCGTTCATCCTTTTCTCCCACAAGATAAACTACTCATACAAATGCATCTTGATGCGTGCAACACATGGGCATCTTGCTAGTTCTAAAAACCTTTCCATCATTTGCCACACTACTGGTTGCAGATGAAAAACCTACCGAAGCACAACACGATACAAGAGTGACGCACAATTACAAGCTGACATTCCTTTTGACAATGGAGGCTATAACCAATTACTTTTACGGGAACAATAGCACCCAGGAAATTTGAAGGGTAGGTATGAACAAAATTGGAACTGCACATGTACTGCTAACTGATTCAATAGACACATTACCAATCGAGTAGGAGAACGATGGTCACCGCAGCCTCTGTGAGTCATGGTCGGCAACGGGAGTCAGTTCATTGTCCACGACGGTGGTACTTCTGCGCTTGGCGTCGGCTTCTAGGAAGCAGATCCGAGACCGTGGAAGACGATGACGGGGAAGAGGATCCGTGTATGAGGACGATGATGGACCAGCTCCAGTGCAGCGTACGAGGTCGTCGATGAGGCAGATGCGCTACGGTGGACAAGTGCGCCAATGTAAAGGGGGAGGAGCACGAAGGCTGTGGTGCCGTGGGGAAGTCTATTTTGCGGTGGGGATAGAAAATGGGGAGTATTCGGGTGTACTACTCTGGGTGCCTGGGTGGTGTTGGTTGGGTAGGGTGAACCTGAAGTGACGAAAAGAGCCCCCTACCAAGTGTCATCCGTAGGCCTGTTGCGAAGGCTATGATGGTAACTTCCCATTGCTCGAATCAGGGTCGCGGGAGATTTTCTCGCCGACCTCAAAATTATGTGACACTGGACTCCTCGTGTGGCATGTTGAGTGATTCGGCTAAGCAACTAGGGAGTAGTAGTAGTAAACTCTGCATATTAGGTTTGACCGAAGTCAAACTTCCTAAAGTTTGAAAAGTTTATAGAAAAATATAAACATTTACCATAACAAATATGTATGATGTGAAAGTACATTCAATAATGAATCTAATGGTATTTATTTGTTATTGTATATGTTAATATTTTTTGTTATAAGCTTTCTGAGAGTTTAAAAAACTTGACTTTGACCAATGCTAATACACGGACTTAAATAAAAATGGAGGGAGTACACATTTGTTTTCTTAGTTTGTAGGGAACTAATCATTTGTTGAAATTGTGAAATAAATATATTAGGCTATTGACTACAAAAGTAACGGTCTATACAATTCAATAGTTACAATCATTGTCGAATCCCAAGATGTATACAAGGTCTATAGTACTTCACAACATGCTCAAACTCACATAATCCCAGTCAAATGAGAATCTAAATGCATTTCATAGTTATTACTTTGTAGGATGCAACAAAAACAACCATAACTCTACATCAGCCATTATAGAAGCAACATTTTGACATATCCCAATGTGTGAATGAAATGTGCAGAGAGAGATTTTGAAGATGGAGCAGATAGGGCAGGAAAGATTGTATGTATGTGGACGAGAGAGTAGGAGACAAACCTAACAAGACACACACAGAGAGAGATAGAGAGAGAAAGAGACAGGAAGAAGTTAGGTCTGTGAGAAAGATGGAGACATGTAATATACTTGAGATGCGTGTGCATCCGGATTTTGTATACGTGGAAGGAGAAGAGACAACATGTTTGATGAGAGAGCTGGAAAAACATGGACGAGAGGGGAAGGATCTCATGGGTTGAGGGATTGACAATTTTGTGCGGGGGAGAGAGGGATTGGTAATTTTGTGCAAGAGAGAGAGAGAGGGTGGGGGGAGGAGTCAGTCAGCTGTCGTCACATCACCCTGCTTCCAAATGACCCCGCATTCTCTAGCATGGTGTGGTCGCCGTCTTCGATCTGCTCGATGCCCTCTTTGAAGACTGAGGTGTTGTTCATGTTGGGGTGCAAAGAAGCACAAGCGAGAGTGGTCGCCGTATAACCTTGGATGGGGATGAATTGTGTGCTCGGGGGAGGGTGTGTGTGTGTGTTGTGCTGCGTGTCTCTCTGTGTGTATGTGTGTGTGTGTGTGTGTGTGTGTGTGTGTGTCAGATATTGAGAGAAAACAAACCTAAGGAGATAAATGGGTATTCACAAAGAGATTGTGCAGGCCTTGAGGTGGGCAGGGGCCGGGTGAGGGTGTCAAAATGTGCGCGTTGATGCATGTGTTGCATGCGATCGTGCGAGGGACGGACGAATCGAGAGAGATGGTTGTTGTGTTACGGATGCTCCTCTCTCTCTCACACACACACACAAGTAAACTAGAAGACCGTTCTCTCATGTATACACAATGTATAGGCATCTGTCTATGTCTCACTCATGCATGACCATTTGCACATTCACACCTCTCTATGTTTGTATCACACGCACACCGTCTCCACATTGCCCTTCCGCCACAACACACATATGGACACATACACACGTTCTCTCTCAGTCACACACACACAATCAGTATTAAGAAAAACTAGGGCGCACCTAAAACGTTCAAATCCAAATAAACATGAACTGGAGCTAAATTCAAATATATGGAAATATTGCAGTGTCAAGAACTTTCCCAGGAAAAAAAGTTGAGTAACATTCGAGGATTGTTTTCACACACACAAAAAGTTTCGGTGGATGTCCTTTGAGCGCGACACAGCGACACACCGTTTTTTCGACCGCGCGGCCGCAGTTCATGTGCTTGCACATGATTCTTGTCACGCCCAATATGCGACCCTATCCTAAAGGAACTCGAAGGTCCCACCAAGGATAGAAGCGCATATTGGAGACGCTTTTGCAAGCTGGATATCATTACATCGTACCATTACATAATAGTTGGGGATACATACAAAAGACATACAATGCCACACGAATACAACATCATCATACTCAAGATCAACATCCGATTACGGATGAAACACAAACAGAAACTCGAACGACATCCACCCTGCTAGCCCAGGCTGTCGACCTGGAACCTATCCCCTGATCGAAGAAGAAGCAGAAGAAGAACTCCAAAACAAGTAACATCGCTCTCGCATCATGATCATCGCAATACCTGTACCTGCAACTGTTGTTGTATTAATCTGTGAGCCACGAGGACTCAGCAATCCCATTACCATGGTTATCAAGACTAGCAAAGCTTAATGGGTAAAGGAATGGATAAGTGGTGAGGTTGCAGCAGCGAGTAAGCAAGTATGGTGGCTAACATACGCAAATAAGAGCGAGAAGAGAAGCAACGGATCGGTCTTGAAGCTAGCAATGGTCAAGAAGTTATCCTAAAACTACTTATGTCAAACATAACCCAAAACCGTGTTCACTTCCCGGACTCCACCGAGAAGAGACCATCACGGCTACACACGCGGTTGATGTGTTTTAATACGAATCTGGTGTCAAGTTCTCTACAACCGGATATTAATAAATTCCCATCCACATAACCGCGGGCACGGCTCTCAAAAGTTTATACCCTGTAGGGGTGTCCCAACTTAGACCATCACAAGCTCTCACGGTGAACGAAGGATATACCTTCTCCCAGGAAGACCCGATCAGTCTCGGAATCCCGGTTTACAAGACATTTCGACAATGGTAAAACAAGACCAGCAAAGCCGCCCGAATGTGCCGACAAATCATGATAGGAGCTGACATATCTCGTTCTCAGGGAACACCGAATGAGAAATCTATACAACTAAAACCAGACCTCAAGTTTCCTTGAGGGGGCGCTGCAAAGGGCTCTAGTTTGGACCAACACTCGGAGGAGCACTC
>NC_041393.1:96128754-96153712 GCF_002162155.2 Triticum dicoccoides
GGCTCCGGAAACACAAGGGAAAAAGGCTTAGGTAGACAAATGGTAAAACCAAGGTTGGGCCTTGTTGGAGGAGTTTTATTCAAAGAGAACTGTCAAGGGGGTCCCATAAATCACCCAACCGCATAAGGAACGCAAAATCAAGGAACATAACACTGGTATGACGGAAAGTAGGGCGGCAAGAGTGGAACAAAACACCAGGCATAAGGCCGAGCCTTCCACCCTTTACCAAGTATATAGATGTATTAATTAAATAAGAGATATTGTGATATCCCAACATAATCCTGTCCATCATGGAGCAATCTTCAACTTCACCTGCAACTAACAACACTATAAGAGGGGCTGAGCAAAGCGGTAACATGGCCAAGCAACGGTTTTCTAGGAAGGGTAAAAAGGTTAGAGGCTGACATGGCAATTTGGGAGGCTTGATGAACAAGAGATAGGTAGCGCATCATAGCGGTAGAACGAAGCAAATAATATAGCAATGATAGTAGTGAGATCCAAGGTGATGGTCATCTTGCCTGAAATCCCTCTAAGAAGAAGAACGAGTCTATGAAGAAGATGAAGCCACGGAGACGAACCAAGTGTAGACGAACGAATCCTCACGATCGTAACGAAACAAGAACTAACAAGAAGGAGCAGAACTGGAAAGAAGCAAACAACAAGGTAAACACACAACACATAGACATAGCATGACGCTCAACCAAGCATGATGCATGACAAAGGATATATGATGCTACTCATGGCAAGAGATGATGCATACAAGAGCAACACATCAAAGCAAGTTTAAATGAGGCCGGAAACAACATATAACAATTCCGGTAAGTCCTCATATACAAATTTCGAAATTGGTCCAGATCTGAATAAACATTATGTTAAAGTTGTTAAACAACAAGTTAATATGCACCAAGATGATCTACATGAAATTCTAGTCAAGTTTCATATAAAGTTCATTTAGTTCGGAGCTACGGCCTAGAAGATATGAGCAAAACAAGTCAAACATGGCATTGATGCAAAATGCATTCAAACATCAAACAACACTCTTAAAACATGGATGCAACACGATAATATGAAACTACATGCAAATCTAAGCAAGTTTCATATAGAGCACACTCCAAACGAGCAACGGTGCAACACATACACATGAAACAAGTTTAAAGGACAAGCTGTCCAAAAGAGCAACTAGGCATCTAGCAAGCATCACAACAATATGCTACAACACCTCAACATGAAAACAAAAGACATGGACATGATATACAGGTAGAGCATGACAAAACATGAACACTGAGCTATCTCTATACGACACTATAACATGCTCAAAAGGACATGGCAAGATAGCAAATAATAACAGTTCACAGACTTGGCAGAAATCACTGGACATGGCAGAAATAACATCAGGTTGCAATGTTTAGAGCTATCAAACAATATGCTACCTGAACTTATCATGGCAAAAAAAGACATGGCGTGATAATACTAAAGATAAAGAACAAAACTCCTTTACTGAACTTATTCCAAAGATCAAAATAAAACATGGTAGCATCCATGCAAACATGGAAAATGATATGACAGATTCAGAATAACATTACATGGCAGGAACAACGATAAGTAGGCATGTTGGTGAGCTTGTACAACTCACCACAGAGCAATACATGGCATGACAAGGTGACCCAAAGTAGGATGTCATATTTAAGAAGCCAAGCATGGCAATAGAATGTTCATAGGGTCCATGGATCAATAGCAAAACACATGGCAAAATTGAACTTGTTAACAGGCTGACAACAACATTATTTAGCAATTTCGGAGCAAGATTACAACAATCTACAGCAGGCTATAAATGCAACCAAGGGCATAGATGGATAGAGCTTAACATGTATAACAAAAAATCCTTAGTGAACATCTCCAGATTATCCATAGAATGACTTGTAGTAGCAGGTTTACATAGCATCATGATATAACAGATTCAGCCTAGCAAAACAATAACAACCAGTACCCTACTTCACAAGCTTACTGCAGTCACTAAATAAATCACAAAAATACATGGATTGCACCACTGTAAATATGGCATGATGTAGCTCAAAACTCATGTGGACATCAAGTCCATAGGATGCGCACACAAAATGCAACGAAAATGACAAAACAACAAGTTATAACAGTCTCAGCAGATTAACATCATGTAGCACTCTTGCAACGATGATTAGGGCATCAAGATGAACTCAAATAAGCATGGCACAGTGTAAGTAAATGAAGAGCATCTCATAATGAACATTTTGGCATATTATACATGCAAAGCGGAGCAGCATGAATGGAGTTATCAGCATCACAACATGGCAACATAATACTGATGTAGAAAAGGACTTGGCCATATTCAGAATCTGACAGAAAAATTCAGAAAACATGAGGGCTTCGGGATCTGGTCCCTGGACCTCCTAGATGCAAGGAAATGGTGCATAACACCTATTTACACATGAGGCTAGGCCTAGGACATGGTTTGGCCGAAGGGAAAGACACATAGAAGCACAGATCTGAGCGAGGGCGCGATAGGGCGTGCTCTGGCTCGCAGAGTTCACTGGGAGCGGGGTTTTGGCATGAAGATAACGTCACTAAGGGTGCGATAGAGGTCGAGGGATTTGTTAGAGAGGAAGGCGGGTATACCTCCTTACCCTAAGACAAGAAATCATGGCCGGGGACGGATGGGGGCGACGACAGCGAGTCGATGAACTTGGCGCGATCTGCTGTCCGTGAAGATGATGTAGAGGAAGAAGGGGACATCATGGATGGAGTCCTCGGGCTCGGCTTGGCGTCTAAATGGATCCGGGGCGGCGTGTAGATGCTCGTGACATGAAGAAAAGATCCAACGGCGCCTGCTACTAGGCTGGCGACGAGCTTGTACCCGGGGCGGCCATGGTGCACAGGAGAAGGAGTTGGGCTTGGGGAACCTCTCTAGAGAGGCAGCGGCGCAGAGGAGGAAGGGGAAGGCGAGGACGAACCCTAGGGAAGGCTCTGGGGCACCTTTATAGGAGCTGGGGAGGCAAAGCCGTGGATGCCCTCGTGGCCATGCCTTCCCGTGAGCGTGAGAGAGAGAGAGAGAGATGGGGACCGAGAGGAAGAAGAAGGTAGGAAAGGCTCGCTGGCAAGTGGGACCGCGGGGGTGCCCACGTGGAAAAAGAAGGAGGAGGGCGAGCGCTGGTGGCTGCGGCTTGCGCTGGAGCTGCGGCTGCGCCTGGGGGCGCCCAGGTGGGCTGGGGAGAAGAAGCCCAGGTAAGGAGGAAAAAGAAAAGGTAAGGCATTTCCTTTTTTTCATCTCCTCTAACTTCTGTTTATTTAAATAAACAGCTACACGAAAATAAAAGGCCAAGGGGCTAAGAGGGGATTTTTGCAGATATGAAAATATCCTCAAGCTCCTGGAATTATGTGCTATTTGAATAAATTGCTTTGGGCATTTTTAAAGATAGAAAAATAAATCAAATTTGAATTTAATTCAAACTTGCTCCATTTTTGAACCTAACCAAAACAACTTCAAAAAGGGTGAAATTTGGCAGAGAGGTAAAAGACATGTAGTAAGATTATCAGAAAACAAATGAACATTAATGGAGGCAGGAATAATGTCACTTGCAAAAAAATGAAAGAAAGAAGAAGGAAGGAGGAGATGATGGTGCATGGGCATGGTTTGAGAGAGAGATGGCACGGGCTGATACATACGACATGAATAAAGCAAGACAACATCATGAAGAATGCAATGCACATGGTGATTATGATGAAATGCAAAATGACAAGAGGCACAATTCAATGTAAACAATGATGATCATGAAGCAAGAAGCAAATATGACAAGGCACTCAACATGATCATGGCAACAATCATAGGGAAAAGAAATATGCAAAACAATTATGACAGTGCCACACGCAATAAACACATAGCAACAACTAAAATAAATGGGAGGCAACTGGAGCATCGGTCTCGGGGCGTCACAATTCCGTATCGTGGCTGTGGTACTAACTAATAAAAGCGCTGCCCAAGTCTATGGTTTACGTGTACTAGTACAATTTTCTTTTAAGTTTGACCAACCTTATATAAAACTAAAGTAAGCTCCCACACCCACACTCATCAATATGTCGCCGCCGCCGTTGCGCATGTCGGCGCCCGCCTGCTCCGGCCAACAATTTCTCGCCCATCACCACCATGTCACCGTCATCCCTGTGCCATGAAGCCGAAGGCTCGCTCGCTCACGTCGTCAGTAGTCCCTCCTCACGATGCCGCCATGCTACCAAGCGTGCGAGCAGCTGGTGGAGCCGCGTCTATGCATGCAGCATACGAAGAGGAGTACAAGCGCGTGCTCTAGCACGCCAACGAGGAGGATATAGCGTGTCATTGTCGTCTCCGCCCGCGCGCAGGAGGCGCACATGGTGGCTGTCGCGGTGGAAGTCGGTCGCGCGCGCGTCTAGCCTGCAAACTGGGTGCGGACGCGGAATCTACCTTCGAGACCTTGAATGCCACGTGGATCCTGCAATTTTAAGGAGCAATTTGGGTCAGTCAACTCATGTGAGCCGTTTGATGCAACATGGATGGCTAGATGGGCTTCTTCCACCTCTTCTGCCGTCTTCTTCCTTCGCTCCGTCGAACTTCTTTCACAAATCGACTGACCCAAATTATACTACTAGTACGAACATATTAAGTACAGTAGGAACACGAAGATACGAGCAGTAGTACCAACTGCAAGAAGAACAGTAGTAAGACATAGTACTAGTACTACTGTATGTACTAAAGAGTTCAAATAACGGGAAAGAACATAAACATAGTTATGCTGGGGCCTCAACACAACACACCCTTGAAAATAAACAAAGCAACTAGTCCGCTTGACACTGCCACCTACTCGGAATCCGAGTCCACGTCCTCGACTTCGTCCTTGTCCCTCTTCCTCTTCCTCTTCGCTGACGCTTCTTTACTTGAACCGGACACTGGGCTCTGCTTCTTCACCCAACCCTTGTAGATATTTAAACAAAGGTAGGCATCCATTGCTGCATACAGGATGTGATCTTCATCTAATGTCTTCGACTCCCATGCATGATGAAACTCGTGATGAGGTTTCTTCAGTTTAGCGTACGAAGGATGAATCATGGTTGCTGTCAAGGTCAGCATTGAAGGTTGAGAGGAGGACACCAGGCTTGCCTTCTGGAGATCGAAGGGCTGGCCTACAATGAAACCTATCCGATGCAGGACATCCCTGTCGTTCTTAAAGCCTACAGTAATGAATTTCACTTTTTGTCCTTGAGGAAGTTCTTAAAATCCTGGCACTCAACGTCGGCATGGCATATGTGGTAGACCAAGCAAACGTTATGTACGCAAACCTGTATTACGGCAGGCTTCTTCCTCTCTTTGTCCTTTAGATCCTTCTCTTGTCCCAGGACTGTGGTGTACTCAACATCTAGCCCAGCGACCCACTCATCCGTTGAACTGTTGAACATGCGTAGGAAGCGAGCAAGCCATGCTTTCACCGTCGCGGATCCACGTATGTAGATGATGATGAACTGATCGCCGGTGATGGCTATAACTTGGTAATCAACGGCGACCATGGAGATTTGGGAGGCCATGGATTTTGGAGGAGGGTTAGGAGAAGTTGAACTGTTGTACCCCGCAAAAAAAACTGGGAGCGAACTAATGTGAAAGGATAGGATGACTGGGAGCAAACTATTGTAAGGTAGAAGACGGGGATGAGTAGGGCGTGCGAACAGCGTGGGGTTGCTGGCTTGCCCGGTGGATAAACGGCTGCAAGCCCCCAAAGAGTTCTCGAGAACTATGCGGGACCCACTAGATGTCATGTCTACTAGACCCATATCGTAGGCCTGACGGTATAGCTTCTGCCTGTTCGCACGCCATGCCAGTGCATGGATGTAACTTCACTTAATTCTATCAACCGTCGCGCCTCCCACGACCTTCGCCTCCCTCGCGCGGTCGCGCCCTTTGATACTTCGACCGGCTATAAATGAGCAATTTGTTTTGCCTACTCCACATGCATGATACTCCCTCTAGTCCTTTTTACTCCCGTCAACCGTTTGCAAAGTGTTTGACCAAATTTATACATTTTTGAACACCACCTTATATTAATTAACTAGCCACACCAGTACACTCATTCGATACAATATTCACCACACAGGGCGGTATGTTATTTACAAGAATACCATCTAATCTATTGTCAAAGCTATACTTAGCGATTAAGTGTGCCACCTTATTGGCCGAACGGCTAATCTTTGACAATTGAAGATTGTTGATCAACTTCGAGATGCTCAACGCTTTCATCTTCAGGTCACGCATAGCAGACATGTCATAGTCCCCCGATGCAAGAGACGCTACCACAAAAGCGCAATCAGTCTCTAAAATTACAGGACTATGAAGAGAAATACCTATGTAGAGACCGGCAATGTAAGCCCGAAGCTCCGCTTCCTCCACGCTTTGATAGGCATCAATGAAATCCCACGACCAAATTTATACTAAAAATATCAATATCTACAATACTGACTATAATGAGTATAAGAACTACATTTTATAATGAGTGTAAAAATATTGATTTGACATTGTGAATGTTGATAGCACATTTTTCTATAAGTCTGGTGAAAGTAGAGGTACATTGACTTCAGACAAAACTTAAATGCACAATGCAGACTAGTTCCTCCGTCTAGGTGCGTGCCATGTCCTATCTTGTCATCACAACAAGGTTAGCTATTAGAGTACCACTACCTCCCTTCTAGTTTAAAGGGCTCGATTCAAAAAATTCACCTACCCTTAGAAAGATAGTAGAGGCGGTGGAATAGTTTTTGAAGTCTGCAAAAGTACTCAACTAATGCTGTCGTTCTTCACAAAAAAATGTGTTTACCAATGCATGCATGAACACTAGTTACTCTAACCCCCCTCTCTTCTTTAATTCATTGCCACATCAGCATGTTTGCTATTCTCGTGTGCATGATACCAGCTAAGATACCACAATTATGGCCAGCCTTAATCATCGCATGCAATAATTTAGTGCACCTTGAAATATGAACATGTGTGGGGCGTGTATGTTCTTAATGACTTGAGACTATACCTAGCCCGGCATGCAAGATGACTTATTATGCACCGTTCCCCATACCTGCAGGAAGCCCGTTCGTCTCCAAATTTTTTCCTCTCCATGTGTGGAAACAATATGCCTGCCAAACTCTCCTTCTCCCTCCGGCGATCCCACTATTCCACCCCGTGTGAAAAAATCTGCATGTATAACTCTCCTCCCCCACGCTCGTCCAATCCGTTGTGACCAGCAATAATTCCACCCCTTCCCTCCCCCGTAATTTACTCTAACAAATATGCCCACGTAGCTGTTACTTAACTGAGGTGCATTGGGTCACTGACATATGGGCCCAACAGGGGTCTGGCCCACATGTCAATGACGCAACTGGACCTGCAGTTAAGTCAATGCAGCTCAGTCCGTATCTTACGTAGGTGTGCCATTGCTCGCTATAAATACTGCGCCTCCCACGACATCGCTATCTCCTCCCCCTCATATTCACGTTCATCGCTATCTCCTCCCCTCCCTCTTACGTCGACCACCATGGCATCGCCCCTCCCAAGCCCTAGGAGCCCCTCGCTGCACCGCGTGGACGGTCACGCGTCGAGGTTTCGTTCCTCGCCACCACTAGTCGAGGAGGACGCGTCGGTGTTCCGCTCCTCGCCGCTACGCGACGCGTCGCCATTCCGTTCCTTGCCGCCACTATTCGAGGAGGACGCGTTGGCGTTCCGCTACTCGCCACGACGCGATGCATCACCGTTTCGTTCCTCACCGCCACTAGTCGAGGAGGACGCGTCGGTGTTCCGCTCCTCGCCGTGACGCGTCGAGGTGGACGCGTCGGTT
This sequence comes from Triticum dicoccoides, assembly GCF_002162155.2. Classification (NCBI taxonomy): domain Eukaryota; kingdom Viridiplantae; phylum Streptophyta; class Magnoliopsida; order Poales; family Poaceae; genus Triticum; species Triticum dicoccoides. The sequence continues at coordinate 96,136,626 of NC_041393.1, forward strand.
TTCCCAATCTCGACAGCACGCGCGTCGGAGGACGCGTCAGCTGCACGCTACGAGGAGAACGCCGCGCCGCCCGCCCAGCCCCCCAGCCTTGAGGACATTTGGAAAGAAATGGATGTCGCCTTGTGGGAGGCTTTGCCTCCAGCAGAGCGCGCCAAAATAGAGGCGGAGAAGAAGGCCGAGGAAGAGAAGCGCACCGCGGAACAAGCTGCCTGGGAGGCCTATGTCGCGTCCAAGAGTCATGCAATTGGCTCTTTGGCAGAAGGCTCGTGCGAGGGCTGTGAGGGTGGCGGAGGACGCCCGTGTCGACGCCCTGAATGCATTCGGGCCCAAGCGCCTCATCTACGCTTGGCGATACGTGGACCGGGTGCAAGCTTCCAGCAAGGAGGAGTACCTGTTGGCGCCGGATCACCACACCGGTGAGATCGCGCTCGCCCGCCGGCAAGCCGCCAATCAGCACCTCGCGAGTTGCGAGGCTGAGGAAGAGGCATTGTGTCGGTGCGCTGGGAAACGACCGAGCACCAGGGCACTCGTGGCGCGCCGCAAGCGCTCCTGCGAGCATCGTGGCTTTTAGGAGGAGTATAATTTTTGTTTCGTAAGGCGATCTCATTAGTTTTGGGACGCAAATGATAAATCCCGAACGTTCAGGAATTTTTAGCGTCCTTAATTAAGTATGTAAAAGGGAAAGTTTGGAAACCTTGTGTATTCGTACGCATTTTGCAAGTACGTGCATATAGCACAAACTTTACTATATACTATCGCACTACACGTCTCTCTCGATATATGCTTGCAGACTGTGCTACTCCCTCCGTCCAGGTCAATAAGTCATCTTGGGTTGTGCACCATGACCAAGAAGGAGGGAAGACTTATACACCTAGGCGGAGGGAGTACTACTATTACTTATGTACGTGCAAATGCACATTTTAACATTATGATGCGGTTTTTGTAAAAGTAGAAAAACAACACTAGTCAAGCTTGTGAAACGATTCAATGCAAAACAAATGCAAAAATGCTCGTTTGATTGTTTACTTTTAGCTTCCTTCTCTGTGGTTATTTCTCTGTCGTACTTTGTACGGAGTATCTCATTGGTTGGAAAGGCATGCAAATTCCCAAACCGCTTCCTACACCCTGTATCGAATTTTTTGCCTAACAAGTTGTGCCGTGCAATTGGAATTCCAACTTGAGTACTACTACTAGTAGGAGTACCAGGGGCCAGTTCTTTTAGGCTTCTAGATTAGTAATCCCATAACTACTACCTCCGTCCTGGTTTATTGGTCCCCATTGTAATATGTGTCAAATTCTGATCATAAATTTAACTAATGAAATGTTAGTGCATGTCACATGCACTACTCCATCCGTCTAGGTTAGTAAGTCATCTTAGGCTGTGCACCGTGACCAAGGAGGAGGAGAAAACGAGAAACGTTAATGTTTATTTGCTAATTAATAGTATTGCATGCAATGAACTAACTACTGCATGTCGTGTTTGATATCTCAAGTCATTAAAAGAATGCACACTCTTTATCTCTTGTTGGTTGATATGTCAAGAAACAAGAAACAAGGTAGAAGTTAATGCACCGCGCCTAAGTGTTTTGGGATTATTTGTTTTTTGTAAGATGACTTACACACCTAGACAGAGAGAGTAACATTTTATCAGTTAAATCTTTGGTCAAAATTTTGCACAAATTACAATGGTGACGAATAAACCAGGATGGAGTAGTAGTTTAGAAGCCCAAATAAATGAGTGAGGCGCCTTATTATTACTCTCCACTGTGAGTAGTCTTATGGGAAAAGCTGGGGAAGCCGCCAAAAGAACTGGCCGTAGGAGTAGTAGCTAGGGATCGAGTGTGCGAGATGAACCGAAGAAAGTAAATGCAGAGAGATGAAATGCAAAAAAGACGGAGGGATGTGATGGAAACCTTAGGCTGCAAACCAAACATGCCCTAAGTCTCTATCTCTACTACTCTTCTTTGTTTTTTATAACAAATCGAATAGTGCTGCGTCATCCGCTGCACGCCCGGCTGAACACGCCTCCTCGCCTCCATCATCACCAACTGAGTCTTTTATAGGAGTAGGAGTAGAGAAAAAACTGAGTTGGTGATGATGGTGTGCCGTGTAATGCACGTGCATCTTGCTATTTTTTTGCATATAAGTCCAAACACCATGTAGACACAGTCTTTGAGCACGGTTCATAGTCGTTCCACGCTCGGGCATTGAAGTTTGTAACTATTTTATATTAGAATATACTACTCCTCCGGTGCTAGTAGTAGAGCAGAGTCCTACTGTACTACTCTACTCAAGCAAGTTAGGGCATAGTACTGTAGGGAGTACCAGTACTGTGATCACTCAAGCAAGTTGTCTGGCATCGATATGACCCTACGCTACTGTTATGTGTCTCGTAAGTCAAGCGGCGTGCTGTAGTCATCATCACCTGTCCACTTACGGTAGCACATATTCGCTTCTCCATCTTTGTCCGCACATAATCTCGTCCAATCTTCCATGCCCGCTAAGGCACCTCCCCCCCCCCCGTCCGAAACCCAAGCACTAACAATGGCAGAATCGAGCAGCGTCCGCCGAAAGTGTGGCTGGAATTCGCTCCCCACAGAGGTAATCAAGCTCATTGTTTTGCGTGTGGACAATCTCAGTACCATGCCGCTCGCCGCGTGCTCGTCGGGGCTGTACCATTTACTCAAAGCCCTCAGGCCGGAGCTTTTTAAGCCAGCTCCTTGCTTGCTGTTGCCGCCTGATCTTTTGAAACGACATGTCACGCTGCATAACGATCGTAGGGTGGCGAGCATCAACCCCCTTGACTGCGATCCGATCCCCGTCAGCCTCAACTACATTAACGGTATGTACTGGGTCGGCATGAACACGTCTTGGATGGTGCTCGTCGACGGTCGCGGCAGCTGGATGCTCGTGGAGGTCAACACCCGGCGATTGATCCCCCTTCCTTCGATTAACACTGCACTGCTTTGGCACCGCGGCCCAGAATACTCGGAATCTTACAGTAGCCAACATGATACCAAGTTTGATTTGCTCAAGGTTGTAATCTTCCAAGTGCCCACAAGATCTGCGAATTACAAAGACTTCAGGCTATTTGCGTCCTTCAATCGTGGTCTCGCCTATCTGACAGGTCACTGTGGTAAGTGGATAAATCTGCATGTCCATCGCAGGATCATACATCCTCCATGGTTCTCTGATGCCATTGAACACAAGGGCTTCATTTACATTGTCGACTCCTTATATGGCTGGACGTATTGCTGGCCCACTCCAGTCATCGCTACAAATGGCTGTTACAGCAGTATGTTACTTCCCTATGATATCATGATGGCTTGCTTATATTACTGTCAACATTTACTGAAAAATATTCATGCTCATAACATGCTGTTCTTAAGATTGACTAAATCAAGAGCCCTTTTTTATTTGACTCCAACTTGATATGATGTTGTAGGCCGCCTGGTGTCCCTACCCTTCCTAATCCCAGAACCTTTCAAAGAAAAGTGGCATGGCAGTTGCAGGTGGTTCATGGCTCGATCAGACAACAGCGAAAGATTGATGATCGTTCGCACGTACCGGACGTGTTGTTTCACGGAATATAATCACAGTCACTGCAAGGTCTTTGAGCAGGATCCCAGCTTCTCTGGGCCTTCAGGATTTTTTGACTGGAGGCTGGTAAGTAGCCTTGGTACACGCTCTCTGTTTTTCGGACTGAATTATCCGATTAACCAGGAGATAACCGATGGCAAGGATCATGATGGTAGCGCGGTTTCGTTCATCAGGAAAAACTGTGTGTACACATCGTACCATGCGTCTCTGCATGCACCATACCCTGATAAGTGCCGCCACGCTCTGCAGCCCAAAGTAGGAGAGAGGGTCGCAAGTATCAGACTTCGACCTGCTGGCTGGAGTTTCCCCCGTCAGGCACCCATCTGGTTCAAGCCGTCAGCCAATCTCCACAGCTTAATAAATAGTAACGTCTAACTGAGCCAGTTAGTTAGATGCGTACACTTGGTGTAGTAGGATCTTTATTTAGTTTGATGCATACACTTGTTCTTTTTTGGTAGCCCTTTTGTAATGATGGTTGATGTTTGGTTTGGAAGAGAGAGATGCATCTTCACTCTTCTGGCCTGCTTACTGCTTTTGTTGCACCCCCAGCCCTGGTTGCTGCTGCTGCTGTTTTCAATGTACAATTAGTAGTATACTATTTCGTCTATTGGTTGAATAAATGTGTTGTTAGAATGACAAACACAATGTTTTGGAAGTCATTGCATGGTTCGATCCTTTAGTGCCCGTACTATACGTAGCTCATACTATTTTTCGTACGAAACACATTTTCCACTTGTTCATAACATGCAGCCCACTGATGAAGGCCAAATAGAGAAGCCCATAATTAACTGGAAGGGAGGCTCTCACATGAATCCGGCCCAGGTACATGCTCATGGTCCCCTAAACATAAATACGTAAATAAATAAATAAAGCTAAATGCTCATGCAGCAGTTCTTTGGGAAAATAGGTAGCCCAGTATTTCTTTTTGAAGAATACCCAAGCTAGGCCTATGTGTTTTCTTCGAATTACTGGGCTGCAAATCTTTCAAGACGAGGAGGGATGCATTCCGGCCTGGCCAAAGAGTATGGTCACTGTCTATTAAAAGTAATATCAAAAGGGGTTGAAAATTCCAAAAAAATATAGCAAATGGGATATTAGTTTCTTTTTTTGTTTTTGTTCTTCACTGATATCTTATACGTATTTCATTGGATTTAACATGACATAGTACAAATTTATTTTTAAATTTGTTTTAGTATGACTATTAATTTTTGGATTAAGAATATTTCGTTCCCTAGCAAAAATTTGCAAAATTTCAAAATTTCCCACATATTTAGTTAATTTTTTGACCCTGGTACTGACTAGAAAATGGCGAGCAATTCTAAAAATGGAAAACAGGCTGCAATGAATTCCATATCAATTAGAAAATGAGTAAAAATTATAAAAATAATAGCAAATGGGCTGTACACGCCACAAATTTCGAGGCTGACTTGTTTACGCAAGGCTTTGTCAGTGAACACACGATTCTAGCAGAAGTGATTGTTGGATGTCCATCCAACGGCCGACGTGCTTCTTCAAAATCTGATCTTCCTGCTCCAGCCGCCTAAACTAGCGCCGGCGGGACTGCCTGCTCCCTCCTCTTGTGGCCCGCTGTGATGCCGCGTAGGCTTCCCCTGCCCACCCTACTCCGTCCGCTGGCCTGGCCACACGCAATCAACTGCCTCCTTGTTACGCGAAAAAAATGATTCCTCCCACTGACATCTGGGGCGCACCGGTTGGGAGGCTGACCTGTGGGCCTACTAAGTTGAAGCGTACGCAGGGCTTGTCAACTTAGTCAACAAACGATTCTAGCAGCAGTAACCGTTGGGTTTGAATCAAACGGTCCTGCTGCTTCTTCAATCGCTGCTCTTCTTGCACCAGCCGCCCAAACTAGCACCGGGGAGACCGCCTGCTCCTGCCTCCAGTGGTCGGCTATGCTGCCGTTGAGGCCTCATTGCCCCCTACTACTCCCATCACTAGCCAGGCCCTGCGGCGACGGCAGCCTCGCACCGCAGCCGAACTACTGAACCCTCGTACTCCTCTCCACGTGGGCATCCACTGCCGCGTCTTCCCCGGCTCCGCGTCGTCCCCTTCCTAGGCCTTGCTGTCGTCCATCGCCTTGGTGCTCTCGGTGCGGTGTGGTTAATGTGGTCAACGACATTCCATCGAAAGAGTACTGTACGTGGAGAGGCTAATAGCTGGGTCCACGGCCATAGCGCAGTTTTTTTGTGATTTGCCAAGTAAGTCGCTTTGTCAGGCCTGTTGGGCTGCAAATCTTTCAAGACGAGGAGAGCTTTCATTCGGCTGGCCGAGAAAATGGCCCATCAGTAATGAGAAATGGGTTGTGCATTTTTAAAACACATCAAACCGACAATTTGTTTCAAATATCTTTTTTTTCATTTCGAGATTTTAAATTACATTAATTTTTATGCGTGGAGAATTTGTTGGATTTTATATTGATATACATTTATTTTTAAAATTAGTTTGAATGCGAGTCGAAATTTCAGGATTAAAAACAGTTCGGACCGCACCGAAATATGCAAAATTTTGTATAACTTTTTAACCGTGGCCATAATATGGGCTGTAATGCTAACGAAAAGAATATGGGCTCAAAAAAACCTTAAGAATTAGCAAATGGGCTGTAAATTATTAGAAATAATGGCAGATGGGTTGTATGCTGTTTTCCATAGATTTGAGGCTTTCCGAAAAAAAGGTTGACGCACAAGCAGTGACTGTTGGATGTCCATCCAACGGCCGTCGTGCTTCTTCAATCTCTGCTCTTTCTGCTCCAGCCGCTCAAACAAGCGCCGACGGGACTGCCTGCTCCCTCCTCCCCGCGGTTGGTTGTGCTACCGCGCAGGCCTCACCGCCCCACCGTACTCCCATTGCTGGCCTAGCCATCCCTCTACTCACCTACACCTGCTGTTATTCTCCGGCGACGGCAGACGAACTAGTAAACCCTCGTATAGTCATACTCCCCTCCGCATGGGAAACAACTGCCGAGTCTTCCCTGCCTCCGTGTCGTTCCCTTCCTAGGCCTCGCCGTCGTCCACCGCCCTGGTGCTCTCGGCGCGGCCTGGTCAACGTGGTCAACAACTGACATGCATCTGAAGTGGACTATACATGGAGAGGCCGACAGCTGGATCCATGGCCGCACGCAAGGAAATGCCTCCTTATTACGCTCAAAATAATGATTCCCCCACCTAACATCAGGGACCCACTGAAAGGGCCTCTGTATTTCGCGAAAAAAACATTACCACCGCTGACAGCTCGGACCCACCAGCTATATCTTTGCACACAAGGAAGTGCCTCCTTATTACGCACAAGAAAATGAATACTCCCCCTTTTAGCTGGGACCCAGTATAGTGGCAGGCTGACTTGTGGGCCTACTAAGTTGACGGGGATGGAGAGCTTTGTCAACTTAGTCAATATGCACGATTCTAGCTCCAGTGACCGTACAATGTCCATCCAACAGCCGTAGTGCTTCTGATGGGGAACGTAGTAATTTCAAAAAAATTCCTACGTACACGCAAGATCATGGTGATGGCATAGCAACGAGAGGGAAGAGTGTTGTCCACGTACCCTCGTAGACCGTAAGCGGAAGCGTTAGCACAACGCGGTTGATGTAGTCGTACGTCTTCACGATCCGACCGATCCAAGTACCGAACGTACGGCACCTCCGAGTTCAGCACACGTTCAGCTCGATGACGATCCCCGGACTCCGATCCAGCAAAGTGTCGGGGATGAATTCCGTCAGCACGACGGCATGGTGACGATGATGATGCTCTACCGGCGCAGGGCTTCGCCTAAACTCCGCGACGATATGACCGAGGTGGAATATGGTGGAGGGGGGCACCGCACACGGCTAAGGAGCGATCCGTAGATCAACTTGTGTGTCATGGGGTGCCCCCCTGCCCCCGTATATAAAGGAGCAAGGGGGGAGGTGGCCGGCCCTAGGAGGGGGCGCGCCAAGTGTGGAGTCCTACTAGGACTCCCTAGTCCTAGTAGGATTCCACCTCCCTTGTTGGAGTAGGAGAGGGGGAAAGAGTGGGAGAGGAAGAAGGAAAGGGGGGCTGCGCCCCTTGTCCAATTCGGACCAGAGGGGGGGGCGCAGGCCTCCTTCCTTTTGGCCTCTCTCCACTATTCCCGTATGGCCCAATAAGGCCCATATACTCCCCGGCGAATTCACGTAACTCTCCGGTACTCCGAAAAATACCCGAATCACTCGGAATCTTTCCGAACTCCGAATATAGTCGTCCAATATATCGATCTTTACTTCTCGACCATTTCGAGACTTCTCGTCATGTCCCCGATCTCATCCGGGACTCCGAACTCCTTCGGTACACCAAAACTCATAAACTCATAATATAACTGTCATCGAAACCTTAAGCGTGCGGACCCTACGGGTTCGAGAACTACGTAGACATGACCTAGAACTATTCTTGGTCAATAACCAATAGCGGAACCTGGATGCCCATATTGGCTCCTACATATTCTACGAAGATCTTTATCGGTCAAACCGCATAACAACATACTTTATTCCATTTGTCATCGGTATGTTACTTGCCCGAGATTCAATCGTCGGTATCCAATACCTAGTTCAATCTCGTTACCGGCAAGTCTCTTTACTCATTACGTAATGCATCATTCCATAACTAACTCATTAGCTACATTGCTTGCAAGGCTTATAGTGATGTGCATTACCGAGAGGGCCCAGAGATACCTCTCCGACAATTGGAGTGACAAAACCTAATCTCGAAATATGCCAACCCAACATGTACCTTTGGAGACACTCTGTAGTACTCCCTTATAATCACCCAGTTACGTTGTGACATTTGGTAGTACCCAAAGTGTTCCTCCGGTAAACGGGAGTTGCATAATCTCATAGTTACAGGAACATGTATAAGTCATGAAGAAAGCAATAGCAACATACTAAACGATCAAGTGCTAAGCTAACGGAATGAGTCATGTCAATCACATCATTCTCCTAATGATGTGATCCCGTTAATCAAATGACAACACATGTCTATGGTTAGGAAACATAACCATCTTTGATTAATGAGCTAGTCAAGTAGAGGCATACTAGTGACTATATGTTTGTCTATGTATTCACACATGTATCATGTTTCCGGTTAATACAATTCTAGCATGAATAATAAACATTTATCATGAAATAAGGAAATAAATAATAACTTTATTATTGCCTCTAGGGCATATTTCCTTCAATCTCCCACTTGCACTAGAGTCAATAATCTAGTTCACATCGCTATGTGATTTAACATCAATATTCACATCTGCATGTGATTAATACCCATAGTTCACATCATCATGTGATCAACACCCAAAGGGTTTGCTAGAGTCAATAATCTAGTTCACATCACTATGTGATTAACACCCAAAAGAGTACTAAGGTATGATCATGTTTTGCTCGTGAGAGAAGCTTAGTCAACGGGTCTGTCATATTCAGAGCCGTATGTATTTCGCAAATATTCTATGTCCACAATGCTCTGCACGGAGCTACTCTAGCTAATTGCTCCCACTTTCAATATGTATCCAGATTGAGACTTAGAGTCATCTGGATTGGTGTAAAAGCTTGCATCATTGTAACTTTTATGACGGGCTCTTTTATCACCTCCATAATCGAGAAACATCTCCTTAGTCCTCGCTAAGGATATTCTTGACCCATGTCCAGTGATCTACTTATTAGATCAAAATTGTATTCCTTTGCAAAATACAGAGCAAGGTATACAATAGGTCTGGTTCACAGCATAGCATACTTTATAGAACCTATGACTGAGGCATAGGGAATGACTTTTCATTCTCTTTCTATTTTCTGCAATGGTCGGGTCTTGAGTCTTACTCAACTTCACACCTTGTAACACAGGCAAGAACTCCTTCTTTGACTGTTCCATTTTGAACTATTTCAAAAAAATTATCAAGGTATGTACTCATTGAAAAATCTTATCAAGCGTCTTGATCTATCTATATAGATCTTGATGCTCAATGTGTAAGCAGCTTCACCGAGGTCTTGCTTTGAAAAACTCTTATTCAAGTATCCTTTCATGCTATCCAGAATTTCCATATCATTTCCAATTAACAATATGTCATCCACATATAATATTAGAAATGCTACAGAGCTCCCACTCACTTTCTTGTAAATACAGGCCTTTCCAAAAGTCTGTATAAAACCATATGCTTTGATTAACTCATCAAAGCGTATATTCCAACTCCGAGATGCTTGCACCAGTCCATTGATGGATTGCTGGAGCTTGCACACTTTGTTAGCATCTTTAGAATTGACAAAACCTTCTGGTTGCATCATATGCAACTCTTCTTTAATAAATCCATTAAGGAATGCAGTTTTGACATCCATTTGCTAGATTTCATAAAATGTGGCAATTGCTAACATGATTCGGACAGACTTAAGCATCGTTACGAGTGAGAAAATCTCATCGTATTCAACACCTTGAACTTGTCAAAAACCTTTTGCAACAAGTCGAGCTTTGCAGATAGTAACACTACTATCAGTGTTCGTCTTCCTCTTGAAGATCCATTTATTTAACATGGCTTTCTGATCATTGAGCAAGTCAATCAAAGTCCATACTTTGTTCTCATACATGGATCATATCTCAGATTTTATGGCCTCAAGCCATTTCGTGGAATCTGGGCTCATCATCGCTTCCTCATAGTTCGTAGGTTCATCATGGTCTAGTAACATGACTTCCAGAACATGATTACCGTACCACTCTAGTGCGGATCTTACTCTGGAAGACCTACAGGGTTTGGCAGCAACTTGATCTGAAGTTTCATGATCATCGTCATTAACTTCCTCACTAATTGGTGTAGTAGTCACAGGAACAGATTTATGTGATGAACTACTTTCCAATAAGGGAGAAGGTACAATTACCTCATCAAGTTCTACTTTCCTCCCACTCACTTCTTTCGAGAGAAACTCCTTCTCTAGAAAGGATCCATTCTTAGCAATGAATGTTTTGCCTTTGGATTTGTGATAGAAGGAGTACCCAACAGTTTCCTTTGGGTATTCTATGAAGACACACTTCTCCGATTTGGGTTTGAGCTTATCAGGTTGAAAACCTTTTTCATATAAGCATCGCAACTCCAAACTTTAAGAAATGACAACTTAGGTTTACTGTTAAACCATAGTTCATACGATGTCGTCTCAACGGATTTAGATGGTGCCCTTTTAACGTGAATGAAGCTGTCTCTAATGCACAACCCCAAAACGATAGTGGTAAAACCGATGAGAGACATCATAGATCGCACCATATCCAATAAAGTGCAGTTACGATGTTCGGACACACCATAACGTTGTGGTGTTCCAGGTGGCGTGAGCTGTGAAACTATTCCACATTGTTTTAATTGAAGACCAAGCTCGTAACTCAAATATTCGTCTCCACGATCAAATCGTAGAAACTTTATTTTCTTGTTACGATGATTTTTCCACTTCACTCTGAAATTCTTTGAACCTTTCAATTATTTCAGACTTATGTTTCATCAAGTAGATATACTCATATCTCCTCAATTCATCTTGTGAAGGTCAGAAAATAACGATACCCGTCACGAGCATCAACATTCATTGGACCGCATACATCAGTATGTATTATTTCCAATAAGTCAGTTGCTCGCTCTATTGTTCCGGAGAATGGAGTCTTTAGTCATCTTGCCCATAAGGCATGGTTCGCAAGCATCAAGTGATTCATAATCAAGTGATTCCAAAATCCCATCAGCATGGAGTTTCTTCATGCGCTTTACACCAATATGACCTAAACTGCAGTGCCACAAATAAGTTGCACTATCATTATTAACTTTGCATCTTTTGGTTTCAATATTATGAATATGTGTATCACTACGATCGAGATCCAACGAACCATTTTCATTGGGTGTGTAACCATATAAGGTTTTATTCATGTAAACAGAACAACAATTTATTCTCTTACTTAAATGAATAACTGTATTGCAATAAACATGATCAAATCATATTCATGCTCAACGCAAACACCAAATAACACTTATTTAGTTTCAACACTAATCCCGAAAGTATAGGGAGTGTGCGATGATGATCATATCAATCTTGGAACTACTTCCAACACACATCGTCACCTCGCCTTTTTACTATTTTCTGTTTACTCTGCAACTCCCATTTCGAGTTACTACTCTTTAGCAACTGAACCAGTATCAAAATGCCGAGGGGTTGCTATAAACACTAGTAAAGTACACATCAATAACATGTATATCCAATATACCTTTGTTCACTTTTGCCTTCCTTCTTATCCACCAAATACTTGGGGCAGTTCCACTTCCAGTGACTAGTCCCTTTGCAGTAGAAGCACTTAGTCTCAGGCTTAGGACCAGACTTGGGCTTCTTTACTTGAGCAGCAACTTGCTTGCCGTTCTTCTTGAAGTTCCACTTCTTCCCTTTGCCCTTTTTTTTGAAACTAGTGGTCTTGTCAACCATCAACACTTGATGCTTTTCTTGATTTCTACCATCATCGATTTCAGCATCACGAAGAGCTTGGGAATCGTTTTCGTCATCCCTTGCATACTATAGTTCATCACGAAGTTCTACTAACTTGGTGATGGTGACTAGAGAATTCTGTCAATCACTATCTTATCTGGAAGATTAACTCCCACTTGATTCAAGCGATTGTAGTACCTAGACAATCTAAGCACATGCTCACTAGTTGAGCGATTCTCCTCCATCTTTTAGCTATAGAACTTTTTGGAGACTTCATATCTCTCAACTCGGGTATTTGCTTGAAATATTAACTTCAACTCCTGGAACATCTCATATGGTCCATGACGTTCAAAACGTCTTTGAAGTCCCGATTCTAAGCCGTTAAGCATGGTGCACTAAACTATCAAGTAGTCATCGTATTGAGCTAGCCAAACATTCATAACGTCTACATCTGCTCCTGCAATAGGTCTGTCACCTAGCGGTGCATCAAGAACATAATTCTTCTGTGCAGCAATGAGGATAAACCTCAGATCACGGATCCAATCCGCATCATTGCTACTAACATCTTTCAACATAGTTTTCTCTAGGAACACATATAAAAATAAACATATGAAAGCAACAACGCGAGCTATTGATCTACAACATAATTTGCAAAATACTAGCAGGACTAAGTTCATGATAAATTAAAGTTCAATTAATCATATTACTTAAGAACTCCCACTTAGAAAGACATCCCTCTAATCTTCTAAGTGATCACGTGATCCAAATCAACTAAACCATAATCGATCATCACGTGAGATGGAGTAGTTTTCAATGGTGAACATCATTATGTTGATCATATCTACTATATGATTCACGCTTGACCTTTTGGTCTCCGTGTTCCGAGGCCATATCTGCATATGCTAGGCTCGTCAAGTTTAACCTGAGTATTCTGCGTGTGCAAAACTGGCTTGCACCCGTTGTATTTGAACGTAGAGCCTATCACACCCGATCATCACGTGGTGTCTCAACACGAAGAACTTTCGCAACGGTGCATACTCAGGGAGAACACTTCTTGATAATTAGTGAGAGATCATCTTAAAATGCTACCGTCAATCAAAGCAAGATAATATGCATAAAGGATAAACATCACATGCAATCAATATAAGTGATATGATATGGCCATCACCATCTTGTGCTTGTGATCTCCATCTTCGAAGCACCGTCGTGATCACCATCGTCACCGGCGCGACACCTTGATCTCCATCGTAGCATCGTTGTCGTAACGCCATCTATTGCTTCTACGACTATCGCTATCGCTTAGTGATAAAGTAAAGCAATTACAGGGCGTTTGCATTTCATAGAATAAAGCGACAACCATATGGCTCCTGCCAGTTGCCGATAACTTCGGTTACAAAACATGATCATCTCATACAATAAAATATAGCATCACGTCTTGACCATATCACATCACAACATGCCCTGCAAAAACAAGTTAGACGTCCTCTACTTTGTTGTTGCAAATTTTACGTGGCTGCTACGGGCTTAGCAAGAACCGTTCTTACCTACGCATCAAAAACCACAACGATAGTTTGTCAAGTTGGTGCTGTTTTAACCTTCGCAAGGACCGGGCGTAGCCACACTTGATTCAGCTAAAGTGAGAGAGACAGACACCCGCCAGCCACCTTTAAGCACGATTGCTCGTAACGGTGAAACCAGTCTCGCGTAAGCGTACGCGTAATGTCGGTCCGGGCCGCTTCATCTCACAATACCGCCGAACCAAAGTATGACATGCTGGTAAGCAGTATGACTTGTATCGCCCACAACTCACTTGTGTTCTACTCGTGCATATAACATCAACGCATAAAACCAGGCTCTGATACCACTGATGGGGAACGTAGTAATTTCAAAAAATTTCCTACTACACGCAAGATCATGGTGATGGCATAGCAACGAGAGGAATAGTGTTGTCCACGTACCCTCATAGACCGTAAGCAGAAGCGTTAGCACAACGCGGTTGATGTAGTCGTACGTCTTCATGATTCGACCGATCCAAGTACCGAATGTACAGCACCTCCGAGTTCAGCACACGTTCAGCTCGATGATGATCCCCGAAGTCCGATCCAGCAAAGTGTCGGGGATGAGTTCCGACAGCACGACGGCGTGGTGACGATGATGATGCTCTACCGGCGCAGGGCTTTGCCTAAACTCCGCGACGATATGATCGAGGTGGAATATGGTGGAGGGGGGCACCGCACACGGCTAAGGAACGATCAGTAGATCAACTTGTGTGTCATGGGGTGCCCCTGCCCCCGTATATAAAGGAGCAAGGGGGGAGGTGGCCGGCCCTAGGAGGGGGCGCGCCAAGTGTGGAGTCCTACTAGGACTCCCTAGTCCTAGTAGGATTCCACCTCCCTTGTTGGAGTAGGAGAGGGGGAAAGAGTGGGAGAGGAAGAAGGAAAGGGGGGCTGCGCCCCTTGTCCAATTCGGACCAGAGGGGGGGGGGGCGCAGGCCTCCTTCCTTTTGGCCTCTCTCCACTATTCCCGTATGGCCCAATAAGGCCCATATACTCCCCGGCGAATTCACGTAACTCTCCGGTACTCCGAAAAATACCCGAATCACTCGGAACCTTTCCGAACTCCGAATATAGTCATCCAATATATCGATCTTTACGTCTTGACCATTTCGAGACTCCTCGTCATGTCCCCGATCTCATCCGGGACTCCGAACTCCTTCGGTACATCAAAACTCATAAACTCATAATATAACTGTCATCGAAACCTTAAGCGTGCGGACCCTACGGGTTCGAGAACTATGTAGACATGACCTAGAACTATTCTTGGTCAATAACCAATAGCGGAACCTGGATGCCCATATTGGCTCCTACATATTCTACGAAGATCTTTATCGGTCAAACCGCATAACAACATACTTTATTCCATTTGTCATCGGTATGTTACTTGCCCGAGATTCGATCGTCGGTATCCAATACCTAGTTCAATCTCGTTACCGGCAAGTCTCTTTACTCGTTACGTAATGCATCATTCCATAACTAACTCATTAGCTACATTGCTTGCAAGGCTTATAGTGATGTGCATTACCGAGAGGGCCCAGAGATACCTCTCCGATAATTGGAGTGACAAAACCTAATCTCGAAATATGCCAACCCAACATGTACCTTTGGAGACACCTGTAGTACTCCTTTATAATCACCCAGTTACATTGTGACGTTTGGTAGTACCCAAAGTGTTCCTCCGGTAAACGGGAGTTGCATAATCTCATAGTTACAGGAACATGTATAAGTCATGAAGAAAGCAATAGCAACATACTAAACGATCAAGTGCTAAGCTAACGGAATGGGTCATGTCAATCACATCATTCTCCTAATGATGTGATCCCGTTAATCAAATGACAACACATGTCTATGGTTAGGAAACATAACCATCTTTGATTAATGAGCTAGTCAAGTAGAGGCATACTAGTGACTATATGTTTGTCTATGTATTCACACATGTATCATGTTTCCGGTTAATACAATTCTAGCATGAATAATAAACATTTATCATGAAATAAGGAAATAAATAATAACTTTATTATTGCCTCTAGGGCATATTTCCTTCAGCTTCTTCAACCTCTGGTCTTCTTGCTCCAGCCGCCCAAACCAGCGCCGGTCGTGCCTCATGCTCCTACCTCCCGTGGCCGGCTGCGATGCGATGGAGACCTCACCGCCCCCTACTACTGCCACCGCTAGCCAGGCCATCCCTCTACTCACCCACACCCCCTGTTATTCTGCGGCGACGGCAGCCTCACACCGCAGCGAACCAGTGAACTCTCGTACTCCTCTACGCGTGGGCATCCACTGTCATGTCTTCCCCGGCTTCGCGTCGTCTCCTTCCTAGGCCTCACCGTCGTCCACCACCCTGGTGCTCTTGGCGCGGCGTGGTCAACATGGTCAAGGAACGGCTTCCATCGGACGTGGACTGTACGTGGAGAGGCTGACAGCTGGGTCCACAGCCGCAACAAGGAAGTGCCTCCTTATTACGCGGAAAATAATGATTCCTCCACGTGACAGCTGGGACCCACCGGACGGGCCACTGTATTTCGTGAAAAAAATGTTTCCCCCTGACTGCTGGGACCCACCAGCTACATCTTCGCACGCAAGGAAGTCCGTCCGGGCAAAAAAATGATTCGCCCCCCTGACTGATGGGACCCACCAGCTACATCTTCGCAGGCAGGGAAGTGCCTGACAGTCGAGACCCACCTGGTCAAAGCGTATGTAGCATTGTCATTCTGGTCGCGAACGTGTACGTACATATTGGTCGTTGTAGAGGCGCGCACGTGTCATAGTAGAGGCGCGCACGTAGCATGTACACGTACGTACAACGGCTAGGGTGCAAGAAAGAAAATACGGCCATGTACATACATATAGGCGGGGTCTCGAACGCCTACTCGCGCATACGTACGGCCAGGGCTCGTGTACATGGCTGGGTCGGAACAGAGAAACAGCGTCATCGTCGTGTTCATGGGGAGGCAAAGAAATGCGTTGTGTTCATGGGGAGGCAACGGAATGCGTAGTGTTCATCGGGAGGAAATGAAACACGTGGGAGCCAACCGGCTTGGACCGAACAGGCGATGGAAACGACGCCTGGCGTACCGCAGAACGAAGGAAACGGCCTTGTGTTCGACCGGCCACGTTCAAAACGGGATCCTATTCATCGGGAGGGGTCTGACATACCGGAAAACGGAGGAAACGGACCTCCTATGGTCGAAACGGGGGTCCTATTCATCGGGAGGGGTGTGGCGTACCGCAAAACAGACGAAACGGGGGTCCTGTTGATCGGGAGGGGTGTGGCGTACTGCAAAACGGACGAAACGGACTCGTGTTGGAGCGCTACGGTCGAAACGGGGGTCCTCTTCATCGGGAGGGGTGTGGCGTACCGCAAAACGGGACTCCACGAGATACTGTTCATCTCCACCGTCGACCTCCTCCAGCCTCCACGGGCTACCGTCGACCTCCTCCAGCCTCCATGGGCTCCTGTTCATCCAGCCTCCACC